>NC_134178.1:1766286-2069099 GCF_964188355.1 Buteo buteo
AGCACCTGCCTTTGACTAGCACTGTTAGAGGAAAACCACCTAGATGGCCGCTCTAGTTGCAGAAGTTGAGCCTGGAGATGAGTGTGACCAGCAGCCGGGGGCAGGTCTGGTCCTGTCTGATGGATCGCACCTTGCCCAGTTTGGAGGAAGGACGGTAGTGGGTCAGGGCAAGCCATCTTGGCTGCAACAACTTCGTTTTCCTCACTTAGCATTTGTAGCGTCGTGAACGTTGTTCCTGAAATCTGGGTGGCAAAATGTTCTGCTGCCACCTTAAATGCGTTGCCTCCAACAAATTACGTTTCTGAAAGTCTCAAAAATAGCTTATTTGTGTTTTAAGAGGTACCCAAGACAGCTCAATGAGGAAAACGTGAACGTGTCATGAGAACTTTGGGGTGAGTGCATTAGTGGTCATTGCATTAGTGGCAGCCAAGTCTGGTTTGCATAAATGACGTTAAACTTCAAGATGCGAGACTATTTTGCTGACTTACAGGGGTTATTTTACAGAATTATAAATGTCGAACTCTGTTTTAACCTCTTCCTTGAAGTAAGTGCGTGCCCTGCTATGTAATATGCCTGCTCAGAGCACCTCTGTAAAGAGCATTTTTCAAAATAGATTTCAATGTTCAAAGCGAAATCTTTCCTGAAAAAGGAAAATCCTACTGTTTAACATTGTTTACAGTTATCTGAAAGTAAGGGGAAATGAAACACTTTAGATTTTATTGCTCTCAGTGTTTTTGTGATGGTCTTGCTGGTATGACCTGAACATTTGCAATAAAAGGCCCCGTCTGGAATTCTTTATTTAGGCAAAAGAGCCATTCCCTCAGTGGCGTTTTGTTCAGGGCGGCGATAAAGCATTGGGCCTCATATTAAAAGATGTGAGAAATGAAGACAGGGAAAGTATTCCTGCTGAAAAGTGTCAGGTGAAAGTGCTGAGCTCTGGGCTGGATGGCTGCACAGGGAGCAGGCTCAAGCCCGTGGGTATTCATGGAATAAATAACAGTCTCTCCGATGCCTTCTCATTTTTTTAATTCCTTGACATACACGGTTGCTCTATGGATCCTTTAATAGCCTATGGACGCTAACACTGCTGTACCTGGAACTGGTTACGCAAATAAGCGACTACCTAAATGCTGACCCATGAAAATGTGCGCGATAAGAAGTTGCGGACCAAAGCGCCAGTTAAAACTTTGCAAATGAAAAGGACAAAACCAGCGGAGCCTGTGTCAGCATTTGAGTTTTTGTGTGGTTTAGAATGAACCCACCGACAGAAGATTAACTGTCACAGAGCTGGAAAAAGAGCAGATGGATTAGCTCATCTCTCCCACAGGATGGCATATTGTATGTGGAGGATAGAATGAATATTTAAATTGATTCAAACTGTGTATTATTTTGCTTTTCATATAGTTAGTACTAATTTTAAAGGCCCTGCATGGATCAGTGAGCTGAAACTGTGTCAATCACCTCCTCTGCCTCCCCTTCGGAGGACATGTGTGGATTCCGCTGCCGCGTTGCAAGCCTTTAGCACGTTGCACAGGCGAGCGCCGTCGAATGTCATGGCTTTCACTGACTTGGGAAGGGAATGTGTCAGATGTGTTTCAGATTTCTGAGGGGCTGAGAGAACTCAAAGACAGGCAATTACTTTCCGAACATCAGGATGTTTTTAACCGAGTCTTGTAATTTAACTTCTTTTGTCTGAGGTTATTTATAATGGCTGTAGTTTGATAAGGAGTTGCTGCTTTTAACAGTGTTCTAGTTTTCATTCGGTTCCAATCTCTCAATGGCAGAATCTGCTCAAAAAGGCAATCCACCTGGAAAAATCGATATCACTTTATCTAACAAAGCTTAAATATTTATTTTTTGTTTGCTGAATGACAGCTCGCAGAGCTTATACTAAGCTCATACAGCTTAAACTGTTGTAATGGTAGTCATACTCAAGAAGCTGACATCCGAGGCATGGAGTAGCTCTAAAGGCCTCTAAAGCTCAGGAATGGGGGCTTTTTACCTCTATAAAGTCCACCCTATGAGCGTTTAGAAGGATGTAAATATTTAGAAGGACTGGGGGCAGAGAAGGAGAAACACGAACATGCTAGCAAAGCGAAAACAGAGTGCAAAAGTTCCCCATTGGGATAATTGAATATTACATGGATTTAAGAACTGTGTTTCTGTCTGCTCTTTACGTACAAAAGTTCCTGTCCGTTTTCAGTCATGTGTGTGTTTGCATGGAGTCGTCATGGGCTGCCGACAGCCATGTTCCACTTGGCGTAATGGGAATTGCGTGTTACTTGTCAAGAAAATGCAGGCGTTTGTGGGAATGCTCTGAAACAAAAGGCTCTAATACTTAATGATTTAAAAAAAAATGTCGCCATGGGGATCCTCTTGCTCCTGTGCCTGCACGTGCAGAGCCCTCAGACTTCTGTGGTGACACCCGGGTCCTGCTGCAGTCCCTGAACCATTAGGGAGCCCATCAGTGAAGGCTCTGAGTTAACGGCACTACTTCCCTTCGTGTTGCTCTCAGTAGGGCCCTTAACAGATGTGACTGTTAGAAATAATACGGAAAAGGCTGAGTTGTCTCAGGGAAACAAAAGCTCCATATTTAAGAGTATGAAAAATGCTTGGATTCTGAAACTTTAGTTCCTTGTGAAGCTAGCGTAGATGACTGATGAGCTGCAGAACAGTCATCGACTTGAATAGTCATTGCTAAGTGCCATATGTGGAATAGATCAGGTGTTTTACAATTTGTCAGCATTAAAACTGTTTTTTTTCCTCCCAAGAAAAGTAAACTGAAATTTTGCAGTATTGGAGGGTACATGTAGTGCTCCATTAGTTGAAGTGATGCTATTAAATGGAGTTAGGACTTCTACTGTAATGCCTAGCGAGCAAAGCTGTGGAAAAGCTGTAGAAAAATAGGAAATAGTGCCACAGTTGGAACTCAATTTCGATGAACTCCTGAACTTTTTAATTTATAGATAGTTACTCCATTTGTAAGAAAGCACTAAGAATTTCAGTAAGACAAGTTGAGGGTCTTTTTGGAGAGGGGAGTTTGTACGAAGACAGATAGTCAAGAGTCAAACTGTGCTTTCCCAAACTTTAGTTTTAAGGACTCTGGCTTTAAAACTGTAGTGAAAGCAGTACTGGAAGATCTCTCTCTTTGGTTTGTTTATTCTTCCTGTGGATCTCTCGTGTTTTGCTTGCCCTTCTGACACCAGGAGTTTCAGCAGTATCGATGGCCACCACATCAGTCACAGTGATGGGTTTTAGAGCATCTTGGTTTGTGATTAGAAAACCTCTCCTGCCATTATTTTATCAGCAGAAAATGAAACTGCAGTTGCAACTGGGATGTGTCAAAGCCTAACAGCCCTGGTGTTGCCATAGCAAAGGCAACGTTACATAAGCAGCCACTCTGCAAATAGTTCATGCAGCCAAATTTTAAGTATAACTTGAGAATTCATTTCTAAATTAACGACCTTTTCGGGAGGGAGCTTTCCTAGATGAGGTGATTTTGCTTGCTACCGAAATGAATGTGCTAGTTGTGGAGCTCTTTTAATGCTGGCCATTTACACCTTTATTTTGTTTGAACATATTGTTCTGTTTCCGAAACATCTGTTAGTTTAAACATGGCCTCACAATATGTTTTCTCAAGTGGTTTTTTCCAACAGTTCAGTGAAGCTCTATATTCTGATCTTATTCTGATTTATTTGCACACTGCAGTATTGAACCAAGAAATTTACAGATGCCTTTTCTGGTTCATGGGTGTCAAGAATTTTGCAAGGCAGCGATATAAACCAGATCGCTTTTCAGATGAGAGTTTTGAAATAGATATACAGATGTATTTTTAGAATCTTTGCAAGTAGTTGTCTTTTAGCGCTCTGGCAATAATAAAACAGGCAGTTTTATCTCCTAAAAAACGAATTGGCAAATGGTCTAGCCTCTCTGTCTGACCCTTAGACATGTAGATAACCATTTAATCTCGTTAAAGTTACTGTAGCATTTGACTGTAGCTTATTTCTCAGAGTCCAGTAGTAATATTTGTAACTGATTTCCAGAGGAATAGGGAAAAGCCGTTTCCTGAGAGAATTCTTTGTATATAGGCTTGCATTCAAAGGTATGCAACCAGGAGAAAGAGAAAGCTCATTCCTCAGGCTTCCTTGCTATGTAGATGCTGGTTTGTTGTTTGGTTGTTGTTTGGTTTTTTTTTTCCAGAAGTTACCATTTCCTCATTACGTCATAGGATAACTATATCAATGATCACCTGTAGCAAAAGCACTTGCCTTTAGCAGGATAACTTAGCCTTACATTTCTAGATCCAAACAAAACAAAACTCTGCTGCTATCATGCTTACTGCTTAAATAATTTACTTAATGAAACCTTTAAACCTTCAGTTTAGAAGGTGAATAGTTATCAAGACAAATGCTGTAAGATAAGGGTTCCCAAATACCTTACTAAAAAAATTCCAGTTCTGGAAGGGCTGTGTCATGAAACTATGAAATGCCACATTTTCTTCATTTGTCTCTTCCACCTTTTCAAACACATCCACTTTTCCAAAAAGGTGAAGTAGGGAGCTGGAGATGAGTTGTATTTTTCAAGAAGAAAAATTTTGGCAGCCCAATATTAGGCCCACGTTAGAGTCAAAACGCAGAGGAAAGCAACTGCCACGTGAACCTACGTGCAGCACTGTGCAGGGAGCTTCATTTCTTCTTGTGGGACAGTTGGACCTCGCAGGACATTTGCTCTTAAATTTAAAACAGCTGACCGCCCAAGAGCAAGCATCTGCTGCTCCTCGTAATGCTCCT
This sequence comes from Buteo buteo, assembly GCF_964188355.1. Lineage (NCBI taxonomy): Eukaryota > Metazoa > Chordata > Aves > Accipitriformes > Accipitridae > Buteo > Buteo buteo. The sequence continues at coordinate 1,771,077 of NC_134178.1, forward strand.
TTCCTGCAGCTGAAGGGTGAGAGGCTGGAAGACACAGGTCCGTTGGTCTGCTGCACCCAAGATCTGGAAGGCTACAGGAGCATCCCCTCATAGACACGTTTTGCCCTCGCAGTGTGTGGGGATCAGCAGATGGCTGGTAGATGAAGTGAATTTTTCCTTGAGGTTTCCAGTGCAGGCGTTTCTCTTATGCAAAGGGAATTCAGTATATCAAGTCATTTTAAAGCACTGGGGGCTTGCAAATCTAGCCCTTTTTGTTGTGCTTATCTGCCAAATAATATTATCTTTGAGAAAATAGCTGTGAGTGTGATCTTGTAGGGTGCTTGGCAGTTTATCCTTTCCAGTTCAGCCTTTATGTAGAAATTTAGGGCGCTTGGTACCTCAGATGAAGTGCCTAGAACAGTAATTTCAAAGTGTTTGGCCTTACATGATTAACATCTGCTACAGTACCATATGGTGGGAATTTCCAAGTAAACTGTTAATTAATATATGAGTGTACCAGAGTAAGCCGTAATTAAACTATATTCAGCTGAAGTGTATTATTTTAATATAGTGGGATGCAAAGTGCTGTACTTTTGTATTATACCTTTTCTGTTGTGTGAAGAAGAGGGTAAAAAGTTGATGAGAAATAATTGAGCCTTTAAATTAAAGGTTCAAGTAGCTTTTTTTTTTTAATAAATGTTTTAAGCCGTGCATCAGCATCAAACATCCATTGATTTAGGTGGAACAGGGTCTTTGTTTGGTAATGCTGAATTTTGGACTGCGAATGCTGTGGAGACTCCTCTGCTAGGCTTTTACTGGTGTCCGCTGTTGGGTGGTCAGTGGTTGTCCAGCAAGCAGATAAGCCATTGTCACATAATTTCAGATATCGCTGATGGGGCCGTGCCTGTGCCGCTTGGTCTAGTACCACGGATGGAATGAAATCTTCTGAGCGCGCTGGCCAGAATGGTCTGGAGGAGTGTTGGGGTGGGAGCTAAGGATGTGCGTGAGCGGGGGTAACGCCGGGACCTCCTCCTTGGCCCTCTTGTATTTGGAAGGGTGAATATGCCCATGGATACTGCTGAGCAGCTGGCTGGGTCACCTCTGAAGGGCTCTTGCCTCCCACAGAGGATGACTGTCAGCCATATAGAAGTTTATAATATTACTGTTTTTGTTGAAGTGTAGAATTTATTTTTGGTTTGGCCAGATCCACCAGTTGCCAATAGCTACAGCTATAAATGACCTATTTTAAAATAGATACTTCTTCCCCGCCTCCCTTCCTTCTGTCTTTCCTTTCTCTCCCGATAATCATCACGTCAATAAGGAGGTGAAGAAAACCTTCCTCTGCGTAATGAGGCCAGATAAATACAGGTGGGACATGCCAGTGTTGTCTGAAAATTCACTAGATGGCATTCTTCCCTCTGAGTCAACCCTGAAACCCTTCATGGGAATGACAAGAGACCTTAGTGTTTCTAGTGAGATGTCAACCTGAAATCTTGACCAGGTGTGGTTACTGAAGGATCGCTGGCGTTCTTCATAATAGTGGGAGAGTTAACTCTAGCACCCTGATTAAATTCCATGTTAATAATTAAAACATTTGTAACTGGATTCCCTCTCATTGATATCCATTACTGGCATGTGCCTGCCTGCCTTTCTTTACTTGCTTTGTAGTTTTGTTGGTTGCTTTCACACAGCTGATATTTTGATTTGCAAGGTGCAGTGCCCTTCTGGTCCTTGTTTTGTTTCAGATTTTCAAGAAATATTGGTGGAGGGACCTGTTGAATGCAAAGTAGAAGTTACTTTCTGAAAAAATAGCTTACGTTGTGTACAGTCAACTATTGTGAATCTACACTTGTACCTCTTTGTGTACACCTTTTAAATACCAAACAAATAACAATTTTCTTCCTTACTAGTCTGATAGAAGCATGACTGGAGTATGGGGTGAAATATCCCAGAAGTACCTTCTTGAGTGTTTGGCATTGGTTGACTTCTGGCTGGCTTGTTTATTGTTGCTTCGTTGTCATGGATAGAACCATGTGCCCTTCGTCTCCGTTTCTCTTCAGAGGTCAAGCATGGCTCTTTTTGATATGCTTTAATTTATTACAGCTAATATGAAAAGAAATACAAATCTGTTAGTGTGTTTTTATTTTTTGTAGTCTGCTTCTACTCGTTTCTAAAACTTCTGTGAGTGGATGGTGATGAAGTAGTCGTTAGTGCCTTTCAGAGGGGTGTTTATTGCCCTTTTCAAATATTGCGGTCTTCAAATATTTTCAGATAAAACTAACTGCATGTTAGTTTAACGTAGAGTGTGGAGGCTTATTGCTTCTTAAATTTCTCTTTATGGTACTTAGTATAGTCTTGAGTGTTGTGCCCCACAAGTCCTCTTGAAAATACCTGTGATCGGTAATTTCACTGTTGGGTACTGGACTTCAAAATCAGATGTAGTTGTCATTACTTTAGCTGTTATTTCATTGTATGTTTTAAACCATATGGATCTTAGCCGTTTAATGCAGTCTGTGGTCAAAAGCCTGTTTCTGGAGGCCTGATAATTGAGTCCAAGAGCACAGTGCAGTGTGAATAATTTGTCATGCTCTACGTGTGGATTTGAGACAGAGAGGTTCAGCATGGAAGCGTAATCATTGCACATAAGAAGTTTCCATATAAGTGTCAATCTGAATGTTTGAAGGAAGGAGGACAGTTTATCATTAGAAAAATAAGAAAGTTAGGTATATGACAGGACTCCCTGAGAGCAAATAAACTCATTTTTTAAAAGGACTGGATATTTCATAGCCTTCAAAGGATTGTTTTAAATGTCTGCTTTAGCAAATAACATTACTGGCATAACATTTGAATGCCTGCATGAGTTATGATGAAGCTACCCTTAGCAACTATAGAAAGTAAAATAGTGCATATGCAGTCATGAAGCTTCTGTATTCCTAAGGTTAGCATGTTTCATTGTGTCGTTTGGTTTGTGGTTGGTTTTTTTTTGTTTGTTTTTTGTTTTTTTCTTTTAAATAAAGGATTTGGTGTTCCTGGTAACTACCTTGGCTTAAACAAGACAGCTGAAGAGTCGTGGCAAAACTGATGAAGGAGCGCTAGCCATCTCCCTGATGGAAATGTCAGTATTTGAAAATGGTCTTACCAGCCTGCCAACCCAAGGTCTTGGGAAAAACAAAACACTTGGTGCAAGACAAAAAAAAAAAAAAATTCACTTTTCTATGAAAATATACCCCACGTACTATGTAGTATTCGCTAGATGAATAAAAGGTGAAATTTGTTGTGGAAGGCTAAAGGTAATTTCTTTTCAGTTACTAAAAGTTTACAAGGAGCTCGCTGATTCTTTGCTTGTGCTGTCTTGGTTGATAAAACCCTTTTCTGTTACTCTTTTGGACATCATCTAGTTTCTCTCTTCCATCCTAACCTCTGTACCTCAGCTCACTACAAGCCACACTGAACTATTCAATTATGAACTGGAGGTAACTAATGCTGGTGAGAGATGAATGAGTAAACCTGAACAGACTGGACAATTAGTGACTGCCTCTGGTGGTGTTATCAGATCATAGGGTTTTATCCCTCTTCCTGCGACCGTTGCTTTCTGAGGCAGGGTGCAGGGGTGTGCTGGAGGGGGCTGCCCGGGCATCCGAATGCCGGGGGTTGTGGGACAGGGGCTTGAGGCTGCAGGATACCGGGTCCTGCACGTTCTTCACCTCCCCAGAGCTGCGCAGATTCCCGCTTGGAGGAGCGAGTGCTCTGTGTGATAGAATAACTGAAAATGTAACTTTGATACGTGACGTGTTCCTTCAAAAAAACCCAAACGTTAACCAAAGATTTGTTTTCTAGTTGAAGGTAGATCTGAATAGCAACTTTGCTACCCAGTCCCTTATTAAAAAAAAATAAAAAATTAAAAGACCCTTATTTTAGAAATTGTTTGTTTTTCAGTTGATAATATATTGCAGGCTGCGTTGAGAATCCAAAGGAAAAATGAACATGTTCATAACCCTTCAATTGCGTATGTATGAAATTAATTCAACTAACAGGCAGAATTAAATAACATCTAGGAATTGTAAATTGTCTTGTCACTTCATTAGATTTCCTCACTTTGTATCTGTTCAGTAATGTGGTCTACTTACAAGGTAATCTTAAGAATTAAAACTGTAAATCTTAAGCCTGTACCCTCTTGTTTAGTGCTCTCAAATACTGTAAGGCTTTTCCTGCAGAATACTGTTTTGATAAATGTTACTAAATCAAAATTCACCTCAAGAAAGAATTAAAATGAGACCTCTGAAGGAAAAGATTGATGTGTGTTGGAATGTAGTTTCAATTGATAATAAAATTGTTTCTAAAATTACAAATTTATCTAATTTACTTTTCTTTTGATAAAATCTTGGAAAATGTTATGGCAGCTTACAAAGTTGTAGCTCAAAGTTTTTGAGTTCAAAGCATCTCAGTAATGTCAAATGTTATGACTGTACTCCTTAGAAAATGGCTTCCAGATTACAGAAATTTAAAAATGAGCAAATAGATGGAAATAGCTTTTTAGTGGCATGATTAGGTATTTAAATCTCAACAGGTCATTTGTTTTTGTTTACTGCTTACTATTTTCTGTCACAGTGGAACAGCACAAAATGATAAATTGTAAATGGTTTAATGGTAAAAATCAGCCATCAGTGTTGAGAAAAATTAATCTGCGTAGCTCCTCTAGAAGAATGCACCCTTCTTGCATGTAATCAAGCACCATAAGAACAATTGACTTGAATGAACTTTTGATGAGTTCTTAAATGTGCTCCTTTTAAAGTTATTATCGTATGACAGATGGGGAGTAAACTAGCTAGGAGTTCAGAGAGGTCGGATAAGGCCAGCTATAAAGAGTTGTCTGCCTGTTGGTTTTTTTGTTTTTTTTTTTTAACCTTTTTTCCCCCTTCCCTTAATGACTTTTTGCTGTGGCATATGTGACTTTATTTAAGTTTGCTCTGTGTGCTCTAATCCAATTGCTCTGTTTAGTCAGATGAATATTTTTTTGTTTTGAATTTTAGCTTTTGTTTTTAGCATTAAATGTGCATATTTAATTAGGATATGTTATTAAAGATTAGATTCTCACAATGGGATGTGTGCCAGCTCTTGAAATGAAGTCATGGTTGTCAGGAGATAGTAAATAATAAGCTTAGTAAGGTTTAAAAGATGTGTCTTGCAAAACGTTAGCCCCTGTAATGAGTGCAAAGTGGCAACAGCACATAAATATCAATTATTTTTCTCCAGTGGATCTGTTTGAATATGTTTCTTAATTTGAATTAAATTTTCTTTTGCCAGTTTAATGAAACAAGCAAGAAGGGATATTTGTCTTTTGAGAAACCACAGTTTCCCATCCCAGAACAATGACTTGTTTTGAACTGAAGGGGAACAATTCGACATTCATACAGTATCTTGTAATCTCTGTTCCCAAAGCCACGTTGAAAATAAGAAACTGCTGTCCAGCAAATCCCCAGTTAGCTGCAAGGGGGAATCTTGGATTCCCAGCTTTGCTTTTGGGGCTATCTGTATTTTGTTCTTCATTTTATCGAGAATCTCATAATACTCCTGGGAGCAAGGGCTTGCAGCGTAAGGTTCCCGGTGCTTTGCTGGTGTGTGTGTGTGTGTGTACGCGCGCGGCCAGGGTGGCATTGGCAAGAACAGGATTTGGAGACAAGGATGGGTCTGTCTCCATCCTAATTTGATCAGACAAAACTGTCTGCAATCATGCCCTGAAAGATTAAGAGCGGCTTTTGATGACTGTGGTTTTAAATTCAGGCATCTAATTTCTGTCTGTAAGTGCAATGAGTCTCTCGGTGGGCCTGGGCAGAGTTAATTCCTCTGCTAATAATCTGTGCGGTGGGTTTTTCATTGATGTTTCTGATGTGTCCCCTGTGGGAGAAGAAGGAGCTGGCATAGCCCTTCTTCGGGGTGTACCCCTAGCCCAAAGCAAGGGGGGAAGTGGGAACAGTATGTTGGGATAAAAACGTGTGATGGGGAAAGCAGAGTAATTTAAGTGGAGAGGAGGAAAAAGGTGTGATATGCATACACACGTGTTCTCGGTCACTTCTGTTTTACGTTAAATTCTTTTTTCGTTTTTGAAGTTGGATTTGAAACATTTTTGAAATTACATGTGTAAAATACGCGTTTGACTCGGGAGCCATGTGGTATGAGATGTAACCCTGGGAAAGAGAAATTGCCTTTACTAATGAGCAAATATTTCACTTGGATTATTAAAAGGAAAATGAAACCAAAGCAGTAATGAAGAAAATTCCCAGTATTTAGTAATGTGGGGATGCTCACCAAGTAACCAAGACCTGTGGTATCTGGTGCTAAAACGAAGTAGGTATTATGCAAAGTAACAGCATATTGTACCAAGCTGCTAAAGGCACCATTTTTGGCTAGCGCACAAAACTCAGGTACTTAATACTGGAAGGCCTTAAAAATCCTACATTTCATTTTGTAAGAAACTTCTCCTGCGTGTCTGAAGAGAATTACAGAAAGTGGTTCTTCATACTGCTGAATTTTTCCCCATGTGCTGCTGGACCCTCTGTATTGTTCACTTTACTGGGGAGTTACCAGTATTTCACCAGCAGGTGAAGAGGCTGCTTGTCACCCGCTGCATCGCCAGTCCTCCAGCTCCTCCTCGTTACAGGGCGGGGAGAAGGTTAAATGCCTTGTGTCATCTCTGCTTTAAGTGCACTGAAGCATTTCTAACTGACTGGCTGCTTTTTTTTTAATGAAAGAAATTTGTCTTTTAACAGCTTTATATGCCCAGCTAATTAAAACCACTCCATTATATTGCTTTCCATATATCCTGTTTGGTAGGCAGAAATTGCTTGCTCTTTCACAGATTCATTTCTTGTTGATGTTGGTTTTGTAGGACGCTGCTGTCTTGAACTTGTATAACTTAGAAATAATAAGCCGTTAAGGCATTTTATATATTGGAAAATACAAAGATTTGTTAATCATTGACACAGAAAACATTTTCAGTCTTGTTTAGCATCATAAGCTACAGTTTGTTCTGCATGTGTAAATGCCTCAGCTTTATGGCAGGACTAAGTTGAGAGACATTTAGTTTGATACCTGAAGCTTGGGAATGTGTTTTAAATATAGAAATCGTTGCAACACGGTATGCCTGTGCTAGCAACCTTTTTAAAAACCATCAGGCAGAAAAACCACCTTTTTTTAGTGAAGAGGTAGGATTGTCTGTACTTCCTTAGGCACTTGCTGTTGGTTGATGCCCTTCAGATTGTTCGAAGCCTTGTACGTTTTGCCGGTGGTCTCCTCACCGCAGCACTTTGATTTCTTCCATACGGATCTGAGTGTGCACAGGTGGGACTTGAAGATTGCCGTGCCGCCTGTCACTCCCGATTTGAGACCTGGAGGTCTGAGGAACTTCACCCAGCTGGGAAGCCGGACCGGCTGTTGAGATGGAGCCACCTTCTAAACAAATCACGCGTACCCTGCTTTTCCTCCTATCTTGTTCTCGTGCCAAAAGCTGTGGGGTGGACTGAGGATTAACAACCCTGTTAACTTTTGTCCCAGCTGTCAAGCAGTCCCTTGACAAATTCTTCGGTGGTCATGTTGGTGTGGATTCTGTAGCACACTGAAAAGAGAAAAAGCCATTATTAGTGGCTTAAAATTTCACAGATGAGGTTTCTATTCAGTATATTGTGGCTGAGCCTGTTGACTGAACAAGTTGGGTTCTTTCTGCAAATACAAGAGCCTTAAAAGTGAAGACCGACCACCCCCGCCTCCCCAAAAAGAAGGGATGGAGAGGGGCTTGAGTAGGCACCTTTCTTCATCCCTAAGTACAGAATCATTGACCAAGGATGTTACAGCCTGAATGGCACGACAGAAAAGGTGAAGTGAATTATTGCGGAGGTTATTTGGAGGGAGGGATCTGGTAACCAAATGATAATTGCGCACACTTCTGGCTGAGCAGCAGAAGCCGTCACAATTTGCCATCTGGTTGGCGATTATTCTGACTGAATATAGGAGGGGAGAGAGTGTTTGTAATTCATAACGTGGTATTTTGGGAGAGGCTTGGTGCCGGAAACCAATTGGATGGGTGCCTCTTGTCTTAGGCTCTGTAAAATGTAGGCCCTGTATAACCTAGTTTGTCATATGCAAAAAGAGAGGGGCAATGTATGAATAGAAGGAGAAAGAAGAATACTGCAAGTTTTTTGTTTTGTACAGATTATCTGATTAAATGATTCTGAGCAATAGGAAACCCTTTGGTGTAAAATTCCTGCCTGCTATAAACTATAGGTCTGCTTTGATCTCGCACAGTGCTTATCACTGTTACCATGATAAGCGAGGCACTACAAAACAAATTTGTGCTGATGAAAAATGAACAAATACAGCACCAAAACTGATATCGGAAGCTCCTTGAAGCTTGAGAAATATCAGAGCTTTGACCAAATACTGATACATGGCATTGCTGTGGATATGGCGGGCTGGATCTGCATCCCATTTGTTACAAGGGCAGGGGGGGCTTTGGTACATGGTGCTCAGTCAGCTACCAATTATGAGTCAGGTCGTTAGGATTTTTAAAAGTGCTCTACAGATAAGGTTAATAGATCACTTGGTGAGTCCGTATAGTATGTTCATGTGTTAAAACAAGCTTAAAATATCAGTTGAGGTCCTGAAGAGTACTCATTGTTAATAGTCATAGTAAATGCTGACATTCTTGTAAGCTCTAGCTTTTATGTGCACCAGTATTTGTGATGGCTTTTAAAGGAACATTTTCTGGGGTATTATGGACTTTCTCAAGGAAAATTTGAAATTACATCATCTTACAGTTTGAGACTAAGCCTTCTCTGTTTCTCTTTCTGAGTTTGCATAAAAGAATTGATGATATTAAAATATCAAGACTAGTAGGAAAAGAAGCATAACGTAGAAACTAGAGAAAACCAAAGTAACCAATGTAATGTGTCTTGAATAAGCTATGCACCATTTTTCTTTTTTTATTTCATAATGGCAAAACATTATGGCAACTGCCATGAGCATTTAACGTACGCCAAGGCAGATCGCAGGGCAGAGCAGACGGAGACGCTTGTATACTTTTGGCGGAGGGACTAAAAGAAGGTCTTCCTTGGCTCTCGCTTTGGCCCACGCTTGCGTGGTTCCTGGTGTGGGCGTCGAGGTGCCGATGGACGAGCGCGGTCGGCCTCTCACCGCCAGTGGGGGCTCTGTGGCCGTGCCGAGGCGTCTCTTACCATAGCCCCGTGGCTCCCTGCAGCATCCGTGGGCTATTAATGTGCTCATGGGGGGTGAAACTACCTGCCACGCAAGACAAACCTGTGCCCAAAGAAAGGGCGCTGCAAAGTCTCACGGTTAACAAAGAAACGGCTTGCAGGTTGGTTAATCTGTAGAAGGCAAGGGGGGGTTAATACCGTGCTTTTAATTAGAGCTCAATTCCTGAAATTGGTAGCTGCCCTTGTACAAAAGTGTGGGCTCTGGGGTATGGAGGGAGGTCTGGAAGGCTCCCCGGTAGGTAGGCGTGAGCTGAGCCGCCTGGGAAGTCCCGTAAGACGGTCCTACGTGGAGTAACTCCGCGTAACCAGCACTCGAGCGGCCAGGTCTGTGATGTGCTGATTCTGACTCAAGCAAAATGAAAAAGTAAAATTTATTCATTGCTCTATGGGGAAGCTTTGCAACAATTGATGTTTTTGTCATGTTTTGAACGCTCATTAGCACTTCAGATTAGCTATTAAAGGACATGAAACGTTTAATCACCATGTCTTTTCTTGTTAGCAGTAGTCACTAGTGCAAAGGTTTTTGTAAAGAAAAGATTTGTAATTAAGTGAAAAAATTGTACTTTAACAATTTTACTTGGGGTGCAGCAATTTCAAGCGTTGAGACTACTGGCCTAAGCAAACTATATTTTCTTCTCCCTGAAATAATGTTTTTAAACTCTTGAAATCTTAAAATAGTAATAAAATAATTCTAAATGTCACGCAGAAGCCCAGAGGATCCTCTTTTACTGCCTCTAAATGTTTGGGCATTTTTAGCGTTTGGTGCAAAGGTGAGTACTTCTACTCACGATTGAAACTAATGATTTCTCATCTTCTGAAGGTCTGCTGTTTAATGAACTATTATAAGCGTGATACAACATTGATCCTGTAACAGTGACACACTCATTGAATTGCTTGTTTCTTCCCTATTACGGGTTAGCTATTAAAAAAGCTATTTGGAATAGACTTCTGACTAACTTTAAAAAGGAGCTCTCTCCGTTTTAAATGTATAAGGAAAATTTATAAGCCTCAGAAATCCTCAAAATACTGAAGCACAGTCTTTTATTATGATTTTAGCCTGATATTCAAAAGGTTCCAAATGACAGTAAAATAAAACAGCTAATTCCTTCAGGGGTCCATAATTGTAGGACCTTTTTCTTAAATTGAGATCTGTTCCTCTGAGCAAAATTGGCACTTAATCAAAATAATTTTCATGTGACTATTTGTGTTCTAAAAATACAGAATGTGTGAAAGATTAAAAGCAAACACTCATTTTTAATAGTATATTCCAGGGAACTCTGAAGGGAGTTGCCATGGAAAACATCCGTGAAGGTTTGCCAATCATCCCCAATCCTTCCCTTTTGCGGTTCTCAACCTGCCCCAAGCCGCGGTGGGAGAAGTCTTCACAACGAATGCATGCTGCGACGACTTCTGCCGGCTCTGCTAACCATGAGCACGTGGGCCGGTCCCTGCACGCAGCGATGCTCCAAGCAGCGGTCCGGTGGGTTTTGGGTGGAGACGGGGGCTGGCCACACCACGGTCTTCCCCAGCTGGAACGGCGCAGCGAGGGACCCGAAGTACCTGCGCTGCAAGGCACGGGAGGAGGAGGAGGAGGAGGAGTAGCGGTGCGGTTGTAGGTGGGAATTGGGGACGGGGGAAAGACGTGACTCTGGCGGCTGTTGTTCCCGCTCGCATTGGTGAGTTGGGACGGGGCTGAGACGCGCTCCTTTCTCCTTGCCTCGGCCACCCCTGGGGGAAGGCAGTGGACCGCAGGTGATGACTGCTGCAGTCAAAGGTCTGGGGAAGAACTGGGATGCAGGAAAGTAGACTTTTGTTTCCTGTAAATGCTGAATGGCAAAGTTTTCTTTCACAAGTAACTGTGAAAACCTGGCCAAGAAAAACAATACCTTGTTAGGTTTTTCCCGCATGCCAGCGGGGTAAATTTTCCTGTTGGCATTTAGAGGATGCTGAGTAATGAGGATTGGGTTTGCAGAAGAAAATCATCTCCTCTTCTCTGGAGCTTAGCTTCTTCCATACAGCAAGGGAAAAAAGAACCTCTCTGCAGGCCCAGCTGAAGTGTAACCTTGGTGGTAAGCAGTGGGGAAGGTGAAATTGAAGAGCAAGATGCAAACAAAAAAAGGTCAGTTATTACTAGAACTAAATATATTTTCGTGGGCTTGACAATCCAGAAAATATTTCTTTGAAAAAGGGAAGAAGCATTGTATATACTTCCCAGCTTGTAGAATCGTGAAAATATGTTTATCCTCTGCAAAGTGTCTTAAAGTCTCAGAAACCGATGTTACAAGCACCTCACAGAGAGACATGTGGGACCCTGCCTCTTGAGATTTTACCACAGGGTTTGAGCTGGAGACGTTCCTGTGGGCAGTCTGTTACGTTTTGAGGTTGTGCGCAAAGATTAACTCCTTGACACTTTGTTATCAGCTATTGCATGTTCAAAACACTTGCTGATTTGTTGGTTTTTTTTTCCTAATACATAACATGGAAAAGTCTTGAAGACCAAATTCAGAAAAAATGGGAATCCAGTTATTTTACCAGTACTAAAACATTTCTGGGTAAAAACCAAAAATGAAGGAAGACGTCAATAGGCCTTATGGTTGTATAAAACTGTATTAGAATTAATTTTTTAACACATTCTATATATTAACACTGGCTAATAACGTCTGTTTAATGAGAAAGCTTTTTTTTTTTTTTTTTTAAACATCTCCAAATGCTGATGCTTTTGAGATTTTCACAATATTCTAAGGTAATGACATTAATTTCTGAGAGAGACTGGAAAGGGCATACTTAGGTCTGACGTTTATACCTTCCATAAAATCAATTAAATTCTTTAGTCTCTGCTTGCTAACAGCTGAAAGGACATGAGTAACTCCTCAGCTTTCTACTAGAACTAAAGCTTCATCACCTAACAAGTTGCGCAAGCTCAGCTTGCATAAAGCACTGGCGTGATCTGCTCTAGTTTCAGTAGGAGTATTCACGTGCTTGAATTTAAAAGCGTGAATGGTCTCAGAACCGAGGCCTGTATTTGAGAACTGCAGTGTAGCTGAAGTACATATACCTCGGAAACCTTATTCTGGGGATTTTGTGATTTTGACTTTTATTTCTGCGGTGTTAATACTGCATTCGTGCTAGCATTCAATTTGCATGTAGTTAGTCCTTAGTTACTCTACTGAGGGTGGTATGTTTTTGGGTTGCCAATAGCTGTGAAAATAATGTAATAATGAATAGTCCTGCAAAAGTACTTGTGTACTGACACTGTTCCTCTGTTTTATCTGGCGTGAAAGATTTACTTCCTGGCAAGCTAAAAAAAGCAGTTGTTGTTTTTTATGTCTGTACCCTCAGAAACTTTTTCTAGTTGTTCTCATCCAAGGTGTTTTTAAAACAATACTTTCTCATTGCTTTTGTTTAATTGCTTTTAATTGTTTTAAAATGTTTGGGCATTTTTTTCTTCAAGATGGGAATAGGCCTTCTAGAGATGATTTAGGAAGTACTGTTGCTAGCAACTGTCTTAATTAGCAAGCTTAAATTTATATCTGACTTAGTAAAATTCTTTCAAAACTCAGAAATGTTAGGATCTAATGATTTAAGTTGGGCTGTGAAAGCCTCTAATCCTCTGCGTCCAAATTAGCCTTCCTCATCCTATGTGCAGAAAGGAGGGGAGAGACATTTTGGGATGGAGTTCAATAGCATCAGGCCAAACATTGAAAGATTGTTTGCACAGCTGTGTCTAAGCAGTGACCAAACTGTTAAACAACCTAGTGGGGGGAAAATGAATAGAAACTCCTGTTGGCCAGAGGACTGAGTTTCCTGGACAGTGCTCAGGACGTTATGAAGTCATTGCACATGCTGGGTCAGGGCTTTTACCCATATTTTCCCCTTGCTCCTGGGAATAATTCATGCTTCGCTTTTTTTCATAATAATATAATTGGCTTAAAGCATCTGAACAAAATTCTGTATTGACAAATGATGCATTGTAGCGTACTTACCTATAACTTCAATTAGGGAACCTTTCCTGGCCAGTAAACAGTTTAACTGATGTGAGAGGAGACAGTGCCCGTATATCTGTCTTGCTTCCTTGCAAATTGTAGATTATGAAACTGGACTACTGAGCAGTAATTTAATCAGTGGCATCAGAAGAGCATTAAGCTGCATTAAACGTTGGGTCACCATCAATGTCAGATGAGTATTAAATTATGGCTTGCAACTTAGCAATACTCATGCAAAAGGCAGTGCTTAGGTTCTTGGCAAGCATATAACAGTTTATTATGGAACAGATGCTTCAGAGCTTAACATATGACTGAAGTGTCAAGTTGTGTCAGAGAAGATGGGCCCAACACTAACGTGGTGCTCTGACTTCGTGAGACATGTTAGCGAATCACTCCCTACCTGAACGACGTGGGTTAAAAGTGTTTCATTAATAGGACCTCCTGTTGAATGCTTGGAAGTCAAAGCACTGCTCTGTCTGCCGAAGACTGGCTTATAATGCGAATAGGTTATAATAAAATTCTCTCTACAAATGGTGGAGACGCAATTCTCCTGGTAAGGAGGGAGGATCCCTACAGCCTGCTCAGAGTTTGAATTTTTATGCAGAAGAAACATAATTTTCTTTCTGGTTCTGGCGCACCATAATATTGCCAGCCTTATATTTGGAGGATGACTTTGATACCTCTATTGCTGGTCACAGATTTTTCCAAGTAACAGCAGTAAGGTGAAACTAGTGACGGTCTTTCTGGGTGGCTTCGCTGGTGTTAGCAGCAGCTCTCGTGCAGCAGCTAAATCATCGAGGCTTCTGTCAGTCTGCTGTACGGCTCCTGCCACTTAGGAAAGCTGCGTGCTGCAGGAGATGCTGACCTCGGGGCTGTGCAGGGAGAGAGAGGAGGATGAGAAATGGATGCTAGAATAACATGGTTTCCCCGTTCCTGTTTAGGTGCAAAGAAAGTGAGGAGATAAAGAGAGGGAGTGGGTCTGGCTGGTAGAGTGGCAGATGCGCGGAGGATATTTTTTGCTGGTGGTGGTGCTGGGAAAGGAATAAATGAGAGTGACGTTGATGTAGGTAAAGCTTACCTGGTCTTTATGCAGCCTCTAGCTTGGTGGTGAGACGGGTCCTCCAAGTGGGAATCCTAGCAAGATTTCCCTGCCCATCTGCTGGAGATGGCAGTTAGGGTTCTCGCCAAAATCTTGCCCGTGGTTAAGATTTTCTTATCTGATCATAACCACAAGTTGGCCACATAGTCTTACGGGCACAATATCATGGCAGGATATTTTAAGCCGTGTTAGAGGCTTTCATTTATTAAGGGTTGCATCACTGGTGCTCAGATGTTGGCAGCCAAGTTTCTGCTGCTGTGCCGAAGCCATAGTACCCCTGTTTTGTGGCAGGGGGCTGCAGGCGGGAATGCCGCAGTTTCAGCAGAAGGACAGCAGAGCAGAAGGCAGTGGTCTTCATGGGGGGGGGTCCTATCATCCGGCTGCAGGACAGGCTGACAGAGGTGATGGGGCAGCGTGTTGCAAAACCACTCAAAAGTCTCCAGAATCTCCTTCCGCCCATAATTTTCACCCTAAAATTTGGTGTTCATTTGCTTGTTAAAAAGTACTGTCCCAGAAATCCATGTGTCCTATATTGTTATAGTGTTACTTTTCTTTTCAAAAATATACCAACAACTTGTTGAAATTTTAATACTAAGCTATTAATACTAAAGCTTCAGAAATTTTTTCAGTTTTTCACTTTCTCCCTATTACAGTTGTGAAACTGGCCGTTATGCAGAGAACCAGCTCTGCAGGGGATTTCAGCAGAGCACAACTTGTCATGAGCAGGGGAATTGCACCTTATCTTTATAGGCATTAGTATTGCTATTTCCTATGTACCAGTGCTTAACTTCATGCATGCTTTATTATTAAAAGCCCTGTTATTTCTGATATAGTTCAAGTCAGCGAAGAGATTCTAAAAGAACTGAAGAGTGTTAAGGTATTACCGTTTCTTAACGGGAGGCTGAAATAATACATAAGGGCTAAGATGCATGTGATGCAGTGCAGGATCAGAATAGAGCTGATAAATACGTGTTTAACAGACTGGTTGGCATTTGGGAATGGTAGTGGAAATGATGCATTTGATACCTCAGAGCAAGTACTTGGAAATAAAGATGTCCTCTGTCTTTCAAAAAACCCCACTCTTGAAGTCTCACTCAGGTTCAGGAAGTTTATTTTTAATGAGACCAAAGGAGTTTGTGGCAGGTAACAAGGAGTCTTTTCCTTCAGTTGTTAGTGACAAGGAGGAAGGCATGCAAAGTCAGCCAGAATTACTGTGATCAAAATAGTAATTATTATTAATTCATTCAGGTTTTACAACTACTTCAAATGGCATCTAACCTTATGTTTCAGGTACACTTTTAAGAATAAATATGGAATAAGGAAACACTCATACAGTAAGAAAATTAGTACATAAAACAAGTGCTGTTAAACTGTGCAGAGTGAAAGTTCAGATATTTTCTTGTACTTTTTGGTTTTGTTTTTTCATTCAGCTTTTGATTAGGTCTGGATGAGGTGCTAACCAAAATACTTACTATTTTTGTATGGATACACCCTCTCCATCACTTTTCAATATAAAGTAAACAATGCTTAAATGGGCAGGAGATGATGGAGCAAGACCAAGAAGTATACTGCCGTTGGCTATATACAGCTGGCACAGAAAGTGTTAAACAGCATTTACCTCCTGGCGATGTCTTGTGGAAATGGGCAGGAATACCCACAGTTGGGACACTTTATCCCATGCTGACTGATACAAGTATTTAGTTCTAGCAGCCAGGGATACTGCAGAATAAAGGGTGAAGATCACACAAAGGAAACCCAAGCTCAAAATTAATTCAGGGGTAAAACTTTATATGTATTTTTTTTTTCCTTTTATCTGATAAGCTATGACAACAACATACTAGAGATTGTGGAACTGCAGCCTCAGTTAAATCTCAGCTCTGGTTTAAATTGCCATGCCTTCCACGTGGCTCGGGGCAAGGCGGTTTGTAAGTACAGGTAAGCAAAACACCTGAGAGCATCACTTTACCTTGTGCTGCCTTCTGAAGGGCTCTGTATGAGCAGAGCTCTTGCTGACAGTGCGTTTTCTGTGATATTTCTGGCCTCTTTCTACCTGAATTGCTTGGGAAGCTGAGTGTGGTGCGCATCTTCCTCCTATCCATAGATGGTTCTCAGCGTTGCCTACAACAGTGCCAAGGCATGGGCAGTTCAGGTTTTTCTTTGGGTTTGCCAGCATTAGGCCTCTGAAATGGTTAAGTAAATGTGCATACATGTGTGCATTATAAAACGTTAGTAGCACTAAACTGCAACATTTTGCACAAACATATAGATAGTGTGTAATGCTAATACTTAATGGAGTACCTCATCCTCTTTTGGGGAAAGACCTTCAGGGACAGGTTTCATACCATTAATTTAGTGCGGTGCAGTTAATAGTTAAAAACAAATTGTTACAAATTTTCTCTGACACGTGTGCACATTACTTTCCATGCGAACATTCATTTCTCTTTCCTGGGGATATAACATTGATGAGACTTGCAAGAGACTAATATGTCGCTGTAGATTACTTCAATCTTTGAAGGGTCTAATTCCTAGTTACTGCTTTTTTGCTCATATCGATAAATTGTATGAGCGAGTGATGATGCAAAATGAGAAACTAGCTAAAGTGTAACTTAGGTTGTCACTTCAACAGATGGTTTTTAAAATTTTTATGTATTTACAACTTACGCAAAGCTGACAACATTATTTTAAAAAGTATATGCCAAAGAAAATAAAAAACTAACAAATGTATTTTGCCATGATCCAGTTGTGTGGGTTGCACTCCCACTTTACAGGCTTATGGTTCATATTGTAAATTTTACATTATGGAATGTGTTCTTCTCTTCTAATGAGCAAGAGGGAGAGCGGGGAAGAGCAGGCGTGTAAAGTTGTCCTTCCATGTACTTTTATGTGAAGCACTCTACTTTGAATACAGTTTGAAGCAGATTGTCTTAGCCAAGAAGCTTAAAACTGAAATGTTTTCGACTTCTTAACATACACTGGATCTGTGCATATCAGAATGTAATAAAGCTGTTCTTGTAGGACTGTTTGTAAAGTTATTTGAACGTATTCTGTCCAATTATGGGTGATGTCATTAGGGTTCTCTCTTAATTCTGAAATCCTTCCTGAGAGAAGACAGAGTCAGTGAACGCTGGATGATTTTGCTGGTATTAGAAGGAAAATAAAATGTAGGGGAAGGAAGAATAATTTGCAGCATGGATGGAAGTCATCGTATAAGCACTCCCAAGCAAGCCTAGCATCTTGGCCACTGTTGCTCCAGAGAGAGGTTCATTTCAATGTCAGTGGAGCAGAACTGAGGAGCTGCTCCTGTTGCAAAATGAACTGCATTGCTTTTAACCACGCTGCTGGGCTGCATGAAATCCACAGACCCCATGCAATGGCATCACCAAATAAATCTTGAAGCCTTATCTGAACCATTAACAGATTTCTCCAGTGGTGGGAGACAGTGTAAAGTACTGAGGTAAAGGAAAACTTTAACAACTGTTGCATTATTTCTTTGGGGACATGATGTTCCTGCTCGCACCGAAAGGATGCCTTCTGACATAATAAATTCCTGGCACCAAAGCTGGTTTTCGTGGTGAAGAGCTATACTAAAGACTGTGGCAGAGCTTATCTGACTATTTTGCATAATAGCATGTATTAGCCCATGTGAGGGACGAGGAAGAGGAGGGCCCTTCTTGTGACAGCAACAGTGTATTTAACGTGGCTGCTCTGGAGCATGCTGTAAAAAAGCAAACATGGAAAGGCATTTGAAAGAACAACCAGTACTTATTTACTTACTTGGTTAATGTCAGGGGTGTGTTTGGCTTACATAAACATCTGACTGTCTTACATATTATACTTGTTTTTTCCCCCGTAATATATGATTCATTTATATTTTGCAGAGGGGTGGGACGGTTACTGAGACATCGTATGTGGAGTGATGGAAGTGATGAATATTAGAAGTATAGCTTTCCCTTTCTTCTTCAAGACACTCCTACACATATCAAAGTATTTGACCAGTGATTTTAAGTTACAGATGTTTCTTTGTCATGTGGAGGGGGATGTACAGCTTTTTCTGCCCACAACTCTAAAACCATCCCAAATCTCACACTGTGCTGAATTGTGTGAACTTCTGCTAAAGAGAACTTTGAGCCTGGGAATTGCATGGGCGTTGCAAGAAGGAGGAATGAACGGGAGGGAGTTCACTCAGAGTTTGAAGAAACTTTCCCTCCTGCCTGCCTGCTGTAGGCTTGGACATTTGATGGCTTTGTGCTTCCTATAGTCATATGTGCTAGTGTGAAGCGCAGCTGTGAATAATCATGGGAGATGGTGAAAAGCTATGGAAAATTAATACTTTCATATCTGAAGTCCCGAGGGAGTGTTTCAGCCTTATAGCCCCTTCTAAACTGTTGAAGAAGCCAATACCACACCTATTTAGACAAAGCCTCCCATCCTTAGGGGATATGGTGGTTGCGTTTCAATGCTTACAGTCATATTTGGGAATTTGGTGATTTGTCACTGCTGTGCGGTGCAAAATTGTTGGGAAGGCAGGTGCCACGCATTAATGCAATTGCAGTCGGAAACGCGGAGCCGTCGCCCCGGGGCTGGGGCAGATGGAGGGCTGGTTTGTTTCGGGCGGACTGTGCCCTCGCTGGCCC
The DNA here is from genome assembly GCF_964188355.1 of Buteo buteo. Taxonomy (NCBI): domain Eukaryota; kingdom Metazoa; phylum Chordata; class Aves; order Accipitriformes; family Accipitridae; genus Buteo; species Buteo buteo. Next base: position 1,790,038 of record NC_134178.1, read on the forward strand.
TTTTCAGCTCTGGCACTGTTCTGCCAGTGGTGTGTTCAACCTGGCGGTACTCACTTCAGCTTGTTTTAATATCAGTAGTACTCACTGCTTACTTGAGAGCCTTGTTGGAGAAGTAATAAAGCCACACGCTATTGTTAGATGGACAGTTGTTCTCCCCATGTAAACCAGTGGTGTTGCCTTTTTGTTTGCAGGCACCAGAATATTATATGTTTGGCAGTAAACTGTTTTTTTAATCTTGTAAAGTTACTTTGCGCTAGTACAAAGCTAAACCTCTAGAAACTCTAAAGTCAGAAGGACACTGCTGGGAAAATGTTTTTGTTGTGCTCATTCATAAATGGCTTTATATTTTAGGGGGAACCAATTAGTAGTAAAGTTACTACTTATAGTCTGATGTATGGTAGCAAGTACTTAGGAAACATCAAATCCCTACAGTGGTAGTGGTGCAGACAGGTGTCGTACAAGGAATCATTTTAGAGAAGAAAAATGGTAGCATTTGAAACTTAAAAAAATTATCTGATGAAACACAAATCAAATAGCTGTTAGTTAATGGTATTTAGAACCCTAATTTTATAACGTTGATTGAAAAATGCCTATATGCTAAGACAGCTGCAATGTATACTAGTTTACATGCGGTAACTGCAGAAGAAATGTAGTACTTTGAGGAAGAAGTTAAACATTGATTGGACCCAAGAAGACTTCCCTTTCCTGAGGTACTCTGCCAACTGGAGTACATGTGAAAAATGGAAGGAGAATGATTGTGAAAGTGTGAAAACTGTAAAGTGATACAGAGTAGAAATAAAAGTAGCTGTTGAGGGATCTGCCTTTATTAGCTAGCCAGCTTGAATTTCATGGAGAAAGAGAAGTTTATCAAGCGTCTTGGGTCCGGGTCATGTCTCCTTGTGTATTACTTTATATAGTCTCTAGCATCATGGGGCCCTGAATAAGACTGGACTGGCTGGATTCTTGTGTATCATAAAAATGTATTATCACATGTAAAGTGACAATGCCACTTTCTCCTCTTGCTTTTTGCAAAGCTTTGATGGTGCATTCCACGTCCTCAAAGCTGCTTCAAAAATCACGAGGGCATAGATTTAAGTAGGAAAAAAATCGAGACAATAATGGCATGTTGTCTTTGAAATTTTGGGAGAGTATTTCATTCAGTGTTTATAGTCTAATAATGTTGAGGACAACTTACTGGAGAACTTCTGGTTTTAGTAGAATACAATATTTCAACAAACATACCCCCCCCCCCCACCTTAGCCTATCTGGTCTTTGTTCAGAATATGAGTAGGTTTCCTTGGGGGGGGGGGGGGAGAAAAACAAACAAACAAAAAAGGCAAAAAAAAAAAAAGTATTACAGTTCACATACTTCCAGTTTATCTCTAGATGCCTCCCAAATTGTGCTGAATTTCTAACCCAGAGCTTAAAATCTGTCATTTTATGCACAGAATTATGAGAGTGAACATACACTTTCTCATCCCATCCCTGTTGTGGCTGCCCTAGTCCCCTGCAGCTGGGTGTAGCAGTATTTATCAGGAGTAAATGGATGCATTCCTTTGATTAGCTTCATTTGAGGGATTCCTCATACTTAATGATGCTGTGGGTTGTTTGGCTCCTCTCCCTTCCACTAGCAAAGAGATTTCCGCTGCCATTATCAGCCACACTAACTTTTCAGCACACGTCAGCATTTCTCATGTGCAAAGGCCACAGCTGTAGTTGAACAATGTGGTCGTTGTAATCCAATAATGGGAATCCTAAATATAACAATAATTATAACCTCTTACATTGAGAACAATATTGATAATCAGGGATACTAATCCTTGAATTTCATAGAAAGATCTCGACACTGGTTGTTGCAGTGTTATCCACGTTTTAAGATTTCAAATACTTTGCAAAACTTCTATGTGCTTGTGTAAAGATTTGGCTTTGCTGTACAGTTGGGCATAATGGAAACAAAAAGCACCCAGAGAAATATGAATGATTACATTTATCAACAGCTAAACAGAACACTTTGGATATTATCCTTGTAATTAGCAAGTGTAACTTGCCATAATAAGGCCTGATTATAAGTAGTCTAACAGCAAGGACTGATTTTATTGAAAATAAGTCCTATTAGAAACTGCACCCAGTTCAGTCGTGTGTATCTTTAAATGATGCTTGTAGTTAGTCTGCATGTACACTTTCTGTCTCTCTGTCTCCTCTTTAAAATTTCATTTTCTTTTTTCAAGAAAACCCATGTAAAATTTGGTCAGTGTCAAATTCTTTGTAAAGTAGAGCTGTTGATGAGCCACGTATGATCCACTCAGTCTTGATGATTCTGCAATTTTCTGATGAACAAAATTGCCATTTATTGCCAATGTGGTCAGACGATTGATATATCCAGGTCTTGTGAGAGTTCACGATCATGAAAAGAGGGTGTATCTGCAGGCACGGAAACAGCAGACACTTCAGAGTTAGATTCCTCGAACAGGGTTTGTTTTTTAATTACAGAATTCGTAGTGACTTGAGACAGTACTTCTTTCACCTCAGACTTCTGTCTCAACCCACCGCTGTCACAAATGCACTCCTTGACTCCCAAGTTCTCACCTCCCGTAACTCCATCTCCTTGTTCACTGGTGGCTTTTCCTTTGACTGACTGCAGGCCTTTCTCCTGGCGAGGACCTTAAAAAGAACAAACAGAGCAACGTGCAAGGTCTAAAATACACTTCTATTTCAGTTCCTCATTCTGCACATCTCTTCAGGAGTCCGGGGCGATCCCTTCCTTAATTACCTCGCTGCTGTACACAGAACCTCTGGTCTGGTAGCCGGGGTCTCGGCATTTGTAATACCTTCAGGAGGGGCTGCATTTGGGTTACATTGCTGCTTCTCATGTTCACATCTTCTGTCTTCCAAGTTCTTCATTCTACAAACTTAACGAGCTTTGCTGGAGGTAGTAGAATGTATCCAGTGGATATAAAGTGGGGGTTGTTACGTATTGTGTTTCTCTTCCATTGTCTAAAACTGTAGTTTTCAGTTAGCAGTACCTCTCAGCTAACGTTTTGACTACGAACAGTTGAAGGTTCCTAGAAAAAAATACATCTACCCTAAACTGCACATGGAAAGCATGTAACCTTATGCTATATTCTATGAATACGCACGTTATGCTTGAAGGAGTAATTATTTGGATCTTCTCAGTCATTTAAGATGTTTGTTTTTAATGCTTTTGGAATTTTCTTTGACTCGGATATATACGGGGGGCGGGGGGAGAGGGAGTGACAGAGAGAGAATAATTCCATAGAGTGAAGGACAAATGTGTTTTGCAGTTAGAGGGATTTTGCCTGAAATTGCAGATAACGAGTGCACAAAGTGGTTGTCCTGCTCTTTTGGAAATACTGCTGTAATCCAGGCATTTGGCAATTCTTTTTTTCATTAATCCTGTACTCATTCATAAATCCAGAGCCTGCAATTAATTTTTTTTTTTTCCCCCAGTTTCAAATATATTGTAATTTTTTCCCAATCTGTAGTGAAAGCTGCTTCTGGTGTTTCTTTCCCCACCCTACCCGCAGTGTTCCTCTGGGATGGGGCGTTACTTTTTTTGCGGCCATCCTGTCCACAGCAGGCATTTGCCATCTACTGCACTTAAAACATTCTGTTCTTCGCTCTGTCTTTTGGCACCAATAACCGTGACATCTGCTTGTCACATACGAAGCCCAGAAGGTGCTGAAGACCCCGAAGCAGCGAGCATCCCTTACGTGAGCATCCCTTACGTGGGCAGAGGAGAATTATCTTTGTCTCTCAGGTGGGGAAGCGGCTGGCTTGGCTCGCTCCCGGTTTCAGACTGAGGGGCACAGAGAGTTTCCAAATGCCATCTCCCGCGTACAGATTGTGGGGAAAGCTGGCCTTTCCTAGTCTCCCCCCTCGTGCTCCCCTTCTCCAGGGGAGGAAGCGTGAACGTGTACCCCAAACAGGAGCGGCTGTGGCGGGGAGCATTGCCCGCTCTGGCTGCCTGCGGCGGCCGTGCCCAGGAGCAGCTCTCTGGCTGAGGTGGAGGCGAGGAAGAAGTTTTCTGGTTGGTCGTCTTGCTCTTTGGCATGAGCAAAGCTTGTCTTTTTGTATAATTAAAGTGAATAGGCTGGTAGTTTACCAGCTCTGGATTAATAAAGCCTGGGGCAAACGCGTAAGTCATAGCACAGCGTTTTAACTACCAGGAACTCGGTTGAACATTTAAGTTTGAAATATAAGTAGACTCACGTGCAGTTTCAAAGGTGGTCAGTCCTTAAGAACAGTTGGCTTAAATTTAATGCATATTTAATGGTGAGCACGGAGAAAGCAACCATGATTTTTTTTCTTGAACATTGAACGTTTTAGTGGTCCCTTCCATCATGGTAGTTCAGGTAAAAATGTTGCAAATAATAGTTTACAATCTGAAAAGGTATTGGATAGTGCTACATAAATGCACAGCTTATATTAAACTGTAGTTTAAAATTTTTTTTTAATGACTTGTTAAATTCTGTGCTACGGTCCATTGCTTGAATTCGTCTTTGTTAAGGCATAAAACTGAGGGAGCTCAGGGAGGGCGTACTCTTTCTGTTCAGACTGAAAGATGAATTTGTTTGCCTGATATTTAAAGAAAAAGAAAAGCCCCAAACCTGTCATTTGTTTTTTAAGAAAGCTGTGTGTCTTTCCCTGTTGTGCAGAATTGCTCCATGTATTGTTTGTATGGTTTTGCTTTTCAGTAAATGCTGGGCTTACAGAAAAAGGGCTTGTCAAGGGAAGTTGTCAGTTTGCATCCTCATTCTGATTTACCAGTGGAGCAGAAAAATATACTTCCTTGTCAAAGTTTCAGGTATGGTAGTTAAACCTGTAATGTTCATCATCTTTCCCTTAACCCCAAACTGAAAAGAGGACTGATAAGGATGCAAACTCTGTTATTTTCACTGCAGTTTTCCAATGTTAAGGAAAAATTATTTTGCCACCAATTTGGGGGAGAATATTCTACCTAGTTGCCACTATTTTTAGAACTGTATCGCCTTATGTATATCTGAGCAGCTGAACTACAAATTTTAGTTCCAATCTAGCTGTAGAGAAAGTATTTTAATACTACTTAGTCTCTTGGAAGCGGGAGGAAAGACTGAACTGCTTGCAGAGGAGGAGCAGACTGTGGGATCAGAACCTCAGGATGCATTTCATGAAGAGGGTCATTTGAGTTTGAATTACCACAGATGTGCAGAACCTGTTCTGACACTGAATTACAGGGCGGTTTGTTGGTTTGTCGGTTCGCTTGTTTCAAAAGATAAGCTGTTACACACATCAAAATAAGACCAGTACCTCAGAGAGATCATGAAGTGTGCACTTGTGTTATTAGTTAGGAGATGCCAGCACAGAAGACTGCCCTGGAGGGTAGCGCTTCTTATTCCAGAAAATCATATGAGTAAAAAAAAGAAATTAAACATTTCTCAATCAGTTGCTACTGTGTCATTGTAGTAAAAGGAATTATTGCATAAACCCCCACCCGATTTCGCATCTGTGAGCCATTAAAAATTGTTAATGATTTGATGAACTCTGATTTGGCCCACACAAGGTAGAACTCCATGACAGAGTAGGGGAAAAAACCCAGCTCCAGTATGTTCTACTTGCAGGAGAAACTTATCTAGAGAAGTTTTTTTTTTTAATGTTAAAAGCACTGACTCTTCGAGCAGTTTCTTTTGGAGGAGCTTTCTTTACTTTTGCTGCTGTTTGTTTAGTCCCACAGACGAGGTTGAGCTTGCTTTAAACTTAATGAGAAGAGTTGTTCCTTTTCTGTTAATGCACAGAATAGTCCATCTGTGTACATAACACCTCAGGGGTGTGCCGGCTGACAAAGAAGTGCAATGTATTAAGTTAACGTCTTAAATGCTCTTCTAGGCCCCAGTCAAACTGGCCAGGCAGCGAGTCTACAGTGGGATCCAGATGGCATTGACAGACTTTGTACTTGATTAAGCTCAGGTGGAAAACATTCAGGGTAGGGGAGTTGATAAGCTCAGGTGGAAAGCATTCAGGGTAGGGGAGTGCTGCTTGAGTAGTTAGTGTCCTTGGAGGTCTGTGTTGTTTCTGGAGCACAAGATGAGAAATCTTTCAAGAAAAAAAGAAAGGAAAAAAACCCCCACCATTATATAGTGTTTCCTTTAAAGAGAACGTCTAAAAGGAAGAGGAGTACCATCACACAGTTCTACTTTAAGGTCTGTAATTATTGGAACACCTGTGCCTTTACATATACTCAAAAATTCTTGGGGTTGTTTTGGGTGAGGAGCAGAGTTGTTGAATATGAGACTGTTACTTGTGTATTAACATCTCAAAACCTGTTTGAGACACTGTGGGGCCTTATGCACCCAGAATATAATAATGAACCTGATTTTTGGACAGAGGCCGCTGTTCTTGAAATATTCAGGACCGCTAGGTGCTTGGCAACCTTAATCCCACCCAAGGCCAGGAGCAGGGAATAATAGTACATCAAACTGAGTTATTTGCTGGGATTCCTGTGGTACGTGGGTTGTGTGACATCCTCTGATATGAGGGCGCCTGGGGGTAGAAGCAGAGCAGACCTTGACGGCTAGGAAAATTTACTACTGCGTTGAGGCTGGGTGGAGGCTGGACTTGCAGGAGTATTGTGAAAGATGGAGCGCTCTTAAGAGAGCTGTGCTTTCCCCCTGAGCTTCCAGGGTGTTTCCACGGACCCCAGGCACCTGATGTTCTTCGGTACAACTTCTCTGGTCCCAAGTTAAATGGCGTTATCAGCCAGGAATGCCAGTTCCCTGCAGGTCCCCTCCTGTCGATGGGAAGGCAGCAGCAGCTGGCCGTCTGCTGCGGCTCTGGGGACAAAAGGTGTGGGTGAGGAATGCTGGCAGCCTTTTGGTATTATTATTATTATTTCCTGTCTTTGTATCTGTGCAGTTTTGTTTACAAAAAGAATTGCTGCTCTCTTAATTAAGAAATAGAATGACATAAATCAATTACTTTAAAAGGTTGTTCTGTTTGGGGAACAAGGGCAAGTAATTGTGGCAAGCTATACTGAAAATGTCACGCAATCTATGGTTAAATTATTTTGTTCTTTCCAGGCTGTAGTTTTTATGAAATTGGTGAGTCAGGCAATTGTCGGTAATATTTTTGTTGTCTTAAAGCTTTTTTCTTACCCTATATGAACTACGTGCATCCATCTAGATTACATCTGAATGACAAAAATACATAGATAGCAGGAGGAGGAAGAGTAATGGCTTTATTTAGAATTAACTGTCAGTAAGTGTTTATTAGGTGCATCTGTCATGTCTTATTCTGGATTTGTGTTCCTAGTCTCTTAGCTGGGAATTCATTTTTTTGATACCTGATGACGCCAAATATTTTAATGTTATTATTCTCATTCAGCAGTCTATGTAAGCAGTGTGGGACTTAAGTTCAGGAATATCAGAAGTACTTACTGCCTTCTTTTTTAGTCATTTAGCAAAAGCACATCTATGGCCTATTTTTAATACCTTTTTAGAGGAAATGTTTTATGTATTGTCAAGAATATTCAATTTCTTTCAAAAAATAAATGCCATTATGCATGGGACTCTGCTTGTAAAATAGTTTGTGCAATTAATATATCAGATGGAAAATTTGGGCTAAGAAGGGCTTTGGGAGAAAATACGTACAAATATGGATAAATCAAGAAGGCTCACGTCAGATAATTCAAGATAATGGTATCTTGTGTGTGTGTGTGAACAAGTAAAGTGGATTCAAGAAGATTTGAGAGAAATTACTTCCTTTCGCAACCTAAATTTAAATGTCTAAATGAGTTCTTATAGCACTGGGACTTGGAAATGGCCTTACTTTCAGGTGTCAGGCAGAGAAGAATACCTGATTTTTATTGCTGCTTGTCTGTTTGCTAATAATGATGAGCATTGCCTAGCACGTAAGAGAGAGACAGCAGTATTTGGATGAATTGAGGGCTCCCATTGAAATGCCTTGGGAGTATGCAGGACTTGTGCTCTTTGACGTGTTCTGAAGCGATGGTGTCTAAGAAAGAGGGAAATTAAGATCTTCCCCTTGTACATTGCGCTGACTGTGCATGTATTGTGTTGTTTTACCATGAAACATTACTTTTGATTAACAAGCAGTTGTAAGGCCAAAGGCAGAGTATTCATTATTTAAGTACAACGGGAGAAAATATCAAAAATACAGTGAGGCACCCCACAAAGCAGCAGGCTGTGTTGTTTTGAGCTTAGAGTGTTCCTGCCTTCTTTTCCATGCATATGTGTGGCAACCAAATCATATTATGGATCAGTCTTGGTGGTTCTGATCATTCAGTTTCCCCTACTGTAGGGGAATCGAACTTAGGAGAATAAAAGCTTAAGTAGATCATTGCTTTCACTGAAAGTTTAACCATTTGTGTTTTCTTTGTTGGAGAATTAGGGCAAAATTTTTAGCTCCTCACAAGCTGGTCAAGCACATCTGCATCCCTGCCTGCAGTACCAACGTGTTTCTCCTGTGAGTCCCTTTGGAGGTGGGGCTACACCCTAAAAGGGGTGAATGACAACCAATAATGCAACAAAAACAGTTTTAGAGAAGCTTTATGCTATAAGCTGGGGCTCTTAGGAGACAGCTGGGGCTCAGAGTCAGATCAATCTTTTCACCTCCATGTATCTTCAGATTTTGCAGACGTTTGCATTAGCAAGTGAAAATGTTCTCACTTCCTTGCAACCTAACGAGCAGATGTCTTTTCAACGTTAGGGATTGTTTGAAGACAACCATCAGAAAGGTGGTAGCTCTCAAGAAGCAGCTAAATTAATGCATTGAGGTTTTTGTGAAATCCTGTTACTCGGTAGCAGTCATGTTGATCCATCAGAAGGTGTTCAGCCACAAATTTTAGAGGGACCACCAAATACCCAAGAGTCTTCCTTATCCCCTTGGCACAGGGATGCACACACTGCAGAGCTTCCTCGTACTGGTCTGGCCCTCTTAGGCAAAGGTTGACGGGGAAGAGGTGCATGACACATTATCTCATGTTCTGCAGGGCTATTTGCTCCAGGCAAAACCATGGAGCCAACTACGTGTCATTAGACCGATAATCAAACTGAACAGCTAGAATGGGGTGGCCCCTGAAGCAGGACCTGGTCCTGTGCAACCCTGCACTCCTCCACGTCCTGAGCACTTCTAGCATCTTTTATGGCACAACGGGCCTGTTTCTGCTCCCTGATTACTCAGTTCTGGGGAGCGCACCCAGGTCTTGGTTTTAGTGGCTTTTTGTGCTCAGTGAGCATTTGTGTGCTGTGAGTGACTCCATACCGTTTCTGAGTGAGGTACATTGAGCTGCATCTGCTGCTGCAGTTGGGGCCCAGTTTATGCATTCGCAGTGCTACCGCTTTTCTTGTTCTCTAGAGCTCCTTGCAGCTTGTTTTAGGGGCTGGCATGGTCTGCGAACTTTCGGGTGGCTCAGCAGCCTGTGAACCCCCTTGGAGTAGGAGAGACACTGCGATGTGGCACTGCCGTTTTGTGCGTCACTGCGTGGGGCGCTGTGGTCAGGTGTCCCACGAAGGGACGGGTCCCTAGCTGAGGGCATCTCCATCAGCCCCTCCTCGTCATGCAACCTACCGTGGCAGAGGTAAAGAGGCACAGATAGCTAGTCGCTCCTGGATGTATGGCATTTAGCGTATTCACACTCATTATTCCCTTAGAATTTGTCTCTGGCACAAAAGCTTTCCCTTGTTTCCAGTCTCTTACCGTGCTGCGATAATTAACAGCATATGTTGATATGCTGCACCCAGAGAAGGATGCAAGTCTTCCTCCCTCCCGTTGTTTCCTCTTCTCCTCTCCCCTCCCAGATGTCATGGAGGCATTGCTAACGTACCTGTTATGAGAGGCTGCCAGGCAGGCATTCGTAGCACAGTGCACTACAAGAATTCAGGGCTCTCTTTGGGGTTCAGGAACGGTTGGTATTGTCCACAGGTGGAAAAGCCATGGCTGCCATAGCTCTCCAAATCTTAAGATTTCTGGGTAGCATTAAATTTTTTCTAATGTTGAAATACTTCCCTTGAAGATAGGGCAAGTATCCTTTGTTGGCTTGATTTTTGGTTTCAGCCCATTTTTACTTCCTATGGCAGTACAAAACGTTGCTAACATTTGTCTTCCCTTCTGTCCTGTTTCTGCAGGTCTTGATGATTGCCTGCAGCAATATATAAAGAACTTTGAAAGAGAGAAGATTAGTGGCGACCAGCTACTACGCATTACTCATCAAGAACTGGAAGATCTTGGAGTCACACGAATTGGCCATCAGGAACTTATCTTGGAAGCAGTAGACTTGCTCTGCGCGCTGGTAAACTTTTTGGGGCAAAACGGGGGGGCGGGGGGGGAGTGAACAGTGTTTGCATACTCACAGTTTGTGTATTCAAATTTCCAGTTCTAAAGACTAAGTAGTTCAAGAAACTCCTGGCATGTGATGTATGAACAATTTAGCATTTTAAACCAGAGGCAAGATAAAGAGCAATATCTACTGATGGGATGGTGCTTGTGAAATAAATTGGTATCAGAGAATTAAGGCTTGCATATCTGTCTTTATAGAAGAAAAGTTTATCTGAAATCACAAAAGAACTAGAGTGGGTTTGGTTTGGAATGTGAAACAGTTATATATGTGAATGCAGTAATTGAGTGTTGGTTGCCCTTTACAAGCAAAATGTCCTGATACTAACCATGTCATTTTTCATTGATCCTTTCATGCAAATTATGTTTTAGATGATCATTCAAGCTTGCTGAAACATAGCTGCTTGTATTTCAGAGTAGAAAGGATAAAATACTGAAATAATTATCTTATGTGTAAATAATACATGCATCTTTGATGGCGCATACAGAGGGATTTGGTAATGTTCCTTTCAGTCAGATTACGTCATGCGTAACTGGGATTATCCCCTCGGTGAGGGGTGTGGTGCTGACTTCACCCTTTTTACGAACTTTTTGTGCGTGCCTGTGAAGATTAGTGATAGATTGGGCACACTGTCTGCATTCTCCACTGTAGGAAGGATTATGAACAGCTCCACTAAGATGTACTTGACTGCCTAAAGTGGTGTTTTGTGGATTTTTAATGCATACTACTTTTCCAGGCCTCAGAAGCAGCTTTAAGAAAGCTGAATCCCAGTAGAGGCAATCAAAGATGGTACGCTGAAAGGCTCTTCAGAAAGGCTTGTGGATTCTCAGTATGCAGCAGCTTTTCTGAATATCCTGTTGTTGCATCTTTGGGAAATAGATGTGAGGGGTAATGAAGAGAAGACTGTGGAAAAAAAAAATTAAAAATGCAGAAGAAAAAGTAAAAAAGCTTTTCCATACAGGAAGACATTTGGTTTTAAACACATCTTAGATTCTGTTCTTTAGAGTAGTATTTCTAATAATGCTGCAAAGTGGCTCAGTGCAATAAGTTAACTCATCTATTTGTTTTCTAAATAATGGAAAGGATGCCATCCTAAAAAAAAAAAATGCTACACGTATAGAAGGGAACATAGCGTTATTCACAAAGTACTTTTCTCATCAGACAGTGCAAAAGGAAACAAGAAAGTAAATACTTTAATTAACTGAGACAAAATCTAAGTAAGGGTGAACTCTGATGACAAGCAAACAGAGAGACAGATTGTGGCTCTTTCAAAAATAACCTATTTTCACAGAAAAAAACCTTGTTTATTAGCTGAAATTTCTTTTTTCATGGGTATGTAATTACAGATGTTATCTTTAGACAAACACACACAACTTGTCTTTGTAGCTCCCTTATCTTAGGCAAGAGTGTATGGAACTAAGTTGAATATAAAATAAGGAATTTGTAGCGAAGGCTGACACTGCATCCTTAATTCATGCAGCAAGTCTCTACCTTCCTGGTCCTTGTTGCACATTCAGTGTTGTCTGCTTTTCTGAGTTCATCTTAAAGGAAACTTCATCACTGAAACACAATAGTATGCCTTCAGATCACGGCTTCTAATTTAAGCTGAGGTTTTTGCAGTCTCACAATTGGCTCCTCATGGCTCCTCAGGGATACAAAATGTGATTGTTATATTGATTTTAGTGGACTTAATTTGAATTTATTGTTCACCAATCAGATAAACCTCTTAGGAAATTTAATTCAGAGACAATCCTTTTGGCTCTACTGGTCCTAGACTTACGGGCTTTCCTTTTTTTTATTACATCAGTAAGTATCTGCCCTGGTTAGTGCTTGCCCATTCTTCCAATTAGCCTCTAATGTTGACTGTATTGTTTAGGAGAACTTTAAGCCTATGACTGTCTAATGTAGGATAACTGCTAGTGCAGGTAGTCGCTGTGCAAGGTTTTTTTTAATGAAAATTAGCTGATTATTTTTTCTGTTTCACTGGAGTTTGCCAGAGGTTTCATGATAGAATTTGGCATGAGTTACAAGTGTATGATCCAACTGAGTTAACATCTATTTGGATGCTGGAGATGATGTATGGCATGATGGGGTAGCAATAGTAATGTTAATTTTGCCTTGCAAGCATAATCTCTGATTGATTTTAATAATTAAAAACCAAAAGGATTGTCACTTCTGATTCTCCTCCCCGTTCTCTCCGAGTTAGTGAGTGACCACCTAAACAGTTTTTGGCACTGAGGACAACTGAGGAGGACAGAACCAGCTCCCGCTGTTCATTCCTGCTCTCACTCTGCAGGGGACAGTTTCGAAGACCGAGTTGCCATCAATGAGAAAAGCTTCTGCGATGTTGATAGCTGATGTGTTTTAAGAGCTGCTTTCTTCCTGCCCCCCTTCCCAGCATTTTTTGGGGGTAAACTTCTACTCGCAGTTTCTGCCCTGTCAGCTGTGGATACGGCAAATGGCAAACCAGCTGCTTGTGTTGCATGCCTGTAGTTCACAGGGCAACTTTTTCTTCTTGGAGGAAAGTGGAAAGCCTGAACAAGCATATTTGGGTGGTATGGAGAGAGCGTGGGACCTCCCTAACCCAGGTGGAGGCTATTGAACAGTGCTAAGTAGACAAGCTGCTTGCTGCAATAATAGTTGGGAACCAGTTATGATTGATGGCACTATTTAAAGGATGTTCTTTATTGATTTTTGACAGAAGGTGGGTGGGTGGCTACGGTCTCTCCCAGTATTCCCCTCCTGTCATAAGCACTTGCAACGAATGGATCCTCCGGAGTTTGTTAGCTGATCAGAGAACAAATGGTGGCCTGTGCTATCCATCTTGGCAGAGTCTCTCGGCTGCCAGCCTGGCACACTGTGCTCTTGACAGGAGAGCAAGCATCCTGGGGGTGAGATTCACAGGTTTTCTTTTCCTACGGTGCTTCTGAGAAAGAGGAGTAAAGATTTTGCCCAGCTGCTACTGCCGTTACAGGTCACGCTTGCTGATAACGGTGGGGGTGTAGGTACCGCGTACCATCACTGAAGCTGAACGTGCTCCGGGAGAGAGCGGGCGATGTAACTGATGTGGTTTGTCTCTTCCCTCTCTCCTTCGGTCTGTGAAGGTGGGAGCACGTTCAATAGATTATCTTGCCTCGGTGCAGTTTTGTGTGTTATAAAATCCGTATGTCAGAAAGGGCAAGATGAATGAAATGTTCTCTGTGCTTAAAAGAAAGAAGTAGTGAGGTCTGTGATGGCATTTTGTTGCTGCGAAGAGTTTGTTGCGTGATTTTCGATTGGTCCTTGAGAAACCACCATGATGGATATATGCCTGTAGAGTTGTTCTATTTCCAGCAAGGTATGTCTTGTCCTTCCCTTTCTGTTCACACTGGGACATGAAACTGAGATCACACTAGTGGCACCAACAGGTAGATTCCTGCTTGATGTGGATGCACCTGTTTAGTCATACTAACAAAATGTCAATTATCTTTTGAGATCTCAAAACTGGTTGAAAAATGGTAAACTAAGACGCTGCATGTCCAGCTCTAGAGATACAGGAGAAACTGTACTGAGTTAGGTACCATGGTATTTTTGCTCCAGGCTACTCCCACATAATAAAACATACGCTTGTTCATCGGTTATAAAAATTACCACCCAGATCTAGCCTCTGCATGAACCTTTTCAGTATGTGTGTGGTGGTAAAGTCTAAGGCTGCTTTACGTTTCATCAGTGAAAAAACAGCATTGTAGCAGACCTTCATCCACACCTCAAATGTGGTGAGCCTTGTTTCCTCATTGGTTGCTTTAAGTACTGGATGTGAATGAAAAATGGCAACAAAGTAAATTGAGGGAAGATGGAGGTGATGCTTAGGAAAAGAAAAATGCATAGTGAAGGACAGATTACTTAGATAATGCGATCAGATAACTGTGTCAGTCTTCAGGTTTGGAGTGTGTCTGGAGGTCTTGTAACTCCTGAAATACCTAACTGTGCTGCAGAAAGCAAAGAAATGCACGTAATTCTTTTCCCATCATCTGTTTGTCAGGAGATGGAATTTCATTTATCAAAACTGGGTATGACCATATTTTGCTGAGTGTCCATGGACTCTGAATTTTATGTCTCCTTGGTATAATATTTTTCCCAGAAAATGCTACCCTTTGCCTCACTGCCTGGAGAATACAAAGACTGAAGGCTGCACAGCCAAAGATTTCTTCTTCCATCTTTAAGAAAATAATGTAGTTTACCTGACATAGCACCACAATGCCTTGATGCATGAGAATTTTTTTTGCTTTACTTCTCCAAAACACCATGTACATTTTGTTTGCATGAAGATTAAATTAGTTTTGTTTGATTTTGAACATTTTCAAATATTTTTTAAAAGGAGACCTTAAAGTGGGAGTTATTTTGTTCTGGGAAGATAAGAAAATTTAGAATACTTCACAAATAACATTTGGATGCTTTAAAATTTTCCTGAAACAAAGAACTTATTAAAGTCCATGTGAAATTGCAAAATACTTCTTCAGGGAATCTACATTTGTGTAGAATAGAGTTTTGTAAAAAAACAAAACAGTTTTTGCTTCGTACAGTGTACTGGTTTCAGTACTGGTTTCATGCTAGTTATTTAAATCTGCTATGGCTACACAGGAATTTATTATACACTATGTATTTGAATCTGTAAATCTAGAAGATTGCGGCAGATGAAATAGCATTATTATTTGGCAGAGAAAACATTGGTGTGCACTAACAGCATGAAAATTACTTATCATTTACCACTAAAACAAAACATTTATATGCAAATGAATGTAAAAAATAGACCTACTTTACCCATGAATAATTTGATTCCTCTTAAGAATTATGCCTTTTATCTTAATTTCATCTTCTTGCCATTTCTCACACAGAAATCCTTTCCTTTGCCCTTATCGCTAGTCAGATCTTAAAACTACTTTTGTCAGTAATAGTGAATATTAGACTTAATCATGGTAGTGCTAGATGAGGAAGGCTTCATTTTGGAATGGAGATTTGTATGTGGTGGAGTTGGGATTTATTGTTAATATTCTGCACACTCATAGCAGAAAAATTACTTACCCTTTTTACTATTGCCCTTTGTAAGTTAAAGTTCTGCTTATTTATCATCTGCTTTCCTGTCTTCAGCCTGAGCTAACTTAACTGCAGAGAAGGAAATCCTGAAGTCCATCACCAGATCAATAAAGCTAAGGAGTTAAAGGGTTTCTGATGGCTCATATAGATTGCATTGAAAATGTTTGTTGCTGTTGTTAGTAGATCTTTTGCACAGAACTGCAGTAAACCCTCTGGTATGCCAAAGGCAGTAAATATGTCTGTATGCAAAGGGTGAATGTCCTTCCTCTCGCCTGCTTCAAGAATCAGTTATGGATCCTAGATACTTTTCTTAGTTGCTTTTTACTTTGGGCTGTTTGGAGTTTTGGGCAAGTACGAAATACATGCCCTGGTACACGGAGTCATAGCATGGTTTGGGTTGGAAGGGGCCTTTAAAGGTCCAACCCACTAGTTAAAAGCAGAGTGGATAAAAGGGGCTGTGACAATGTAAAATGTTTTAAAGAGGTAGTGTGTTCATAACAATCTACTTACTTCCTTTTGGGTTTTTTTGTTTGTTTGTTTTTTTTTTTTTTAAACTGCTGGTTAGTTGTTTAAGACTTTGTGAAATGCATGTAACTGAATATGTAACTGATAGTTTGAATTCTGGAGAAATAAGAGCACTTGGCTGGCTACGGACAAAATTTTATGAAAAGGCAGAAAAGCAAAACATTAATGAGCATTTGGTCTTGCAGAGTCTGCTGGTCGAATAAGAGTAAGAAGAATGGTTTAGATAATTGCTCTATTAGTGCTACAAAGCATGACCAGGGCTTGGCTTTTTGATGCGTTGCTTGCTTGTGCTGTAGAAAAAGAAGGGCAGTTTTCAGGAAAGGGGTTGATGATGATTATGAATCTTTCCTGGGTTTTGCAGGGCTATAAGTATCATGCACCTGAGGTTTTTTTCTGACTGTAAACATTTAGGACAAATATTTATACTCTTTGAGACCATTTGCCTTTTAATCAGTATATGTTTAATAATTGCAGTAAATGATAAGTGTCATGTGAGCTATCTGGCTTTTTCTCCTTATCTGCTTATTTTGTGTTTATGAAGCAGATGTGTAAGGATCATGTGTTGTAGAGTTCTAAATTACCCCATATGTCAGTGCTATTTGAAGGAAAGATGACCTTAGTGTTGGCGTTTCGTGGCGCTGGAAGAAGGGCCGTTAGCAGTACCTGTTGTAGGCAGATCTGGTGAGGTTTAAAGTTGCATAGGGCACCTTGCGTATGACGGGCTGTGTTCTGCTGCTTGCGCCTCTGGGATGGGAAGCTGCCTGCCTCGTGCGCTGTGGGATGTGATCAGCCAGTGTTTTGGAGAATGAGGTTCACATGCATTTTGTTCCTTGTTTTTAAAAACAACTTTGGAGACAAAGGTTGGAATTTTTCTTGGTGAATTCTTGCCCCCCCCCCCAAATTTTGAGGTGTGGTTTTGAAATGGCTGCCACATGCCGTGGTATCCACATGATGCCGTTTTGGTCATTCATTTAAAAATTTACCCAGGCTTCCTGAGAACTGAGGGTTCTCATGAACTTTACTGTTTCCAGGTTGCTTGTTTAAAAGCAATAAATAATACATACAGAAATTATGCTCAAGGATTAAATATGGAAGATGAAAGCACTGAAAAATAGCGAGGAGCAGAATTAAGCTTGCCGGAGGTTATCCTAAGTCCGTTTCTTAGCAGTCATATGCTATTCTTACCTAAACCTCCTGCATTCAGTCTGTGAATAAGTAGAAAAAGACTTTTCAAAAGTTGCATTAGAGAGAAAACTTATGATTTCACCCCTGTGGTTGTTATCCACATTACTGAGAGATACCAGGCATAACTGAGAAGTTACATTTCTTTACACGTAATTTATTATACACCGCACACAATTTATTACACAGTACAGCTATCCAGACTATAGTGTTTGTCTTTTCAAAAGGTTGCCATTTTTTCCTTCTTTTAAAAATAACGTTTGTGTGTTTGAGGACAAACATTTGCCAAAGGAAAATAAACCTTTACGTTCTGTAGTTTATTCAGTCATGGTTGCCTTCTCCAGAGGGGCAGCAGAAATTAATCAATGTAAGCACTGTTATCTGCTCTGCCTGCCTGGAGAAACTGTTTTTATTTTCCTTTTTGCCCCCAAGCACCACTGTTACAGTAGTATCTTCAGTTCCCATCTTGTGTTTCTTCGGTAAGAGTTAGCACTGGTTGCTGCATGCCTTTTGCTCCACATGGTTTCCAGCAGCTTTCTGGGCTGAAGAGAAGCAGCAGCTCTTTAGGGAGGTGGGCGGAGGGGCCATATGCTCATTTCTCTATCTTGGATTATTGTAGGAGTCAAATGATGTCATTGAACTTGATGTGGCCTTTGTGCTTGGAGATGTAGAGGCATTTGTGGCTGCATAAGAGCTGTGATCAAGGCATCTGTTCCAAGGGGTTCCTGGGTTTGTTAATGGGACTGTGGCTATGTCTGTATTGCATATTGAGGTGTGTTTAGATCCGGACTTCTTTTGGTGTCGGAGCTTGGCTTTTTTAGTTAGCTGAGATGTCTTTGCATTTGCAACAGGCAGCATAAAAATACCCTAAGCTAAAGGTCTCAGCAGCTTCTAGACACCCTGTCTGAGCCCGCAGAGACAGTTAGCACTATATGAGTTAGGAACACTTTACTTTTTAACCTGTGCTAGCAGTGTGAGGTGCCTTTCCCTGCCAGCAAGCGTTAAGTGAATTTAACCCAGGAAAGAGATGAAATGAGCTTTGATTTTTTTTTTTTTTTTTTTTTTTTTTTTTTTTTTTTTAAACTGGGGGGAGGTGGGGGAACAACAGATGAACATTGATCAAGCTAATCCAAGAAAATTTCACTTTACTTCCAAAGTTTGGTTACTGAACCCTCTTCCTACCCTGTGGTGCTGGTGTAAGGGTGGGCTGGCAGAGGGTCTAGGTTAGCTCTCCTCACCAAAAAAAACCAAAACTCATCAGTGATGATTAGAGCTGCTGCTTGTCAGTGTGTGAAGAAAAGAGCTACAATTCATCACTCACACTGTCATGTGAAGCCACAGAAAAGTAATTAGCAGGTAAAATGTCTATTAATAGCTCCCACCACCTTTCGTTCGAACACCTGCTGACAAGCTATTACTCTGTGTAGCTTAGCTTCATCAAGTTCTTGTTTTGTGATTGCCAGAAGTGACTGCATTAGAGCCATTTCTGTTGAGGCGGGGTGTCTCTGAAGAGACTCTTGCTCCATGGCCTCTCGTTGAGAAAGCAGATGCGTAGACTTGCTCCGCTTCTCGTAATCTCTACAAGCATGCAGAGATTTCTTTGTGGGTCTTTAAGAGACTGTGAATTTATTTTGGCTAATGAAAGCATAACTTGTGTTAGCGCCGGCTAAATGCAGAGTAGGGGAAAACAAAGAATTGTCTCCTTTGCCTGCAATTATCTTCTTATGGTGCTTGAAAATAAACGCAGTGCATTTCTAAGAAAACCGTATTGTTAATAGTATATTATTGCATATAAAGTATGATTAAACTTGGCAGTTATTATTTGAACAAGCTTTTTCCCAGTATTAGAATGTGCAACTCTTTGTTCATTTTTAATGTGGGCCAGAAATATTAGTGATAAACAAAGTGGGGATTTTGTTAGCTTGGCTGCTGTTTTAGGATCCTTCTACTTGAAGGCTTCAATAAACACAGTTGCCCAAAAACATGTTCTGCCTGAAATTTATCTCTGTATTTTCCATCCCTGGCTTTATCTGTCTCCTATTACAGGTGGAGGCTTTACCAAAATCAGTGTCATTCCTCATGTAGGACTGAATTTTTTTATGGAGCTTAAGTGTTACAGTTGTCCCTCAGTTTTTTATGTTAAAGGACACACACACATTTGGTGAATATGTGTGAAAATAAACTTCGTATCTGTTAACGCTGTCTCTTCCTTTCCACACATCTGATGGTGAAAAAAGACCTCTGAAAAAGAGTGCTTCTGTAGGTGGTTGTCACTTGAAATGTTAACCAGAGGCCACTACGCTTTTATCGGAGCTGATTTTCTGAAGAAGCACATCTGTAAATGCAGCCTATTTTCCTGCCATAGAGTAAATTTTTGAGTTTCGTTTTGCTCGGTCCGCAGCGTTCAATATTGCAGGTTTTCTTTTTGCTGGTGCTTCCCTTTCTGGTGGGACTGGAAGCCCCCACGTCGCTGTGGTGGGCACGGCACACCAGTGCAGACTGGTACCCACCGCCCGCCTCTCCAAGGGGATGAGGTACAGACAAGGCGACGAAGCGGGGGATGGAGGAAGAGCGCGGAATGAAATAATTTGGGGTTATCGAGGAGGAGCGTTGGGATCCAGCCTGGGCCTTAGTGCGGTCTCCCGGGCTCCTTCCCCGTGCCCCCCCCCCCGCTGCCTTCGTTTACCTCACGTGGTTTGAAGGCGAAGTGCGGTATTTGGATAATCTCACTCGGCTTCTTAAGAACAGCCCCTTGAATTACCAAGTTCAGCGTTTGGGCACGTCAGAAGGAAGGAAACCCTGCGAGGAGCCCCCGTGGCCGGCCTGCGGTTTGCGGTCGTTCCCCATGTTTGGGGGAGGTGAGCACTGTGTTGTGCGGGGGCCGTGGGGCTCGCTCGTGGTGGGGCTTTGGTTTGGCTGATCTGTAAGGTGTTTTGTGTGGCGTGTCTTTCATCCGGAATATCTTTCATTTGTTTTTTCCCCTGTTAATTTTGCCAAAATGAGCTAGATGCTCAAGAAGCAGGACGCAGTAAGAACAAACCTGTTGGTTTTTTTTCCAATTTACTCCTACCCAGTCCTTGATCTCCATCATACTCTCTCAGCCACAGCAACCGCAGGAAACTGCAGCAAAAAAATTTATTTTTATCTGATGTTTATCTCTTTAATTTGGACTGGTTTAGTAAGTTATTAGTTAGGAGCCGTTTAGCTGCATAATAAAGTACGTTTTACTTTTCCATCCCCATTTATTTTTTTCATCTTGTAATTTTTTATTTATAACCTAACTCTATCTGTAGTATAATTGCTATCGAATATTTACATGGTGGAAGAGTCACTGCCCAGACATACAATTTGTCTAATTGGGAACGGAACATGGTGGCAGAGGATGGCGCCTGTGCAAAACCTGCAGTTGAGAAACATGCTCAAAAAGCCTTCCTTGCCCAAACCACGGATGGTCACAGAAGTTAGAGTAGCGGTTTTTAAAGTGCAACCTCAGTGTATGGTCGCTTCCCTTTTAAGCCGATCCTCAAAGTGCATCCTCTCCTGTTGTTTTAGAAGCTCCTTCACAACGTGTTTTTGGTTTTCAAGTGCGAAGAGGGGCTGGCTGGCGGACGGCGGGCGAGCTGTGTGCTGGTCTCTCCTTTCCGTGATGCTCTCCCATTTGCTTGGGAGTGGATGTTACGGGAGGGCTGGGGGCTCACCAGGGCTAGCTTCAGTGTAACGTTCCTGCAGTCCCTGTGTAATTAAAGAGGAGATTAAGTTCATTTAGTAGATGGTTTGGATTAGGAGTATGACAACTGCTGTAAATAACCACCCCCTGCCCCAGCCATCTCCTATAGAAAAAAGACTGAGGTAAATAGCTTCAGTGGTCTTATGCTGGCATTGGCAAATACATCCTGCCTTCAGCTCTGGGGCCCCCAACAGAAGGAGGACATGGACCTGTTGGAGCGAGTCCAGAGGAGCTCCGTGAAGGGCTGGAGCACAAAAATAGGCTGAGAGAGTTGGGGTGGTTCATCCTGGAGAAGAGAAGGCTCCGGGGAGACCTTACAGCAGCCTGCCAGTTTACAAGGGCATGTGGTGATAGGACCAGGGGTAATGGCTTTAAACTGAAAGAAGGTGAACTTAGATTAGATATTAGGAAGAAGCTCTTCACTGTGGGGGTGGCGAGGCACTGGCACAGGTTTCCCAGAGAGGCTGTGGATGTCCCATCCCTGGCAGTGTTCAAGGCCAGGTTGGATGGGGCTTGGAGCAACCTGGTCCAGTGGAAGGTGTCCCTGCCCATGGCAGGGAGTTGGAACTACATGATCTTTAAGCTCCCTTCCAACCCAAACCATTCTATGATTCTATCCCTTCTCCCATCTCCTCCTTGTGGGCGTATTAGCATGGGGATCAAACCAGGGGCCTGGGAGGAGAGCTGGTGAGGACAGGGTGTGTCGTTAGGAAGTAGATTTTTCTGTGTGCAGCTTTCTGCATCCTACTCTCTCATCATTTGTGGTAGGAAAGTAAGTAGCCCTTTCCATCGTCAACTGAACAAGTTGTGAGCACCCCGTGTTATAACCCTGTGATGTGGTTAAGGTGAGGAGCCCCTTCAGAAGTCCCATCTTTCTCTTACAGGAATAATAAGCTCAAGTCTATGCAATTGCTTATTCCTTTACAAAGGCAAAAGAAGATCCCTTCTGAAATAACTCATTCTTTGCATTTGTGAGGAAAACAAGTCTATAATAGAAATAACAAATCACTGATGGTACTATATTATATTGTAATTGAACATTAAATTAGGGCATTCTCCAGTGTTGTTTCAGGAACATTTGTATATTTGAAGGATTTTCAAGTACTATTTGTTAATATTTCTGCATAATTATTTCTGTCTGCTGCACAGCTGAGGAATGCAATTTAAGTTTAGGGGATTGACTCTTAAATGGAAGCAAAGTTTACAACTTGACTTTAGAAGGGCAACTTAAACATTGAGCAGAGTTGCACTGTGTTCTCTGGTCTGTGATTCTGGTGGTCCTTTACTGCTAACAAGAATAAAAATAACGTAATGAACATGCTTCCTCCACTGAAACCAACAAAAGACTTTGGTGTCACACTGTGTCCATACTGCATACTTCTGCTAGTTGCAAGCCCTCTTGCCTAACGTGATCTTAGGAATCGGTGTGAGTAGGGACAGGAGGGACTGATCCTTAACCGTCAGATCTACTGAGAGCGATGCACTGCTTTGAAAATCAATCTTCCAGACTAGGGTTTTTTCCTCATTTTGAGATTTTTTTCTCAGTGCACTTAAAACCAGCTAGAAGATCACTCATAATTTTTCTCTTCTTTTGTTCTATTTTTATGCACTTCAGAAACAGAACATGCCATACATTTAAAAACTAATGAGTGGGTGTATTTCTACCTTAATTATTAGGAATGGTTAAGTTTTGAAGCAGAAGAACAGTCTTGCTCTTCTCGGTACTTCATGTTCAGCTGCAAAGCTAACTTTCTTTTCTTTGTCTTTTTTTTCAATGCAGAACTATGGTTTGGAAACAGAAAATCTAAAAACCCTTTCTCACAAACTGAATGCATCTGCCAAAAATCTGCAGAACTTCATCACTGGGAGGAGGAGGAGTGGTCACTATGATGGAAGGACCAGCCGCAAATTACCAAATGATTTTCTGACATCGGTAGTGGATCTGATTGGAGCAGCTAAAAGTCTGCTGGCTTGGTTGGACAGGTAAAATCTCCCAAATGTGTCACAGGTAACCAGATCATGCACACACACACAAACCCCAACTTCTTTAGAAAATGTAACATAGACATGGAAATGGAAGCAGAATTCATTTACAAATTCTTAGTGGATATTTGTAGCAATTTTTTCTTATTAAGTCGGCATGCAATTCAGATAGCATTTCAGTACAATACTTCTAAATGCACTGCAACCCTACACATATCTGGAAATACAATATAGCAACAACATGACATCATTAGGTTATATATGTATTTTATTATTAATACAGAACAACACTTTGATCTGCATAACTCAGGTTCATTGCTCTGATAGTATCAATTCACAAAACTGTGATCATACTTTTCATTATATAGGTGTCAGTGTGTACTTCCTGTGTGTGTGTGTCTAAACATGCATGTTATGTTTTAGTTTTTTTAAATGGCAGTGAAATACTTCTGAAACTGTAGATGGAATTGGAATTATGTTATACTTTTACCTCTATTACCTAGGAAGTATGTGGGACCAGGATTTAAGTGCTCTGCTTTACTGTATCTGTAGTGACATTTATAAAATGCATCACAGTGCTTCTTTTAATCAGCAAAAATAAAATGCTTATCTTGATTAAAAGGCATATCTTATTTTGTATCCAGCAGCTGAAGTTTTGTTCAGAGCATGATCTTTGTGTGATTCTTAAAATCCAACAGAATTATTTGGATTTACTGCTGTGGGTTTTGTTGTGTTTCATTTTCCTGAGGAAAACTGGCTTTTGTCCCATAAATGATTTCCATATGAAAGGTTTAGGTGAGGCATGAACCTTTTCCATTTCTTAAGCTGAACTGCAAACTCTTTCTTTTGTTCAGTAGATTGCAGCTACCACTGCTGCTTCTTTTCTTCTCTCTTTCTAGCCTTTCCACAAGTTTCAAAACCGGACTATCTAAAGTTGGGCTCCTGAATTTCTATTTAGATGTTTAACATTCGATGTGCACAGAAGCAATACAATCTCGTGGAAGGAGTTTAGTATTAAGACTTGAAAAATGGGGAATATATTTTTAGCTCTGCCTCTAGCCTATTGTTGTTACTTAGAAGACCTGTAGGCTTCACTTTTTCTCCCTGCGAATCATTTTTGGCAGAGAATAGCATATCATTCTGGGCTTTAAAACAGAATGAGCAGTAGAAAACCATGTTCTTTTGCATAGGCAGATCAGTGTTCACCACTTCTTTCTATTTGGAAATAACCTCGATTGTTTTCTCATTGGAATTGTGGCTAATGGATAAAGACTGTTAGTTACAAAGATGATTTTTTTTTTTTTTTCATAAAATAGTCTGGTATTAAAAGTAAACTTTCACATGTGTATATGTTTAACACATTGAAAAACAATGTGTTTTCGGCATCTCAATATGAATTTAGTGTTTGGACTTCAGGAAGAAAGTAGTTGTTGATGCTAGGAAACATCTGCATCTGAGCACTAATGTGTCACTGTAGTACTGTGCACCGCACCCAAATTATGGACTTTTAGTATTAAAAGACAAATTCAGTCTGTAAAATTTGTTTGTAGCTCAGAAGTGTGTTGAGAATTACCTCTTAGTAAAATTATGTTTACAAAGGCAGCTATATTGTATTTGTCAGAGGTAATTCTGTTAGCAGGTTTTAGTGTTGGTAGGGGAAGAGTTCTCAAATAACGTCTAAAAACATGCATATCAATTCTACTCCCAGTAAAATGCAAAAGTCATTTTGCATTTATCTGAAATGACAGCTGATCAGACCCAGGAGTTCCAAGAAGTTAAAAATGAGGGCAGCCATGGTGGTAGCCCACTTTAGCAATGCTGTCTTTAGTATCCAAATAAGGCTTCCTAGAAGTGATATTTCAATTTTGTACAGATTTCTGGGAAGGTCCTTTTGAAGATCTGTGTAGCTTAAATACCTGGTTCTGGCAAAGCTTTTCTGTAAGATTTGAAGACTTTTCTGATTTATGAGCATGTGGGTGTTTTGGTTAGGTTTGTTCTTCCTTTGCTGTGAAGCCCCCAGATTAGGATGAAGGCAGGCCAATGACTGCTTTTTTCTCAGGAAGTGGGAACGCCTGGAGATCAATAGGATTCTGCTTATTGTATTCCTCCTAAGAAGCTCTTGGGGCCACTAGGGGGAGATAGAAAGATTTTAAAAATAAAGTATTTAAAGTCGGGAACATGGATTTAATTTTATTCTGCACAATTGTTACTATTAAATCTGGGCCCCAAATCTTAGTTTTTGGTTGGTTTCTAACACCAGTTCCATCTCTGGGGTGTGAGAGAGGGGAGAACAAACCATTAGGAGGAATAAAGTGGCTATTAGGGTTATCCACCCCATTGTAACAGCCATACTAGGCTGCCTCTATGCAGTGTTTTTCAGGTCGCGTCTGGAAAAAGCAGCTAGCAGCAGCTCCAGTTTGCATAGAAATGCAATGATGTGGTTTTTGTGTGTAGGGAATGGTGACGACTCCATACAACTTGTGCTTCACTTGCTGCTCTAGTGAGCTCTCTTTTTACGATCTTTCTGTAGGACACTTACAATCTATAAGGACCTCCTTAGGCCAGGCACAATTATCAAAAGGAGTGCGAGAGCTGTGATTTGCTGAGTTACTTTCACTGTGGCTCTTGCAGTGCCACTGCGCAGGGCCAATCCAAGGACGCTCTTTGTTCCAGGTCTCTGCCTGGAGCAGTCCTACTTCAAGATGTATGTCAGAGATTTGAGTTTTACTGAAAATTAGGGTAACTTTTATTGCCAGGCTTTAAAAGTCTACTGGTTTAGTTTAATTCAGGAACTGGAAAACTTAGTAGAGAATTCTAGCTATTTTCAAAAGAGGTTGGCTGATGATTTTGAGGAGCATGAAATAGCTCTCCAATAATGTCCTGTAAAGAAACTGTCATCACACTAATAGATTATGTCCTTAAAACTTTTTAGACTTATTCTAACTTCCTGTTACTTTCTCAGCCCACAAAATCTATCCTCTCTTCCAGAAGACTTCAAAAAAATGTTTTAGCTTAATAATGTTTTATTTTATACCCTTTCCCTAATCTTCAAATTCTTCCAAGCCAATTTGCTGATGAGATTGGTACTTTATTGAAAAACTATGAGAGTCATTTGTGAAAGTATGGTGCGTTTCCACTTGACACTCTTAGGCTGATGGAAAACCACACTTCAGGCTATAGCAACAAACTACTTACCTGATGTTCAAAGCAACTTGACATCAGAATGTCTCCAGTGATACTTCTCAGGAATTAAAGAATGATATATACAGTCATCCAGGTGTTCTAGACTTCCAGTTAGATCGTTGGTGTCCTTTTCAGTCTTTATTCCTGTAATTCATTAAAGTTGTATTCTTTGGAATGGTAGTATATGCCATCTTTCTGAATCCTCCTTCTTCTCTGATGTGTCAGATTCCTGGAAATTCTTCTGCCTTTTGTAGGCCTGACACACTCCATCCTGGGGAGGAATTTTTTAAAATGTATGATTAAAGTAGGATTACTGTTGCAAGTTCACTACTGTGGATCCACAACATGGATGCCTTGCAATTTTGTAGCATAAAGCTATCTCTAACCTCATAAAAGTATTTTTTTCTGTACAGTAGTATGTCCAGTAATATCTGCACACTTAATTGAAACTGAAATTAGGCATATTTATTTCTGTTAATCCCAGGTAAAGTTTTGTCCTAACAACACATATTTACAGTCCACCTGAAAACCACTTTGTAAAAGTGCTGCTTTTTGTGTGGATGTGTTGGTGTTCACTGCCTCTCTGAGATTTCTGAATTAAATATACATCATCTATCTGTGGCTTTCTTGATCTAAAAGCACCATGAACAACTAAAGGATGTTGAGAATCAAACTACTGTTTTCATCCTTAACAAAATTTTACCATGTCACTGGTGAAAACGTCTTCAGTGACACCAGTGAAAAGTTACCAGTTTTGTGCAGAGGCAAATATGAACTGAAAAGCAATGATATTATAGGGATCCCAGAAAATTCTTCTGAGCTCCAAGTCTAGAGCATTTAGCAATGCTTATAATTAACTTTCTGGTTAAGACACAGCCAGCTCTTCTACTGTACTCGCATCTCATTCTTTTCTCCTAAGTTGCTGCTGTCTACTGATTGTACTACTGAAATTGTGATGAGTCTTGAGTGAAGGGTGCTCGAATTCTTCCAATACTTTTTCTCCCAGAACTTAACAAACCATCTGACAGACAGACAGAAGGTTGTATTTTCATCAGAAGTTGGTAGACCACTGAGTGTTGAGTTTGTCTCCTAATGAGTCAGAGCCTGCTGCAAAGTGAAGGCAGCCTTGGGAGCAAAAGCATCTTCTACAAACCCTTCAAGCACCCCATTTTCCCCCTTCAAGTCCCACAGTACCTCATATGTTTTTCTTCTGTGGGACAGCTAGATTTAACAGGTAGAGCTCATTACTATAGTCTTAAGTGGGAAGAACCGTAATGCTCCTTGTGGAAGAGGAAGGATCCTGAGGGAACCTGACCTGGGGCGACATTTGGTGGCAGCTCTGTGATCTCTGTCTCTTCCCATCTTGTCTCCTTGCTCTGCCAGCACACAGCTTGTTCGCATCCTTTGCTTCTGCTGGTGCTGTCTTCCATGTTGCTCTTGGTTTGATATGTTGTCTTCATTCACCTCCACCACACTTCTGTCTTCTTTACCAACCAAACACCCTGGAAATCTGTATTTCCTGCTGACTGCACTAAGCAAGAAAAATTTCTTAGTTGTGCTTCTGGGCTTCTTGCTTCTGCCTGCTCTGTAGTGCTTGGGCCATATTCTCTGAAGCAAGGACTCCTCATACCATATATCTTGTGCAACATCAAGAAGAATGTTTTGTATCTTAGCAAATAGTAACAATATCTGTATAAACTATAAACGTGGACTTGGAGATTGAGTGAGGAAGGGATGGTTGTTCTTAGGGCTTTATTTGAGTCTTCATTAAAGACACAATTAAGATGATGCGGTAGTTTATTTTTCAATTAAGGATTTAAGAAAATATAATCAACTTCCCATGAGATAACTACTACAAAATATTGCGTCTGTTGTTGTGTCACGGATTTTAATGGTTGAGAATTAGGATTTGTCAGGGAACACTGGATATTTTTTTTTTTAGTGTGCTTTTTAACTTGGCCATCTGTGTGGGCAGTGATTCAATATGTCTTTCACAGCAACTCTCCTGTTTTTCACCCTACTACTACCCCCTTTTTGGAAATAAAAACCTTAAACTGCTCCTGCAGATTACACTGAAGTCTAAGTAGTAGGAACAAAGAGATCTTGTGGAGATAGATTTTTGTATTCAAGCATTTCAGTGCTGTGGCCAGAAAAAAGCTAGCAGGCTGACAAATGTGCACCGGTCTGATTAATTTACCACTGCTGTCTGGACACATGAACAAAATGGAACAAGGAGATGAACAAAAAGCCCAACTGTAAATAGAAATTGTTGGTCATATAAAAGATACGGGTCAAATTGCTGACAGTAGCAACAAAATGTAAGATTTCAGAGTAAAAGGCCTTTCTGGCAAGTCTAGGTCTGCTTTTAGGGCCATTCACAGTGGTGGGGTGTAATCGTTTGACTTTTACCCGCAGGTGGGCAATTCATTTTGGCATGGGTTTAAATGTGCTAATTTTCTGCAAAGCACTTACATGTATACATAAATCCTATTAAGTAAGGCTAAAATCTGTGCCTAAAGTTAAGGGCATTGGAGTGCTTCAGTGGTTAAGTCTGGACAGCGGAACAGGACCTCCAAGACTGGCTGTGGGCTATGTAAACTATTTTGGTGATGTTCTGTTGTCTGTGGAGAAGTACAGCCTGCGATGCTGTAAACACTCTTTGTTTACGAACGAACAATTCTAGGTGTTCAGTTTCAGCGCGCCCTTTATGCCTGCTTTGTCTGAAAGCGCTCTGGTAGCAGAATGCGTTCCCCACTCAGAAATGGATCTCCCCCTTCTCCCCATGGTGACATACACAATGCATACATTTTCTTCCACTGTAGGTAAAATGTGTCCAGCTGGATTTCTTTGTCTCATTGTTTTTGGTGAATAAGCCTTGGTGATGTTTATGGTGTGACTGTTTTGTAGTTTTCAGTAAAGAGGAGCATTCATTGGGAAAATTATGCTTGAATGTTTGCAGGCCCATAACTTCTTACTTACAAAGAAAGTGTTACTGGTTTAAAGTCTCCTTTATAAGAGACTTCATGCAGTCCTGTTAGCTGTGCTTGGTTATTGCTTGTCCTGACAGGGTAAGTGTGGTTTGCACACAAGATGGCGGGGGAAAACAAATGAAAACCCTTACAAAAAGAAGGCAAAGAGTTTAGCAATTCTTTACTCGCCACACGAATAATGCACTTTCTGTCAATTGGTTTTCAGTCTTAAACCTGTAAATCTTATGTTTCCTTTATGCATTTCCCTTTATGCTTGTTTGAATGGTATGCCAAACCTGTCAGTAAGTGCTGCCCAAGAATGCTATGGTACTTTAGCATATTGTGCTACTGGAACAGCTGTAAATGTTTAACAGAGCACTCATTTAAAGAATTCCTTTATCCAGTGTGAATTTTACTGCATTCCTACCTGATTCTACATAAAGCAGTTCCATTAGAAATACAAATAAAATGTTTGTTTCGTGAAAGCCTAAAAATATGAATCTTAGACGCATTTGGCACAAATATATATGCAATGATATTTTACATTCAGATTTTTATTTGAGCTTAATGTGTTACTTTTGAAAACTGAGTTATATTACTGATTTGGTTACCTCTCTCTATTATGTTTAATCAAATTGCTCTGAGGATGTTTTCCCTTGTTAGGATGCTAAAATAAGTATGGTATTGGTTTTAAACCCCTCACAATTTCTATTGTTATAAAATAGCTCAGTACTACAAGTAGTTGTGAAATATGATTAACTTTTATTTTGGGGCAATGCTTTTACTAACGGCAATCTGTATTTGTTCAAATTACAGCTTTTTAAAGTGAAATAGTTATTTCTATGTATCATTTTCTCCTAACCAAATGTTATGTGAAGCAGATGAGGAGGTTAAAGCATATGAGGCCGAAATGTTGATGATGCAGAAATACCGAGTGTATGCATCTCCTTCACAATACCCATCTTTTTTTTAATTGTTCAGAAAGGATTTTCCTTCATGTGCAATCAGTAGCTGTAAGTATTAATAGCTGTTGAGTTGTATTATTTCTTAATTCTGTGTGGAAATTAGCTGTGTTATATTGATGTAGCTGTTTTTTCTACCAATCCTTCAGGGTGGCTTAATTAACTAATGTTAGATAATATAGGTTTTTTACATTCTGAAAGATGCTGATACTGCTAAAGACTTTTGTTAGATTTCAATTCATAAAAGTGTATACAGACATGCATGTGTGTTACAGCCTGCATTACACATGTATAGACAAATTTGTGTTTCAGAAGTGTTTTATTATTTATCTCAAACACTGGTTTAAATAACATGAAAAGAACCAGTAGCTCTGTCATACCAGGTGTTAGGGACACCTTATTTCCTATAGATTAGGGTCTTGAAGTTGATTGACTTTAATGTTACAGTAGGTGCTTACTTTTTTTTAAGTTTTGGGTCCCGTCCCCCCCCCCCATGAATGAGGTATTTAGAAGCTCTTCTTTTCATTGGAATCTGTGTCTAATAAGGTGCAGGCTCACAATGTGGGTTTGCACAGTGGAAAAATTAAGAGGCTCCCACTTTTCCAGCTGATCACAAAACATATATGAACTTAATTATCCTTGAAACCTATTACCCACCCATTTGTGAAAGTGGTTTGAAAATGGCTAATGGCTTCAAATGTTGGAAAGGAGAAAGCAGGAGAAAAGAGGAGAACAAGGGCAAACCCACCCTGCACGTGTGTGCAGGAGCATTGATGTGATTGCTTGTATCTCCTTTCCTGAAGATATCGGGTGTAGAAGGGGTAGACAGAGAATGGAAAGGAGGAACCGGGAAAGGTCTGGAAGAGGAAACGAATGGAAAGGGCACGTGGTTGCATAGGGGCACTGTGGGGCTCAAAGGTGTTTTCATGTGGGTGTTGCAAAGGAAGAGAGTCCCAGGGAGGTTTTAAAGGAAGAATAAATAAATTGGAAGAGAAACTGAGTAGAAAAGGTTCCATGAATAGGGAAACCTATGTTGGAAAAGGTCTTGGAAATGACTGACAGAGGTGGGATGATGGGACACTGAGGTCATCGACACAGCAGGAAGTGGGGCAACATGTGGCCCCAGTCCAGGGCAGGTTTTTGGTTCTTGTTTAGCTTAAAGAGCACTGAATTGGACAGCACACGTGTTGAAAATTGCAGTTGTTCTCAGGGACTTTTCTTAACTGGAGCCGTAGGAGGTAGGAACCTAAGACTTCAAGGTCTAAGGGACTGTGAAGGATGTGGCTTTGAAAGAAAAGAGTAGAAATTGGAAGCTGATAGAAATGGCTCAGCCAGGTCAAGGAAATAATTTTTAAAAAGTAGAGAGAAGTGGTCTAATTAAACAAGGAATTCCTTTTACTTGGTCTGTGTCTGATGCCTTGAGAAGGGAAGTGTTTTAGCAGCCAATTGAAAAGTTACAGTGCATGTAGGCTTTATTTGCATTTATACATATTGTTTCATCTGTTCACAGTCAATAATATTGAGCTTTATTAAAATTACAATCAGTGGATATATTATCAATGAAGAGGGTTTTTGTCAGATTGGTGTTTCCCATTGTCTTTTATGAAATCCAATCAGTGATCCTACAAGGAAGTTTCTGTTGATATTTTGGTTGAAACTGCTGGCATGTTGTTATACTAAGTCTTGCTGGACTTTTCACTGTTGCAATTGAGGCTTGGGATGTAATACCAAAATTCATTTCCTTTGGTGGTAAATATTTAGAGAAGCCTTTACCATTTCCCCAGCTGCTTATGCAGTAGTGGCTGTATAATTGTGCCTGCAGATTGCCTCCAGGGAAGTGGTCTGCACTGGGGAGAGGGAGGAAAGGGAATTGCAATTTTACTGGTCCAATTTGCAGCAATACCCCATAGAGTCATCGGCAGAAACTGATGTGAGGGAGTCGATTTATAAGCTACAGAGAGCTACAGGGGAAGCAGCTCGAGGACCCCTTATGTATTCTGCAGGAGCTAAGTCCATATAACATGGACCTGTCTCCTTATCTTTCCAAGTTGTGAAGCACTTTTCAAAATATTACATATTAGCTATTGATTTTTAGTAGTCTTCTCCCTCCTGCTGGCACGCTTGCTGCCTGCTTCACATGCTGTTTTCAGTAAATCGTCACTGTGTAAACTTCAATGTAACAAAAATGAGTAATGTCTCAGTCCCTTTGCCTGTTCTTCAATGCCAACAAAGTTTATTTGGGGCATTTCTAACGATCCTCACTAAGAGCAATGAGGTAAAAATGTCATTATTTTCCTCGTGAACCGTGAAACCAAACTAAATTGTAAAAGTATGAGGGAAGATGATGCGGTATTAGAAGCTAAAGCCTACCATGCGATTTTGTTTAGAGAAATGCTGGAGGCTTTCAAATGTCAGATAGATTCCAGTTGTGTAATTTGAGGATCAAATTGTATTAACATCCATACTTAAAGTAAAATAATACCATTTGCTGGCTTGCTTCCATTCATCTTCAATAAAAGTGAGTTCATAAATGAACATGACCTTTTTAAATCAAGGTTTCAGGTAGATTTCAGAACCCCAACAGTTACAATTTTGAAACAAAAAATATCAGTGGTTTTGTGCATCTTAGCTAATGTACTGTTTTAAACACATTTATGGTTCATAACCAAGCAGTTCAGTTACCTTTTATCCTTCAACATGCTCACACGTCTCCTGAACTTCAGTAATGATCTGTACGTGTGTCCGTGGGTAGGCCTGCTGTAGTGTGTACCTACTGTACAGTTGCCATATACTGCATAAAACTCGAATTGTGAGTATATGTCTGTGTCAAATAGCTTTTACAAGGCACCTTTTGGAACTTAACCCACATGCTGTCTGCTAAGTCCTCACTCTCTTGTTGCTTTTATGTTTCTTGAACTCTGCCTAGCTTCCAATTTCTGTACTTTTTATTTTAAAGAGAATGTACTGCTTTTTTCCCTGGAAAATATGGGCAGAAAGTATGTGTTGTTGTATGATGTATTACATCCAATTAAAGCTGCTAGACTTGAGTATGCACCTCAAAGTTCATTCTATCCTATGAGCCATCAGGGCTGGACTGGGAGCCCTGGAGAAGAAAGAGGGCATTGGAAGAAGGAGGAGAGGAGTTCACATGGGTTTATTAATGGACAGTTCCAAATCTGCCTGCACTAAAATTTCAGTAATTCTGCATATGCAAAAGAAATTTAGAAACCTATTAAGAACCTGTAGAACTATATTTGTAGTTCTCATTTGGACATGCTTATAGCAGAGTTCTTTGTAGTGGAAACTTGTCTCTAGGCTTAAAAGAGGAAGGCATAATAATGATCAGCGCTGTAAAACTCCTAAAGGTATGTGGGAATATGTATGCTCTAAGAAGCGATGAAAGAAGGCAGTTGGGGAAGGGACTAGTCACCCAGCTTAATTTAAAGGCAACCACACTTAAAAGTATAGTTTGGAGATCTTGATCTATTGTTAGTTTAGTCAGATATTACAATCCTTGTGGCTCTACCACAGACTTGTAGTACAGAAATCGGATGACTGCCAGCCTCACTAACCAAATACATTTTAGCCTCTAGAAAGCAGGCAAGCCTCTAGGTAGGCAAGCATTTTAAACATCATAACCTGAAATTTTAAGGTACAGGATACGTGCAGGTGACTTCTCTAAATGCTGCATTGCACTTTTCATTTCACTAAGCACTTCTGACTGTAGCACAGTGTGGGGGATGTTAGGTTGTGCCTCCAGATTAGCCTCTACAGCTGCTTCTGAGCGTTGATGCAGCTCTGGCTCTAAATGCTGTTCTCCCCTTTGGATAAAGATTTTTCTTCTTCTGAGTCCCCCTAGTACATTTACCAGATATTAGATCAGGTCCCAGGAATCCCAGTGAATCAGCCAAATGCTTTTCTGATCTGAGTCACATCTGGACACCATTCATATCACAGGTGGAAGCGGTGCCTCTGGTTGCCTTTATGAGGGTATTCCCAAACAGATGCAGAAGGCAGGGTGGGTTTCTGTGGGAGTCAAGGCAGTCCAGAAGTAAACTGGAAGGCTATGAGAAATAATGCTTTTGTAAATGGAATTTCTTGAAGAGGAACTTAAAAACTGCAATACCAAGGAGAGATGAACATTTTCCATGGATATATATCCTGTATTTTACAGTTTAGTAGTACATTTTGGGTATCCTGTGTGATTTTAATATCTCTAGAAACAATGTGTATTAAGCGCATTGTGCACCAGTGAAGCAAGTGGGCATATGCTAGTGCTATTCAACATTTTTTTCTTTTTTTTTTTTTTTAGATCGCCTTTTGCTGCAGTCACAGATTACTCAGTAACAAGAAATAATGTCATACAGCTCTGTCTGGAACTGACAACAATAGTACAACAGGTATGAGACCATCTGCTTAGCAATTTATTTTTTCCTGAATTTTAAATGGCCATTACCTTGTTCACACAATTTTGTGTTGCTCTGTCTATATCATTGTCTAACAAAAATAAGGGGATACAAGTACTTAGTAAATGCTTTATAAAAATTCTGCTTCCTGGTTTTGTAATACTAGTTTGGGTTGTGCTGTGTATATGCCTCTGCATATCTCAGTAGTAGGATTCATCTTGGGTTCTGCAGTCTAATATCATCACTATAAATTTGTGAAATCTACTTGATAATTTGCATATTTAATTTCTTATACTTTGTCTTTAATTTTTAATTAACTGTCTGGTTGAAAAGGCCTGTATATATTGGACTTTAGTCACCTGCTCTTTCATACTATTCATAACAGGTGTCTAGATGATAAGGTGACACATGTCTATGAGGCTAGGATATTTTGAATGCATTTTTATACATCCTACCCTCAAGAAATCCAGAAGTAGGTACTGAGAAGCACTTGCTTAACGGGCTTCATTTGGGAGTGCGGTCTAGAGAACCTTCCCCACCGTTCTGTTGCTTCTCAGTGCATCATTTAGGTCTGTCCCTATCTTTGCCTTGTTCTGCTAAAAATGAAGTCTCTTTTGCTGCGAGTTCAAACTACCATTGATATCAAATTCTGTAGAAATAACCTAGGAAGTTAAAGTAGTTCTGTTCAGTTGAGCATCCTCGTTTACCCTGACGCACGCATTTCTGAGAGCAGTCTGCTACAGATGACTGTGAAGGGCCTTGGTGCCAGCTTATACCATCAGTTGACCAGGCAGTGCGGCGGTGCCCATCATGCGGAGGGAGGAGGGTCCAGGGAGGGTTCAGGGTTCTCCTGGTGGTTCAGCAATGGCAGAGGGGAGGGACTGCTCTGCCGAGCAGAAGTTGGAGGGAGTGTTTGCACTTGAGAAGGTGGAGTGGAGAAAAACGGAGTGGGCTAGGAAGGAGCCCCAAGGAGACTTTTTCTGGTTTTTAGCAGCATCACTCTGAACTGAGCAAAGCTAAACTTCTCCTGTGGCTTCTTGGCATGGCTTTATATGACGATACTTTTATAAGAAATGCATTTTTCTCTGAGCCTTTCATAAATGTATGCAACACTGATGATTAGTTGGATTTGCCTCCCACCTGAGTTGGAGAAGAGCAGTATTGCTAGTCCCGTGTGTTCAAGCTTGGGAAATGAAAGTTTCTCACTTTTCTATATTATTATTAATGATCAAGTTCCCTCAATTATGTGTGGGGTTTTTGATGTGGAAATGGAGCATGGGCTGTTCCCTCCCCACAGGCCACACAGCGAGGGTTCCTGTTTGCTTCCCAGGCCCAAGGGCCGAGGGGTGCCCCACCAGTCCCGTCCTTCAGCCGCACTGGGCTTCTCACCGTCACCCTGCCCCAAACTGGGACAGAGGTGCCGGCGGCGGTGGCTGTGGAAGAAGAGCCCAGGCCTTCGTTTCCTTGGCTGCCTTTTGCATGACGTGTTTTTTATCTGTTGTCCCATGGCTTGTTGTGCCCTTGTTGAGCTGTGGGAAGGGGTCAGTACCGTGAGGGCATGCTTTCCTCTTGGCCAAACTCCTCGTTTTCCACAGAGGGAGCTGTGCATTGCCGTCTAGTTTTTCAGCTGGGGGGAAGAGCCACCTGATCCATTTTCATGTGTTCACTGTTTGTGAGAAAGTGGGTAGAATATCAACCGCTGCAGTATTTCCCAGGAATTAGCTCAGTATCAGTTCATTTTCTCACAAATTCATCCCTATCCATGATACCGCTAATTCACTATGGTGTAGGTAAATGCTTCTCTATGTACATTTTTCAGTGTGAATGAGAGCAAATGTTACTATTTAATACCTTTGGAGAGCAGCAGTTTTATCTTTGCCAAAACTGACATGATTCCCCAATCAGGAAACAGTTCAGTACATGAATCCATACTTTGAAATCAAAAGGAGCATTTATGTGCCTAAATTTAAGCATGCTCTGAAATTGAATTGGGCTATAGTCAGAAGAATGATAATGAAAAATTCCATTAGTAAGTAGCCCTAAACACATGTGGTTTGATCTCTACTTAAAACAAGTGCATTCCAACGTAGCATTTCAAAATGTCTTTGCTGAGCTCTTCTTTTATATGATCACTGAACACACTGAAAATCCTCATTGTT
Organism: Buteo buteo; assembly: GCF_964188355.1. Lineage (NCBI taxonomy): Eukaryota > Metazoa > Chordata > Aves > Accipitriformes > Accipitridae > Buteo > Buteo buteo. Next base: position 1,826,555 of record NC_134178.1, read on the forward strand.
CTTTCTTAAGGCTGTAAATTGAATGTTTCAGTATCACCTTATCAGGTGTTTTTTCTGTTGCAGAATCCGCTTTCTTTTGTACACAAAGTATTTTATAGTACTTCACTAACTTACAATAATTCATAATTTAATTTAAAAAATGTTTTTCATTCGTGAAAGACCTACAGAAAGCAATGTTACAATTGTTCTTGTAACAGTAGCTAACAACAGATTTTTAAAAAGCTTAGTGGTTTATTAAAAAATATATGGTCTGTACATTTTTTTACACCTTTGACTTTTTTTTTAAGACATTCATTCAATTTAAAAATAGAACTCCAGTGCTCACCTCAGTAACTGAGCACCAGCAGGATTGAAAACTGGTTTTTTTGCATTGTTTAAGTTACAGCCGACGTTCAGATTTATTAACCAAAAATGATTCTTTAGTCAAGATGGAGGAAAAGTTAAAATTACGCTGGCTTGCTTGAATTATTTTGCACGTTTTGAGGCTACTTGTAATGTCAGTGTTTCTTCATAGAATTAAGTGTTGTTGGGTTCCTCCCCCGCCCTATTATCAGTGCTAAATGGATAATGAAGAAAAAAAATGACAGAATTATGTCTCTCTAAGTATGAAGTCTAAGAAAATCTATTGAGTGTCTGTGCTTTAACCTTTAAAGACTTAGAAAAGTTGGAGTTATAATACGTACTTAGAGACAGACTTTGGAATAAAATGCAGAATAGCACATAATTCGTTTTAACCGTTTCATTTCCTATATGTGTTGCACATTGCCCAGGACCCAACTAACAGGCCAGCGTGCAGTGGATGGATATTTGCCAGTGGATGCAGGTCCCTCAGAGCACTGCAAGTTATTATTGTAACCTGCTTTGCGTTCGTGCTAATCATCTGCTTCTATGCAGCTGTTTTATTTTGGCTTAAGGATTTCCCCCCCAACCCCCCTTTAGGACTTTAGGATATTGTTTCATAGGCACTTCCTGCAGGTTTTCACTCTTAATACCATCCTCCTGGCTGATGGCTTATTTAATTCAGGGCTTGCATTCTTGTTTCATTTTTATAATCATCTCTTCCCTTGCAGCAGAACACTGGAGGGAAAAAAAAAGGATTTAAATGACAACCAAATCCATGGACTGTCGTGATTTTTGCTACCATTCCCTTGCACTCTCTGCCTTTCTCTCCTATGCCTATCTGCCTCCCCGCAAAATCAGAGGCTGAGCATTTTCTGTACTCTGTTTATACTGCAATAAGTTAAAAAGGCCTGTTCTTTCTCGATGGTACAAGATAGGTGTTAAAGAGATATGGGTGTACAGGTTGAGGGGGGAAGGGCGTTTGAGATTGTTTTGGGTTGTGCTTTTTTCTCTTTTGGTTCATTCATTAGTTTAGATTTATGTTGACAGAATTGTTCCAGTCACAAATGCCTATAAGGAAGAACAGTGGTGACTCCTTGTCTTTATGGCGTTCATGAAAATCTTGCTGTTGACTTAGTTGGGGTGTTCGGCTTCAGAGAGTGCCAGAGACTGGTCCTTTTGAGTGTGCTTGTTTTGATTTAGAAAGGTAGCAGTAGCTACAATGATAACTGTAAGGAATAGAAGATTTATCTCTTTCTTAGGAAATCTGTAGGTAGCTTTTATTATCATTCTCAATGCTTTTATTCCTCAGGAACCCATTAAGGTTTCACTAAAGAAGTTTTCTTCTTTAGAATTAAAACCCTGGAAATCTTGGGAATATCTGAAAAGTCTAATTTTATATTGACTTTGTAAGTTATCAGACATTTAAAGAAAACTTTACTGCTGAACACCGTAGTTCTTATTATTGCTGTTTAGTAGTGATCATTAGTAGCACTCATCACGTATTTTTTACTTTCCTTAATCAGCTTTCACGATGATTTGCTGTGTTTATTTAGTTCTAAAACCACTGATGTTTGTCTCGCAGCTTTAATGTCTTGTGGGATTTACTTAGCAAGATGCTCCAGCAGAAGCATAGCTGTAGGCCTGTAAATACTCCTTTATAAAAGCTTCACTGCAATTACTTCTCTGCCTAAACACCTTTTTGAAGAGGAACTATGTGGTGGAAGCAATTCTGTGTAGCAGGGCTGGAGATGGAGAACAGTCACTCGGCTGACATGTATCTGGCTTGCACTGTTGTCACAGAACATACTTCTGACATCATCTGTCTCACACCAACATTTGGAGGTAAACTCAGATTTTTGGATGACACGGGGTGAGAATCTGAGCGATGCAATTTGGGAGGTGACGGCCAGGATGGAAGATGGCTGAGAAAGACCAAGACAACCATCCACAAATGCTCTGTCTGGACTGGATTTTGAACTAAAAGCCCTAATATAGAGCACATACAGAAGTGCCCTGTGCACTGCCTCAGCTGAGTGATTTGGAGCTTATTCCCCATTTAAAGGCATTTGAGGTACAAAAAAAAATAAGTGTCCATATACTCTATGCCCTGATGGACTCAGTTCCAATGCTAGAGGGGTAACCTTTGTTGGGCTTCTAGCCATTGCTCTTTCTCAGATAGAAGATACTGAAAAGGATCACAAATTATTTCTTGAGTAATGCACTATTTTTGTATGACATTGCATTTTTTTATAATCAAATGGCTGTAACTTATGTGGATGCATTTCAAATATTAAGTCACACTGAGAAACTAAGTGCAGGCTGTTTTTCTATTTTAAAGGATTAAAAGGGAATTTACTTTCTTAGCCCCCTGCCCAGACTCAGAATCCAAATGCGGTAATATAAAATGGTTCTATTGTTAGGACAATATCAAATATGTGAATAGAGAAGAATAATTAATATCCTTAGTGCTATTGTTACAAAATATCTCTCATATAATCTTTTCTATCACAATTCCTCACTTTTGCTTTTAAGTCCTAGTTATTAAGGACTTTGAGGACTTGCTAAACATAGCTTCAAAATTTTGGATTTTAGGTCATACCAAGTAGCTAATTACCTCAGGTATCTTTAGCTAATAAACTGGCTTTAATAGTTTAGTGGTGTGAATGTTTGATTAGTTCCTTGTTAAAGCTGCTTTGCTCTTCCAGATTGCTGGGATTTTCAAAGCAACATGTGTTTGATGGAAACAGTTATGTATTTAAATTTTAAAGTTTTGAAATCAAATTTTCAGCATTATTCCTTCCACCCCAACTTTGTTAGCAAACGCTTGCAGGAAAATCTTTGTTAGCCTACTGTGGTAATAATCCCCCCCCCCCCCCCCCTCTTTTTTTAATAGAACTACTTCATGGTGAGGAGGCCATATTCTTGGAATTTAAAATATATATGCATACATAGTACTCTTTTTATACAAAATGCCCCATTTCTGGTAAGTGTATGAGTAGGGGGGAAGCGTACAAGTGGGATGCTGAATAGATGTGGTGAGAAGTTAAAACCAGAACAAAAAAGCCCTCCTTGAAAACAATACCCAAGCAGTATCTGCCTAGAGTACATGGAATCCAAATGGTATTCATGTGAGAGTGTTTAACTCGTTGCAAGTAATGCTGACAGAAATTTAGACTCGCCTTGTATCCTTCAAGTGCTGCTCTTATGCAAGATTTTCTGTTGCATAAGGTTCAAAGCAGTGCTCAGAAGCAGTGGTGTTTCAGGATACGTATTACTCTGTGCAGTTTTTTTCTTCATATTTAGAAGTCAATGTATAATGTATAAGGTAAAATAGAATGTAAAGGATTGTTGGAAATATGAAACTTTTTTGTTTACAAGAAGCTCTATCAAAGTAGTTTCAATTTATGCTCTTTAGCAATGTTTTTCTCTTTTTCATAGTAGAGTAGCTTATTTCTCTATAGCACACTTTTATGGAAAATTTCAGATGTAATTTAATGTAATGTAAAAAGTGCCTAAGGTGCTTAACATTGATGCCTTTTTCTGATTCTGGTAGTTTATTTCTGCTATTTTATTATATTTCTTTTTCCCTTGAATTGACTTACTTGTAGATATATTGTTGTCTTTTGATTTAAGTTTTGAAGTCCTTTTTGAAATGGGATTAGGCACAGAATAGCTCAAAGGTTAAAACATCAATAATAGTCTATAGGGATATGATCCACTACTAGAAATAATTTGATGCCTCATTAGTTGTCATTGAGTTATATGCTGTAAAGAGATTTTTTTTTTTCCCTAAACTTGTGTAGTCTGTGATGTGACATTTTCAAAGTAGCTTATGAAGCCACTGGATGCTTTAATAAAAACCCACCCTGTAAAGTCCTGTGAATTTGTTAGCTGTGTTCTCTTTTCCATTCTTAGAGAAAGTAGTTTCTTTTCCTCAACTAAGGAAGAAGAAAAAAAAACAAAAAAAAACCCCAAAAGATTGCTGAGTACATAAGAAGCTTAGTGACCAGAAAGCAAAAATGGGTTGATGTTGGCTTGTGGGGGTTTTTTTTTTGTTTGTTTGGTTTTTTTGGTTGGTTGGTTGTTTTACTTCCAGATAAATGATTGACAGCCTCTGAACATGGGGGAAAACGAAACACAAAGCAGATTAATTTGTGGAAAAAAGAGTAGTCTTTTTGATGGGGCATATGCTGGTAAACCGATGCAGCTGTAAAATTTTTCCAAAAGGAGCCTGAGTGGGTCAAGGTGACGGTGAAAGAGTCAGGAACTGTTGAGTTACTTCATGTACTCATGGAAGCACTTGCAGAAAGCAGCAGAAAGTTGGTGGAAACTGCGATAAAGTGTAGACAGAGGGGGAAAATGTGTTTTAGTGTATCAATGTTTCCTTTAAATAAAACCTTTTTTTCTTAGACTGACTGTTGTGGGCACTGTGTCAGTGCTTGCTGAGTGGCATCACAGTTTCCATTTGAATAGAGGCGGACAGAGGATATGCCATGCTTCCTGTGTAAATCTTTATAAATGCTACATTTAATCATTAATGATGATAGATTAAGATTATGTTGGTTGTATCAGTAGAAGTGAAGACTGAGACTCTGCATTCCTTTTACTTTGGAAACTGATTCCCTTTCCAGAGACAGTACAGTCTCTGTAACCAGCTGCAGTGAAGCAAGATTTCACTTCCCTATAGACACTTAAAGAAATGATGTGTTGCTAAGTAGCTAGTAGAAGCCCTAAGCATGAAAAAGTGTAGGGTCAATATTTCAGGAATGTAATGTGAGGTACGTGTGTGTGTTTGCTTAAATCCATTAAAAATACATTAAGAATTTCAGGTGATCCAATACGAAACATTCAAGTCATAGCTGAGCCTGAAATGCCATCCACCTGAATATCATTACTTTTTTTCAAGTTTGATTAATTTTATTTCTTCTTTTGACAGAGTAACCACTTAGGCACTTTATGAAACATGAAATGTTTTGCTGCAATTGTGTTTTATAAACCAGAATTCTTTTTCATGAGAGTACTAGAGGAAGAGCAGAAGTGAAAAATTAAGAAGTTATTTACCTCTAAATGGTCTCGGAAGTGACATTGAAAACTTAAGAACTGCACAGCACACCATGCTACAAACTATTTTGCATGTCAGTAATAAAAGATTTAGTTTTGAACGCATGATGCTTATTTTTCTCAATTACAGGTGTGGAAAAAAGGGTGTTTTGACTTTGTTTTTTCTCCTTTGGATGGAACATTTTTACCTCATTTCTAAGCTCTCTTCTGTTGATAGTTTCAGTGGATTTTATTTTTACTTGCTGAGAATGTTTCTGCATAGAAAAATCACCCTAAGAGCTGAAATTCAATTTAGACCATGTAAGCACTTAGATTCTAGCAGGATATGTGAGCAAGTATCAGTGTGATTTTAGTGGGTGCTAAAATGCTTGCTGTGGTTTCTGACCTAATGGTATACCAGCTCACTTTAGAAACGGTGTAGCAGGAAGAAGTGTTACTCTCTATATGCAAATTAAGAACTAATATGTGACCAGATCCCAAAGGAAAGCAAGATGATGTCTTTTGCAGAAAGGAGGGTAGAAATAATTGGAAATGGAAAATGACTTTGGAAAGATAGAAGAAAAGAGCTTAGTGTACACATTGCATCTCTCTTAATCCAGCGAGCAATTTTTCCCAGTAGTTGCTTGATCTGTGAGTGATCTGTGTAAGTTGTATTAAATTTTTACATGAAGTATTCTGTTACTATGGTGATAGGTGCCACTCCATGCAGATTGTTTAAATAAAATTAAGGCAATTCTTTGTACTCAGTAAGACGGGTAATTGCTATTAGTTTGTACACAAGGGTTATGAACTTAGAGAATTGCAGGTTCATTAAATATTCAGGGAAAGGCTCTAGACTTTTAGAAGCATCTGTGTAGGTTGCATAGGAAATGTCCTTTTATGTAGCGTTTATTTAATAGCTTGCATTATATTTTTCACAATAGAGATTTTTTTTCCTCTTCCCTTAGCATCTTAAATGGCATGTGCTCACCATTCCGTTTTCTCCCATCTCCGTTGGTTCTTACGCATGTATCTGATGGGGGAGGACAGAGTGGGTTGCTGCAGAAAGAGATGAGCTCTGGCTTCAGTGTGGAGGGCAGGGAATAATAATAGAGTGAGGATGCCATAGACCCAGTGGCAAGAAACTGCAGGGATTGAATAATTGTAGCATAAGTGGGAAAGAAAGAAAATATTTCTGAACGGCAGTGGGAAGAAAATCGACAGGATTTGTGTGGGAAGCGAAGAGGAGTTGAAAATGGCACCCAGGTTGTGAGCTTGTGGGACATAAGGTGGTGGAGTTGTTGACAGAGATAGGGAAAGAAGTGGGGAGCAGGGAGGGTTTGGGAAGAAACGTGATTACAGCTTTTCAGCATACTGCGTTAGGGCTGGTGGCAAATATCCAGAAGGAGATTCTGAGCTGCGAATGTGAACAGAAGGGATGAGAGATCTGTGACTCATCCGCACAGAGATGATAATTAAAGCAGCATGATTTTAGGAGGCTGCTGAGCAATAAGGGAAGAGGTTGCAGAAGAGGGGAGAGTTGCGGATAGAGCTCCCTGGGACCGTGGCAGTCGGCAGGAGGGGGAACAGCCGTGGCCGGAGACTCTTTTGGAGCAGCTCAGTGGGAAGAAAGTCAGGGAAAGCACATAGTTTGGGACATCCACTTAGAAATACAGTATAGGTTTCTAACAATGGCTGTGTAATTTTAAAAATTCATTTTGTATGGCAGCAGCCAAGGATTACCTATGCAAGCACTGGGTGGCTGCACAGCTTAAGACCTTGCTTGTGCATTTTAGGCAGTGAGACAGGAAAAAGGTATTTCCTCTTCCCCTCTCTTTCTCCCAAACATTGTAATTGTCAGTGTCCCCAAGGCCCACACCTTTTGTGTCCAAAGTCCTGCTAGACCTCCTAAAATCTAAGATGTGGTAAAGCACCTCTGGAAACCTCTGTCTGTGTCATGCTCTTAATCCTTTGCCTGTTGCCAGAGGAGAGCGTTACCCGCTTGCCAGCTTCTGTAGCTTTGCGGGTATTTGGGAGTTTTCTGTTTCTTGTTTTTGTGAAGGGAGGTTGGAGAGGAGGGGGTTGAACAGAGCTGTATATCTGCCAATTTGTATTTTATTATCCTAGTAATTACCCAGACATACCTGCAAATCAGAGTCTGAGCAGAGTTCCCTAATATCCTTCAGTTTTCTAATCGTAATGCTCTATAGAACACAGCATTTTGCCATAGCCCATATTATATTGATCAAGTTCATTTTTTCAAAGCTGTCATTGTTTAATCCTGCCATCAGCTGTATTAGATGTATTTTCTGTGCATTTTCTAAGTAGTGAAAGGCTAAATTAACTCAACCTAAGCTACGCTTGTACCTATTTGGAAAATATGTACCACTGTCTTGGTCCAAGAAAAGCTATGAAGGGCAATAATAAATGAAGGTACTATGAAAGCTATAAAACTTTTGCCGCCTTCATGCATTGGCAAAGCTTTAGACTTTGTCATCATTGTTGTTGAGAACTTTTGTGAGAACCTTCAGTGACGATTCCAGCAAACCTCAGTCTTGTGGCTGTCTTGCCATAGCTGAATTGGGCAGAATTCAAACCAGATGAACCTTTCTAGAGCCAATGGCATAAATTCCCTAGAGCTAGTGACACTTGAACAGGCTCAGAGTGGGCTCCTTGAAGCCAGGACAACTTATTTTGATGGTGCGATGCTGAGGCTGAAGGGACTGGGAGTTATGATCTGAGCATTCTCAAGTTAATTATTTTTTTATTGTTGCTAAGTAGCAAGACCGACAGACCATCCATTTGACATATACTGGTATTAAAGGATTCAGTTACAGTTTTAATCAATTTGAAAAGCAAAGGGATTTAAAGGATGGCTTGGCTTAATTCCAACCAATGGCTACATTGCTCAAGAGATTTTATGCCAAAGGTTTGGCAATGCATGAGAGTCTGAACCCTCTTTTAGCAGTCATGTAATTCATTATTTTTGTTACAAATAGAGAACTGGAGTTACATAGTTTAGAACATTTTGCGTGACTTAAAATAATGGAGACAGCAATTCTATCAGACATCTGTTTTTAAGCCGTACATAAAATCTAGCTGTTGCCCTCTTAAAACTAGACATGGAAGACGTGTGGGATTGCTTATGAAAGATGCATTTCCCAGGAAATTTCACTACCACTTTTAAAACTGTGTTCCTACATTTTTATCATCAAAATACTGGTAAAAACAGTGCAATATACACACACACATATGTAAATTGCCTTCATGTAAATTCAGTTGGACTGCAGAGGAAAACAAATGAAAAAAACAGTGAAGAAGCTGCACCAGAAGCAGCTTGGAAGCTGCCTGGAGAACCAACGCTCTCATGGCACGCTCTTGTTCTTTGCAAGTTGCACCAGTGGGCTCCAAGTCTGTAGCACCACACAGCCTGCTTTTGAGCAATGCTACTGTCGTATGAATTCACAAAGGACATTTTTGGGCTGACGTGTTACTTGAGAATCAGGAGATCTGGTTTTTGTTCCTGACAGTGGTGTAACCTGCCTCTGTGTCAGTTTTGCCTAGGAAATTTCCTTGCCTTGGAGGAAAAAATAAATTAGGATGACTAAATATACATAAGTAACTAAGGTGTTCTGCTGAACAAGAAAATACAGTGAAAGAATTCCATGCTCTCTTTTGAGCACTGTGATCTAAGGATTACTGGAAATGCTGAAATGTTGCTGCTTTGTTGCTGAAAGACCTAATAAACATATTTCTGCAATTCTCCCTTTTTGTATCCCTTAACTATTTGTATGTATATATTGTATTTTCTGAGCTAGCGTAACTTTATTCTGAAGTTAAGTCATGGAGCTGACTGGAACTTCAGGTTGCCAAGAAGAGCACAGTGCAGCAGCTGCATAGAATATGTGGCAAAACCAGGAATAATAATGGTAGTAGTGGTAATGATGGTACGTTTCAAGATTACAGCCTGCAAGTACCCTGAGAGGAGAAGTGTTTGACAAGTAATTGCAATAGGTAATTTGACAGGTTGCCAACTCGGACTTGTAAACTAGATCGTATATATGCAAAAATAGAAGTGTTTTCTGCTGAATATTATCCCATAGTTATAGTACTGGAGAACTGCATGAACGTGTTTTCCCTGTGGGATATATGAGCAGTAGGATAAGTTGGCAGGTCTTCTAGATCTCAGTACTTCACATTTTGAGTTGAGATTTAATCAACTCAGCTGCAAAGAAAAGGACTAAAGAATAAGAAAAGTGCTGGTGTAAGTAGGTGACCCCATTCTGTGACACACTAAGACAAATGTTTAAAAAGAAGGCGATAATAGTGAGGGGAGAAGAAAAAAATGGAAAAATAAATCATCATAAACATTGCTTTTGGAAAATAAAATCCACAAATATTTGTATGCTGTATAGGTTGTCTCCCATGTGAATTGTCCTAGCAATGTCTGGGGCAGGGTGGGGTGAGATGTATACATTTTGCAGCATTGTCACCAGTCAGTGCTGTCTAATTCAGTGGGTTTAATTTAAATGTCTTCAGTAGTTATGACATCATGATAGGATCTTTGCAGTTAAAACTTGTAATTTTTGCAGAAATAATGCAGAATTGTGGTTATGAAGGTCAGAAGTTCTGAAAGAAATATAAGTGATGCCTCTCAGTTGCAGTGTAGCACAGGACTTGCTAGTCTTAAAAATAGGTTTCAAAATTATACTGGGACTGAAAGTGCAGAAAAATCCTCTCCCTGATTGTTGTGTTTTTTTCTTGCTCTTCTTATCTTCCTCCCTTACTACGTTTTTTTTTGTTGTTGTTCTTTGTTTTCCAGTTTTGGACCTCATGTTTCCCTTTTTTTAGGATCTTAGCCTAGTTCCAGCTGTCTCCACAAAGGTCACTTCTGCCATTTTTGATGCCTCAGGCGGAGCTGGAAAGAGTGACCATGAAAATCTGCTATTAGTAATTAAGTTGTTCCACCATATTCCCCTTTTATGTCTCTTTGCTGATGACGCTGTCCCATTTTTTTTTCTGAAACTGTTAATGGCCAATATTTGACTACATCTTCAGGGAGTATAAATTAACACAGAACTGCTTTTGTTGCTTTAGTAGCAATCTGCATTATTAATCTTTTAGAAAATAATGCACATTTAGAAGATAACCTTATGCTGTTTCAGCTGAAGTTTTGTTTGGTTGGTTAGATGACAATCTTACAGGCTAGCTTTAGTTATAGTTTGTCAGTGAATCTATGTGTGAAGTTCAGAGAATAAACAGGTAAAAGTATAATATTGCCTCCTTGCTCTATCCGTGTATTTCAGTTCAGGGGTAATCACAGTATTGTTTCACTAAGTGAATAGCAAATTTTTAGCTTGTGTAGGAGTAAAGCTTGGTTGCAGATTTTTTGTGTGTTCCTGCTTTTCTAAAATAGAAAAAAGTTCATGTTAAATCTGTTTCTTACCTTAATTGCAATGTTTTGATACTGTGGTTAAACAGATATTTAAGAAGATCTTTCAGGAGTAAGATAGGGGCTTGTAGTCTAGGTATGGAAGGAAGAGATATTCTCCAGCTGTGGGTGGTATGCTATTAAGAATACAAATTCATTTCTAATTGCATAGTTAGCGACTCTTTTTATAGTTCTCAAGTGCTTTAAGCTCTTTTAGTTGAAATGAAATGGGTATGAAAAAGCAATAATTGTAAATGGTAAAGGCCCCCAGTAATGAGCATTCAGCTTATCATTCTACCTAAGGGATGTTTGAAGAGGATGGGCACTGTTATCCTCAGCACTTGCTTAAAGAGAAAGCACAAAGCAGTGGAGTGACTTTAAAAGTCTAAGGGGAAATAAACTGTTCACTATGAAAGAAAGTGACATACACGTTTTGCTCTTGGGATCATTCAGAAGCAGTCTCGGGCCTCATCTCTCGGGGTGCCTGCAGGAAGTTAAAACGAGCTTGCTGCAATGCAGGGATTAGCTTGGTGACCTTTTCCAGATTTCTTTGAATCCTAGACTTCAGGGCTGCTCTGGGCAATGCCGGCATGGATCTTTGCATTCCTGCGCATTTCCCTGAATTCATGTTTGAATTGTGTTTAGTTGGAGTCATTCGTGTATGGATAAAGTATATTTTGGAATTGTTTTTTTTTACCTAAGCATTGTGTTTGCTCTCCTCCAGTTTTTCTGTCTTTTATGATTTGCTGATCTGTTAATTTTTCTCTTGCCCGAATATGAAGATGTAGTGCCAACAACCAGCTGTCTGTTATGTGATGAACTCATTTAGCAATTCCTCTTCCCAGACCCTGGATTTGTGGGGAATTGCGTGTTGAGGAGAGGATTTAAGGGTAAGGCCACCTGCCCCTATACATAGACCGGATGCCTGAGAAGTTTTCCACTTGCTTTACTGTCCTGTGTAGATTCAGAAATACTTTATTTTTTTATATATACTCTTGGTTTGTCAGACATAAGCATATTTCTTTAGCTTCCTTCATGATTGTGTGGAAGAGCTTCAGTTCAAGGATGAAGCAATGTTTCTCTGATATACACTGATTTCTTGGTGGTAATAAGCATCTACAGCATTTAAGAACCCAGAATCCTTCTTCCCTTAGTAGTGAGACTTCTCAAACAATATCCTCTTTAAGCTGAATGTTTAAACTTATAGTAAACTCTTCCTATTACCAATGAAATAATTATGTCTGATTAAAAGCACTTTTTTTCTTCAATATAAATGTTGCAATCCCTTCCTGCTATTTTTGCAAAATGATTCATAAGAAACCATGCAGAACATAGATGTATCCAGACTGAAAATGTTACATGCCCTCCCACATATAATGATGAAATATATGTTTTGCTACTAAGATTGCAAATACTTCATTGATGTCTGCATATAATTAAACGTGTTAGATTTTCTTTCCGGCTGCACTTACTGGCAAATGTTTCCTGAATGCCAACAGCTGTTATTAGGAAAACACTCCCTGATCAACCTGCTGCTTCTGCATAGGTTGGTTTATAAAAAGCTTAAGAACACATTGGTTTTTCTTGCCTGAATAACACTGGAAGTGTTTCATGGATTAAAAGTTCATTTTTTTAAAACAGTTGCATATAACAAAGTTGTTTTTCTAATGGGATAAACTGATTTAAAAATGAGACTTAAAACATGAAAATTAGTCACATTTTTCATGTGAGTTATTAGGTAGGATATAAAGCATCCATTCTAGACAGAGCTTGCACTAATTACCATAAAGCTACAGCATCTGATGAACCTAGAAAAGAGTGGTTCTTTCACCAATGTTGGTTGTATTTCGTGTGCTTTCTGCCTTACTAATTCCATTTCTCCATACCCCCTGAGATTTTGGCCTGTCAGAAAAACTTTCACAGCCCTCAGTCTCCCATCTGTTAGTCTTGCTTATAGAAACCGCCTCACGTGCTACATAAGGTGACAACAACGTGCCCGCAGTTCCCAGCAGGCTGTATGCAATAAGACGGTCCAACTCAAGTCTCCTGTGCATCTTGTATTCCACATTTGTCTTCCCTCCCATTACACGGAGTGTTATAAACAACCAGTGGTTCCCTTTTCTTCCTCCTCCCAGGGTTTTCCTCCTCTTCTTTGGCAGGGTGTGCAAACATGTCAGCTCAGCTCAGCTTAGTTTTCTTTCTCAGTTACTTAAGGCTATTGCTGGTACCTCTGTTTTTCAGTGTTACTGCTAGAAGTGGGTCATTTTTGTCCATGGCCAGGGACTGGTGGTTGGAGCCACTTGCCTGGCATACGCGTGGCTAGCTGCTGTGTGCCAAAAGGATGTAAAGTGGAGGAAGGTTGTTATCTGTCTCAAGGAAGGAAGGAAGGAGCAAGAACTGGTGAAACATTTACCAGTATTTCCTTTCTGTGGTGGCTTCTCACTTTGGTTACATGAATCTTTCCATTCTGTTTGGGGCTCTGAAATCTTTTGTTTCATCCTAAAGACTTGTCACTGCAGTTTAATTCTTTTTAAGGATAAATCTAGGTGAATGATTGCATCAATTAAACCTGCCTTTTCTGCTTTACTTTTTCAGGATTGCACAGTATATGAAACGGAGAATAAAATTCTTCATGTGGTGAGTAGTGCTTGGATTTCTATTAATAAATATATTTCTATAGACTACATTGAATTATAGAGCTGCGTGTTTTGTGCTTTTTCTATGCAGTGCCAGTGTGATAATGAGCTAGTCTGGGTGCGAGTGAGTGAATGTGTGGAAATACTTGTGAATAGGTGATGATGTTATGGAAGCTGAACCTGGCATATGAGAAGCCAGGAACTTTGCAAGGGCTCATGTTTGTCTGGCTCAGGCCTGTCTGTTACTTGTAAACCATGGTCAGAAGAATGATTTTGAAAAATGGTTAGTGGTTGGTTTTTGTTGTGTTTTGTTGTTGGTTTTTTTTTTTTTTTTTTTTAAGAGCTGGTTGCTAGGCTTCTATGAAATCATATATGTTTGTTAGTGATATAGCTTCATTTATATAGCTTTATTCCTCATAGGAACGTGGAGCTAGTCCAGTGGTAGGAAAATTAATGCAATTCTTTCCTTTTGAATTCTCAGCACAGATACAATGGTCTGTTCCCAGAATCTGTGGTGCTATTGATAATAAATAAAGTAGATGAAAGTTATCAGGGCGTCAGAACACAGGAAGAGTTTGAAAGGCTGGTACTTTGGTGGATGGCAAGTCAACAGCTTGAGTAAACTTTGTCTGAAAATTGCACCCAAGTTTTAGATATTAAATTGCATTTTACGTTGTGGCTGTAGTTTAGTGACTATTAAGTTAATACTTGTTTCTAAAAGTTAGATACAAAGATATTCTTCCAAAGAGTGAGTAATGAATTGGTTTAATTTATTCACTGTATTTCAGATTTAGGTAGGTTTTGATATCTTACTGTTCTTATTATCAGAGCTTAAGCAAGAAAATACTGCATTTCTTTATTTTAAAAGGTGAGCTTCCTGGTAAATTTTGCTATACTTTTTTTTCTTTTTTTTCCAGTGCTCCCATATCAAATGCTCAGCAAGCTGAATTCTATAAGCTTTTGATGCTTTTATTTCACAGTGATGTGGAATAAAATGTCTCCTTGTATTTTTAAGTTTCACTGACATTTTTCCCCTGTGGGACACAAAGAATTAACAATTTTAGTGAGGCTGACTTCATCATCTTTCTAGGCTGATCTCTGCAAGTTTAAGTAATGAAGTTCTTAATTGCATAATCTTGGCAAAAGTTGAAGTGCTGTAAGTTTGAAGTCATTATATATAGCCTGGTTTTCAATACATGCTTGTTTTCTGCTGTAAGAGCCAAGAGTTCTGACATCTGCTATATACAGTATATATCTTTAACAAATTAGCAAAAAGGATTGTAAAGGGAGCTGGCAGTGTTTAGAGCTGATGAAGCATCAGTTAATATAGTCTTCAACAGAAAATTTTGAGGAAACCGAGAGGGATTCGTTTAAGATATGTGAGTGCACAAATTTGAGACAGGTTTCAAAAGTTATATTATCTTACATCATTCAGACTTACATAGGCGTATTTCTTTAACCCCTAGTAACTTGATTGTGGTGCCAGGTGGACATATGTATTATTGTGGCGAGCTTAATTAGCTTCTACACTTAGTGCTCAAGCTTGCAAGGTAACATGAACAGAGCATCGAACATTTTACTGAAGCCTAGGATTAAAAACGACTGTATGTATTACACCTAACTTGGATCATTTCTGACCATGTTGCATTTCAGCTGATGGATGTGATTTCCTGGGGCAAAAGCTAACTAAAAGCAGTCGAGGAAGGAAATAAATCTGTGATTGAATAATTAGAAGATGGGATTTGAAATCATATTTTGAATATGAAAGGGAGTATTTTACACGTGCAACTGAAAATGTTGATGATAGACTTGGAATTGAAAGCAGTCACAGTTCCCTCTAACCCCTCTCCCTGGAAGACTGAAAAATGTGTTGTGGCTTCAGCCCATTAGACAATCTGGGGAGGAGCAATCTAACAGGTAGATTAAAAAAGAGGGGAAAAGCCTACTGATGTCAAATCTTGAGAGAGCGCATGGTATTTTTATGCCAGTGTCAAAGAAGAGAGGACGTTAGATACCTTACGAGTTAACAATATTTGAATGCACGAGTACAAACTAGATAAAAGATGTTCTAGAGAGGCATTAAGAATTTAAATCTCCTCTTACAGACTGTGCATCCAGTAAATTTTGAGGTGAATGATAAAGGAAGGTTCTCTCTATAAGAAAAAATAGTAGTAAATTTTGGTAAAGGTGTAGAAAGAATCTTGCCTGAGAAATGCTGAGAGAACTAGGAGAGACTGGGAAGAGAGGACATGTACACGGATATTATAGAGAGAGAAAGTAAATTCTCTCTTCTTAAATTTAAAGACCAAGCTATTGCAAGTCCATTTTCTGAGTACATTTCCCATCTGCAAACTGTGCAACCACTTGGAGGTAACAGAAGCGGTGTCTTGCTAGCTTCACATCCAGCTGCCTTTGAATCACATCAGGTACCAACATACAGCTGTGTTCGCTGGGATGGCTTGGAGAGGAAATTGAATTCAAAACCGTGGGCTCACCCCGTATGATTTCACGTACCACATTCTCTTCATGACACAAGGAAACAAGGTTCCTCACAAAAGTGAAAGGCAATGACTTTACAACTAATTAGCAATTCATGCAATTAGCCTAAGGAAATCCTTGTTGCAAGGTGTTGTTCCCACTAGGGATTGAAGTCAAATTTTAAGAGATCCTTCTTACATAAGTAAAAAAAGAACTACAGCTACAGAAGTGAAAATAAATTAAATGACACTTACGTACTCTTATTCTTTGGGACACCAAGACCTTTACCACCTTAGGAGCAGATCATTAGATCCAAGTAGCTGATTTTTGTCCTCATTACCTGTTGGTGGTCCTGGTTTAGTCCCAGTTGAACCTGTGTTCTGGGTTGAACATCTCCATCGTTCACGCGGCTCAAAGTGTTCCTTTGGACTCGCGTGCGGTGGTTCAGGGGCTGGAGCTCTGCGGGCACACATCTGGGGGGATGCTGCCCCATTCCCCCTGGAGCAAGCCTACTTCGTGCCAAATCAGGGGGCAAGAGGGTGCGTGGGCACGGGTGTGGGATGTGAGACCACTCTGCAGCTCCTGACGGGCGTACACGGGGAGCTCCAAGGTGACCTGTCACTGGGTCTTCACGCTTTCCTCCAACGCGCGGTGGAGTAGGCAATATCCCTCACCAAAGGCAAAGTCCTCAATTAAATCACCGATTGGTTTGCTTTAATTCGGCAGGGCCAAAAAACAGTTAATGTGCTCATATTCTAATGGCAGTAATTTCTTTTGAAAAGCAAATGAATGCCCTCTTTCTTTCAGAGATGGCAGTGTGAGTGTTCATGTGGAGAGACTGCTGAATCACCGTGTCCATAGCTAGTGTGTTTTAACGGCAATAATCTTATTCAGATGTTAGCTTTTTAGATATCACTGAGATGTTTAAGAAATGGTATTCTGTGGAGACAGAAATATATAGCTTCAGCTTATATTCAAGAAAGAAATATTTAAATATTTGTTTACTCCAAGCAATTTGAGTTTCAAGTGCTATATAAAAGCATTTTGATTGTCACTCACAATATTAGGTTAAGTAGTAAACTAATCTGTGTTATTCAACTAAATGCATAAAGTGTATCTAAAGGAAAAAGGTCTTATGGAAAATTGATGAACTTTTAAGAAGAAATTACCTACTTCAACTTGTTTATTTCTTCTAAATGGAGTTGCAAAGCGTATCTGGGAAAAAAAATGTCTCTTCTGTAATTTTCTGCCCTAGAATTGCAGGTGTGTTGAAACAATTATTTTAAAGACTATCTTTCTTAATTTTATTTTTTTTGCCCTGTGAATTTGTTCACAGAAACATTTGGTTTCTGTGGAATAAGCAGCATAAACCCACAGGAATAATGTGCTGGGTTTTGCTCATTAAAATGTTGATGGTTCTGAAGTATTCATGAATGTAGAATGCTTCATATTTCTGCCGCTTCATTTCTCAGTATGTTTTTGCCAGGTTACCTTTTGCTCACTAAGTGATGTAATAAATATTTCTATAATAATAATTGTAAAAAATTATTAATATAAACTGGAAGTAAGTACCACCAGAAAATAATACCAACAGAAGTAGATGGCAATAGCAAATATTAACTTAAGAACAACATGTTTTAAAATACAGTGGGCCTAAATATGAAAGAATAAGCCATAGGTGTGGTGCTCGCTTCAAAATTGGAAATTAGTATGCTCTTGCTAGTTTATATTTAGAATCTTTATATTGATTTAACTTGAGATGATAAAACATATGGAAAACTGGTCAGCTTAAAAAGGTATCAGTTCTGCTTATTTGGGGAGTTATAAGTTAATCGTTGTGAAAGTCTGAATGGAGCTTTAAAATCTTTGAAGAATAATTCATTGATTCCATCCAGCTGTTCAAGGCTGTATATGATGGAAATATCTAGTTCAGATTAATCCATGCGAAGCAGTAGAGTATTAAGTGAGAGCAAAGCAAGAAGGGCTAATTATAGGAAGTAGAAGCTGGGCTCCAGTCAGATTAATAATAAGTTTTAACTGCTTTTTCTTTTTAGTTTAATTCTATGATAATGTTTTCCTAAGGAATTTCACTTTCTTAAAATTACGCTGCTTTCCTGAAAAAAAACAAACACAACAGTTTTATCGAATTGGAAAACCATAGAAAGTAGAACTGCAGAGTGAAGTTACTCTTCAGAAGTTTTTGAAAAACAAATGAGCTATTTAAATTAAAAAAGAGTTTCTAAATTGAAAAAGGAAAGAACAAATAGTGGATCAGAATGTTCTCTTTTTGCTAAGAGCCTTGCAGAAACCACAGTGATGATAATTCATCCCTGCCCACTATATTTGAATATTTGTGTTACAGAACTATAATCGACTAAAAAAGCATTGTCAAAGGTATCATTTTTATAGTCTTATTAAAGAAAAAAAAGAAAAAGTAACCACCTTCTTCCCTTCAAGAGTCTATACCTTGCAAATTGGGCCCAGCAAACTTTACTCCAATAGAAGCCTCTCTTTCTGCATCCAAAATAAGATTTAGTTCACTGTTTAAACTTCACGTATATACAAATAGAAGTCCAGGCCCAGTTGGTTCTGAGATTGCTGGTGTTACTGATTTACTGCCTACAGTAACAAATGTTTTGGACTAAAATTAATTGGTTAATAATTATTTGGTTTGGCTTAAGCTAACTAGTTAGACTTCACCCTGAATGCTCATGTAGCAAGTTGCTTTGTCTTGGTCAGTTGTAACTAACCAAGTTTTTTGGTTTTTTTTGGTTTTTTTGTTTTGTTTTTTTTTTTGTGAACAGATTAAACTTAACATTGCCAAGACATTTTTTTCTTACTTTTAGCCCTGAATGTCTGTGTGTCTTACTGGCATCTCATCCCTCATTCAGATGACGTAGGTGAGAGAGTTGATGGGGAGGCTGGTGCTTCTCTTGCCCTCAGCCCTGGCAGTGTGTTTAAGCCAGGACGCTTCAGTATTGCAAATATTTGGCAAGATAGAGCTAAGCTTGGTCACTAGCCTGGGTAAAATTAAGGACAGGAGCAAACCCAAGCCTGTCTGCATGACCAGAAATGCTTGGTGACCCTAGAGCTGCCGGAATCGAACAGAGAACAGATGAGCAGTTTGAGGAAAGGGCACAGCTTGTGTCGTCCTCCGAAGCTGTGGCCGTGTCCCTGCCTGCTTCCAGTCTGCTGCAGCACAGACCTTTTCCCAGCACGGACTGAAGTAGCCACAGAGAATCAGAACAGACACAAATCTAACTTAGTCGCCTTTAGGTCCTCATCCCCTTGGCTGAAAGAAGGAGCGACTGTGGAAAATCTGTTAGATATTGATAGTCAAAAATACAGGTAGAAACTAAGTATTATCTTTCATCCTTCATGCTCTGGGGCATCAACTGGTTGCCTACTGAGTGAAAGAAAATGTTTCCCCTTGAATTTCTACCAAACAACGAGATGCTGTGCAGTGATATTTTTCATCCTCCTCTGAATCATTTAGCTTTGCACATAAAGACTGTGGTGCAGCTTCAATCTGCAATTATAAGTTTGTCACTGAATAGAGAGGAGAATTTATTACTAAAGTGCAGCGATGAGTTCTGCAAGAGAGAACTGAAGTCATCGCTGTAAGGCTTATAGAGAGAACAGGGACTGTGTGATAAAAGGAGGAAATGTAATCATCTGTTGATTTCTCTCAATCTTTTGTAACTTGCTTTTTTTTTTTTTTTTTTTGGCCTGGCCAAATCCTTTTGCTTTGTTCAGATACCTTGCACACTGAAAGCTGAGTGCAGCTTGAGAAAGGCCGAGCATTTTTAATGCCTGCTGATTTTTGTAGGAGCAATTGGATGCTCATCTTCCTGTGTGTCCTACTGTAGCTAGTACTGCATTGCAGCAGGGAATCAACAGTTACAAAAGATAAAGGATCCTGATCTCGTTAACAATGTTTTCATGAACAGAAATGTAGTTTTACAAAGTAACGAAAGGTAACTACCATTTGAGAGAAAAGGTGAGTTGTACTGTCATGTGGTTTTATTGAAGCTAAAACACACGTCTATGATACAGCTGGTGCTGAATAGTTGTGCTGAAAAAGAATGTGTTCATAAATTGTTAGGAACAAAGTGAGTAGCAAAAGTGCACTGTTTGTATGCTTTTCTTCCACTCAAATTAATTGAGTAGCCTACATGCAAAATATTGTGTCAGTCCATTACTTTCCATCAAACAAAATAATAATTTTAAAACTTTATAAATAAATAGTAATAAAAATGTAATAATAGCCCCCCTGTATTTCTTGCACCTACATAATTTGTCAAATTGGCTTTGCGTCTGCCAAGGTGAAAGCTCCAGTGAAGTCTGGGGAGCTTACGGAAAACTCAGTCAAGCTGGAAGTGAAGTAACATGGACCATAACTGGGTTTAGGCAGGGTTGTTGCTTGAATGAGTATGGAATGAACCTAACGGGCCACAGTGTGACCTGTTTAGGAGGAGGAGCATAGAGAAGTCAAAGATGGTTTACTTGGGAACTTTCTAAATACAATAGCAAGTTGCCTCTGTTAAATTAAGTTTGTTCCTGTGCCATGTGGCAGCATCTTTGCCATGGAAGGTCCTGATCCACTGAGTAGGTCCAAGGTCTTTTTCCATAATGAGGCCTAATGGGGAGGAAGCATGCTCCTGGTGAAAAGGCTGTTTTGTCTGTATGCTGATTTATGCTGATTGGTATATTAAAAAGCCTTGGCCAATGAAGTCAACAGCAGTAATCTGGGCAGGAACTGGACGGTAACTACGTTCAGAGCCACTGGTTAAACTGTTGTAAACCGACATGGCTGCACCCTATGGATGTGTTCCAGAGCCGTCCAAGCTCCCTTGTGTTCCTGGGGCTGAATTTCCCTCCTCTTCCTCCTCCTCCCATCCTCCACAGACACACTCACACACAGAAAAAACCCTGAACATCCACAAACCACGAATGAGATGTTTCTGAGAGTAAAAGCAAGGAAAAATGCATGATTTTGCCTCTGGGCATGTTTCCAGTGCGAGCCGGGTACCCTCTCTGCGGTGGGGAGAGGCTGCCTGCTGTGTGCGAGCGAGCCCCTCGCTCTCCTGGCTGGGGGCAAGCGCAGAATTCATGAAAATTGGCCTTTCACACACGCCCAATAGACACTTGATCGTACTTACAGTCCAACCCTTTAACCAAGGAGTATTTAACCAAAATTATTTAAATGTATAATAGTTAAGGGAAGCTTCTAAGTTTCCATAAGTATTCTAACAGAAGCAGGCTTCTTATACTTTCAGAAGAAAACTAAAGGAGTTGTTAGCAGCTGAAAGTTTTGGATGGTTGGGCAGAATCCAGGCCCATCTTCTAAAACAATTGCTTTTTGTTACCAAAGTCTTGAAATTATGCTGGAACAGGAAAACTGACCTAAAATGCATAGTATTCTGAAACTAGATTAGGAGTTTAATTAAAAACAAATTAGCTAGTCATTCCTTGGAAGTCCAAGCTATGTGAATATGCCAGTTTGCTATGCAATAGCAGTGAGTGTTAAATTCAAAATCCTCCTACAGCAAACATCTTTTCCCCTGCAGAGTTCTCATAAGCAAAGTAAAATATGTTTTAATGAAGTGAGTTTGCTGGACAGAACTATTCCATAATTACTAAGCAGACGATATTGTGATTAGGTTTCATTATCTGGAGTGACTGTTTCTTGAGAAACTCTCATTATGGGTGCAGTTAGTTCGTGCCATGTGGTCTTACTGAATCACTCAGGTCCGCTAGCGCTCTAATAGAAGAAAAAGAGCTAATTCTGTTGGTTAGAAACTGAGAGAAATATTTCAAGAGCTTTTGTTTTCACTTTTCTGTACCTTCTGTGTTCTTTTGCTGGTTCCAGTCACCTCTGGTACTAATATATGGTAATAAACCTGATAACATTTAATGGCGCTTTAAAAGTTCTTTGTCTTCAACTTTTGTCTTTGCCCTGGAGAGATCTGGGTGCTCATGAAGTGGAAAAGATTTTGTAATAACGCAGCAGAGTTTTGCCCCTAAATACCATTTTTCTAGGAAGGCAGTTAGGTATGCATCCCCGCATGCTGAATGAGTGTTTATGTTTTGGAAAGGTCATTGAATTTGAAGCCTTAATCTGAAAGAGCATCCTCTAATCGTAGGGTCTTCTCTAGGGACTCTGCTGCCGCTCATTTATTGTGCTTAGAATGGGCACGTTAACATGCTGTTGGATGGCAGTTATGAATATCTAAGATGGAAAGAAAGCTGCAAGACCCAAGAGACAATAATCTTTTAGAAATGCATAGAAGCATATGGCAGGGTTTTTTATTGTAGTAACTTGGTGATTTTGGCATCCTGTATTCCCAGAGCTCCTCTTGGGGAATATTCACACCACTTTGTTTCAGGATTACCACCAATATAACCAGACTGGAATGCTGATCTCCATAGGCTTAGCGTATAGAGTGTCTGTACCCCTCTCACGGAGAGACAGAGGGAGAGCGGCTGCTCCAGGGAGCTATTTAATGCATCTCAGCTTGGGCTTCTGTTCCATGCCACCTCCTGGACTTGCCTCACTCCTCCCTTCTCCCCATCATCTGTCAAGGCAGCCGAGGACTTTTTTTAATGAGGAGCCACGTCTGTGACCTTGAAATGGCATACCTCATGTTAGGTGGTAGGAAAACTCCTTTTCTGTGTGTTTTGGCATCTCTCTGCAATGCAACAGAAAAAAAATCATACATTAATTCATTGTAAATAGAAGTTTCTCTGAAACTGCTAAGGACCCCATAAATGTAGTAGTTTTAGAAGAGATTAATAGGAAGAATAGGTGGGTGAATACAAGTCTAAAGATACATGAAAAATGCAGTTTTCATCACCAGAGAATGATTTATAATGTAGGTCTCTTCACTTTGCATGTGGAGAGCTGAGTGTTCTGTAACTTCCTAACAGTAATTTTTCAGTAATTGTCAGTGCAGTTACAAGAGAGGTGAAAATATGAATAACACGCCAGCATTGTATTAAATATCCCAATCAAACAGGAAATCTAAGCTTTCATTTTTATTATGGAATTTTATATCATTTTTACCTTTTAAAAATGTCAGCTCAAAGCAATGTTCTTGTATCCAAAAAACCGTAAAAAAACCCCCCAATTTTATTGCAATAAAGTTCACTTTTTCACTTTTTTACTTCTTCCTAATTCAGGTAAAGCACAAAACATTCTTAACCCCATTTTATATATTTCTTGGCTTCCTTTTTTCAGTAATGATTCTGCATCATGAAATACAAATAAAGCAGAAGGGGTGGGGGGTGTATCTATGCTTGAAGTTAATACTATCTCTGGAAGAAAGTCATGTTGGTAAAAAAAATTTTGTTACATTTTACATTTGATTCTGATTTGTTTATTTATTCTGAAACGTTATTGTTCAATAAAATAAGGCATCTATGTACAAACCTAAACTTCTAACTGTTTGTAAATAATTTAAAGATGAGAAGATCCCAATGTAATGGTCTGTAACAGGATTGACCTTTCACTGTCACTGGATATTTTTTTTTTTGCTTTTATCACTTAAGTTTTTTTACTTTCCTTTTTACATAAGATATTTGTAGTTTGGCATTTGGAATCAAAGCGGTGATTTGGCAAGGTGGTTATATCCAGTTTTATATTATTTTTCCATAGCATTGTTGTAGAAATTTTTTACTTTAAGAAGTATGCTTTGCAATCTTGGAAGACTGGTTGGTGCAGCAGTCATGTGCAGTTGTGTTTCAGTCATTTGAGGAGACTGGTTAGCTTTCATCTTTTGAATTTAAGAGCAGTTAAGCTGGTTCTTAATTGGTTTTGGAGGTTCCCACACTTTTGGGACCAGAAGAATGTCCTAATCCCTGAATTTGCTGACAAAACACACGTTTGGAAACCTGAACCGAGAAATCAGTTTTAGTTGCTGAAAGGAGACTTCACAGAAAACATTGAAACTCTCAAAAATCACTTGCTGAGAGAGAATGATAGGAAAAAATTACAGCTTCCCTGCTTCTGAGAAGAGGGTGTTCAGGGAGTGAGAGATGAGGAGATACACAGTACCCGTTTGACAGTCTCAGCCTTTTTGGAAGCTTTTTTATTTCCATCTTGGTGTGAAGAGGCTGCCAAGGATAACAGGTTTAAGAATTAGCCCGTCGTGAAGTGGTTATTTATTGTAATCTTCATGCCTGCAATAGTAAATCATGCTTGGCAGCAGTAGAACATGAGAAACTCAGTCCAAAGTCAATTAGCATGTTTTATTAGTATAGGATAAACTTCAGAGTTAATGGGAGTTACCCATCATCATTAGGAGTCTGATTTTCATCTGTGCCGAACATCTGCACGTTCAATGGAAATTAGTGAGGTTTGGGGATGCTTAATGCGGGCAGAGAGGGGTTGGAGCTCACCCCGTGCGCCCGAGCACTGCTCCAGGCAGGGCACCTAACCCCAGGGGTGCAGGGGAGCACCTCCTCCCGCCCCTCTGTCCCTACGCGGATGCAAAGGCATTCGCTTCTTCCCTGCTCCGACACCGTGTCAGTTCGGGGTCATCACAGAAAACGGATTTTGGATTGCGCTGCTGACTGAGGCCTTTTTCCCCTCCTCCTTCATTCCCTCTGCCTTGTAGATTCAGCAATGTGATTTAATATGTACTTTAAAAATGCAATGGTTTAAATTGTAAGTTGATATACAAATAGTTAGCAATGGTATGCTTATTGTGACATTTCTTTTTTTTTTTTTTTTTTCCTTTCCTAGTGTAAAACCCTCTCTGGTGTCTGTGATCACATTATCTCGCTCTCTTCTGATCCGCTGGTTTCCCAGTCTGCCCACCTTGAAGTGATCCAGCTTACAAACATCAAGCCAAGTGAAGGGCTGGTAAGAAGTACGCAGTTAATCAAACCCATCATCCAGGATGAGAAAGTGATTTATTTTTTTAAATAAGTTTTGTATATAGAAAACAATGGGACGTTTTTAGCCTTTTCTATTTTAAAGTCTGAAAATAGTTTGATTTCTCATGCTAGTTTGGTTTCTCATGCGGCTGGGCCAACAGGAAAGTATTTTGTAAGGCTGACCGATGTACACGAAGAGTTTAGTGAACAGGGAGAAATAAGCGAGAAGTTCTTGCCATGTATACCATCTTCTGAAAAATGGTTCAGGTTGTTCTAG
The DNA here is from genome assembly GCF_964188355.1 of Buteo buteo. Classification (NCBI taxonomy): domain Eukaryota; kingdom Metazoa; phylum Chordata; class Aves; order Accipitriformes; family Accipitridae; genus Buteo; species Buteo buteo. The sequence continues at coordinate 1,851,639 of NC_134178.1, forward strand.
GATCTTGAAGTCTGAAGGGATTTAAATTACTAAGATCAACTCAACCAAGAAGTTTGCGTGGGCTTATGCACAAAACCTGTCAAATTCTGGAATATGCTTCATAGTATCTCTGGGATATAAAGCTATTTTCTAAGTTATTCAAGGGCTCTATAGCACTGCTGAGAAGTAGCTTATTGAATTTTATTGCAAGAACCCTGCATGCTTGATCAGGTCCTTGTAAAGGCTCAGTGCAGCCATCCAGTGTTTGTTGTTCAAGAGTTGACCGTTGATCTTTTGTTTAGTCAAGTATCCAACACCCACTGCATGAAAAAAAACAACACTGATAACAATTACAGCTGTACGACTACACATCACTAGTAATATCTTTTCCCACAATCCCTGGAGGTAGTGGAAGGTGATCAGAATACAGTTAACCATTTTTTGCCTAATGAAATAGCTTTTGCAACTTCTGCACAAGTTTATTCTCATTCCATTCTCTTGAATAAGAAGGACAACTGCTGTACTCTTTGCAGCAGGTTGTTGAAGTTGTTTGAATGGTGTAGTTTTGGAGAGTATTTTGGTTTGTGGGTTGGTTGTTGTTGGGGTTTGGTTTTTTGACAAATTTGGTATGCCAAGGTATTTAGAGCAATTATACACTAAATTAATTTTCCATTCTTTTGGAAAATCACAATTAAAATATGAGAAAAACCCCAAACATTTGGATGAGTAAATATTGTCCCATCCTTTTTTTAGTCTGCTGTTTGTTTTCCCTTCCTCCACTGGCTTTCTTTTTTATCTCTGAATCCTTTTCAAACTAGTCCTCCGGGATTTCAACTTCTCATGGATTCTCTCCTCCCTCTCTTTCTCCTGTAATTTTAACTCTTCCACCAGCTTGCTACAGTCAACCTTTTGAAATTCTGTCTTCTGTTGTAATGAAAAAATCTTCTTCCCCTTTCTCTAGATCACCTTTTTTGGAGTTCTGTCCATTTTTATCTGAACTTTTATTTCTTTTCCTTTCTGTCTTGTGACTGTTGGTTTTTTTTCCTCATTTAAGTCTTTGTGTAGGGTTAATCCCCAGTGACGGAAAAATGTTGAGTGGTATTTTTGTAAATAAGAATGTATTTCATGGGTCTGTTCCTGCTGGGTAGCTGATGAGATAGAGAATCTCTTCCCCCTCTGTGCCTCTGTTCTGCACCCTGTGTCTGTCTTGTGTGTTTAAACTGGAAGCTCTTGAGGCAGGGCTTTTTTCTTTTAATATGTGTTTGTGAACCAACTGAACAGGGTCTTGATGCTGACTGAGGACTACCGTGTCATTGTCATAAAAATAATTATATGTATTTTTAAAAAATGGAAGGTACCAACTGTGCAGTATAGAAGCCTTAGAAGGATACAATGCTATTCTGATATGGTTATATTTTTTCCCCTTCATCCTTGCCTGTATGCCACTATTTTGTTGTCTCTGTATTGTGCTGTCTCGTCTAGATTGTGAGCTCTCCAGAGCAGGAACCAAGGATGATATATTTGCGCCAGAAGGGTGAATATCATACCTTTCAGTTTGTTACACTGCCAATCTTACTAACGGATCATCTTTGTCCGGTTGCTCTTGGTGCTTTATATGAAAGATTTGCTTTTGGGTTTGTTGGGCTTTTGTTTGGTTGGTTTTTGAATTAATATCTTTCAATTAAGACACAGTGAATGCGTATCAGTACCTCCCCATTGAGTGCTATGTGTGTCAGTTTAAGAATTGATGGTAGAGCTTGGAGTTGTGAATATCCTCTGCACATCAGGAGCACTTGGATGAATGTGAAGCTTGATAACTTCTGGATCTTCTCCCAGGACTTGTGGAACGATGGAGGTGGAAAAATGGATTATTGTCAACTTTCTTCTAGATTTTTGACCCACATGACAGTTCTGTGCTGGTTCTACTGACCACTAAATAAAATATTCTATAAAGATGGAAAGACTTCAAGCAGAAAGAAAAGGACAAGGATGGCTGCTAACTGGGAAGATTTTTTTGTCACCTAGAATAAACAAAATATATAATATGTCTCAAATTTACTATCTAAGAAGCTAAAGTAGATCAGGGAGAGAAAAAGGAAAGGAGAAGAGAAGAAAATAAAAAGTTTGAAAAACAATGCTATTTCCCTAAACTTTATATATATATGATGGAATTGAGAAAATGGTTGGCATTTTTACAACTTAAAACTGATTGGAGCACTATCAGGATGTTTTAATCAGCACAAACAGTTCCTTCACTATGTTTGATCTTTTCTTGTGGAAACGTAAGTATCAGTCAGAAGTAAATGTAAGTTGTCAGACTAATACCTTAATGCAGAAAGAACAGGTAAATGTGTTGCAGGGTTTATAACATCTTATAGATATTAAAACTAGCTAACACCTATCAGAAAAACAGACTAAATAACCTGGCAAGCAGAAAATGTTGTTAAGGTGTGATGTGGGGAAACTCTTGTGTACTGGGTAAAGCAATGTTATGGGTGGACTTTGGTATGGCTTTTTTTTTTTCCCTTTTTTTTTTTTTTGTCCCTCTATCCCTGGTCTGTTGCCCAGGTGTGGTTATGTGACTGGCTGCATACATATGTTCTCCAGTGGGTACTGCTCTGGGAAGAGATACAGCCTGCAGTGGCTGTGAAGTAAGGATGCAAAGGGAGTTGTCAGGGAAGAAAATGATTTTAAAAGTCCTAAAATGGATTAATGTGGTCAGCTTTGCAATCACCAGCATGGTCCCATGTGTAATCACTTTTTTTGTTTCTTTCTTTTGAGGACTTGGAAGTTGTTTCATCTGTATCAGTAAGCAGAATTCAATTTTGTGTGTTTTTACACTACTGATGTTCTAGAAAGAGACAAAACTGACTAGCCTAGGTGGTATCTTTTGCCAGGAAACAGATTTAAAAATATTACTGCTTGACTGAAAACAGTGAGTGTATTTAGCAAAGCAGCAGAATACTGTATACCTTTTGCTGGACAAAAAGCAGGCAACCAAGTTTTCCTTGGGAAGTTTTTCTTCAGTAGTCCCTTTCTATTTTGTCTTTATTTTTAATATAGAACAGAATATTGGAGAACTGTGGCAAGGGTTAATCTTGAATTTCAATTTTTTCCTGTTCTTATTATCATTTTAATCCTAGTCAGTTCAGGTACTGTGATTATTCATCTAGCTTGCTAGATTCAGGAATGCAAAGGTGAATTCAACAGAACATGAGACTGATTATTCTGGGTTCTTCTTTGCCTGCTGAAGCAAACACAAAATGAGCCTGTCATGTAAAAAATCACTTGTGAAATACAAGTCGTAGATACAGCAGGGTGTGGCAGCTGATTAAAGGTGCACTGCTGACTCCCTGGCTAGAAAGTATTTTCCAGGAATCTGGTTCCTAATATTTCTCCTGTGTTACTTGGTTTAATATACTGGAGGAGCTGGGAAAAAATTATGAACAGGGCTCTGAGAACTGTTTGGGGTTCAAGAAGCACATGCAGCTTTGTGGGACTCCATTAAGATGGTGTCATAGTGAAAGAGTAAAAATTCAATTAAGTGTATGATAAAATGGAGTTAGTATCTTCCTTTCTTTTCCATCCAGCATGGCATAAAATGTGTTAAAAGAACATCAGATTCTGTCTTCATTCTTTAAAAAAAAGGAAAAGAAAGAAAAAATGCACGAGGTCTCCTTTTTAATCCTTAACTGAATAATAGTTCAAACCAAGATAAAATGTAATGATTGGTTTGAAATTAGACTTCTACCCATAACTGATCAGGAAAATCTCTGATGCAATTAAGTATGAGTTACCCAATCTTTAATCTAGGCATACATTTGTTCTTGATTACTAGGGTGGTTACCTTATGGTTATTTTAGTCATGTTAAAAGGAATGACAATTCAGTTATTTGACCTGACTGATTCTTGTAAATTCATAGGGACCATGGCATTATCTTTGGATACCTAAGATGTGTATCTGCCAATTTGTTTCGGTACAAATAGAGAGCACACACACTAATCTCCCCTATATTTTTGATCGCTAAAAGTACTGTTGATATTGTGCAGCCACAAGGAGGCAGAGGGGAAAACTTGTAAACATTTGTTGATATTCTTATTTCCATTCCCAAACAAACAATATAAGCAAGAAACATCCTCTTCTCTGTGCCTTTTCCCATATATTGCCCACTTAAAAAAAAAAAAAAAAAAAAAAAAAAAAAAAAAAAAGAGTGGAGGAACGTCAGTGAAAGGGTAGCTCATCTTTCTGTTGCAAAATGGTAACTCTCCCCATTTAAAAGCTGCTTTGTAAACAGAATTATGTTGGCTCTTGCAAAATTGATGTGCCGTGGTACTAGTGTAACATTATTAACTTTGCACATGTGGAATAAATATAATCTGGGGGGGTTTTTTTGCAGCTCCCCGCTTCCCTCTCTTTCCTAAAGTTTGCAAAATCTCGATTTTAGCCTTTAAAGAAAATTCTGAAGAAGTTCTTTCTCCTCTTTTGCTTTCTCAAAGTCTTCTAAATTTGTAGAAAAGACTAGATTGGATGTGAATTGCACTCCACCACGATAGCATACTTGGATGACTTTACTATCCTTCAGAATAATGCTTTGCACAAAACTAAACACTGTGTAACCATTAAGTGTGAGACTTTATCCTCGGCTTTCACGCTGATGTTTTCAGTTGAAAGCAGTAACTTGCTGTCAATAAAAACAAAGATGTGACTTTCTTCAGAAATTGCTCTGTGTGGGGACCTGACTCAGTTCCTGTCACTATGAAGTCACTGTGATTTCAGCTCTTGCCGTGTCGCAGGGTGAATGGTCAGGTCACTTAGATTTTTGGTGGTTTGAGGGCAGGTATGAGTACCAAATAACAGGTACCAACATATCTCAGCCTCTTGTGTGACTCATTACCCTGTCTGTAAAATGCGTGTATATCAGTGTTTCCCTACCTCACAGGGGTGTTGTGAGGATAAATGTATAAGAAATTGCCATTCTATACTTGAGATAACCGAGTTAAGCAGGAAACTACATACATGGAGCCAATCAGTGGAAAAATTGCTGAAGAAGCATAGAGGTGTTGGGAGTTGAAGGATGATGCTGGGGGCTTCTATCTGTGTAGTAATGAGCAGATTCTTGCATTGTTCTCTTCTAGCTGTGGCAACCCAACATGACAACTGGATTTGATGCCGTTACTGCTATGTATTGTGCAGAGCAAAATAGGAGTGGAGTTTTGAGACCCCTCTCCTCAGAAATTCATAAAGTCCCTTTTTTTTTTTTTTTTTTTCTTGGGGATATCCACTTAACAAAGTGGCAGACACTTCCTTGTTCCCACTACCAAAATGTCTGTGAGTTCTGGTCCCAAATTAGATTAGTCCTGATATGTCTTCTTTGCCTTTACAATACTTAGTCATTTGTGAGTGCACTCTGTTCCTCAGCTAGGAACAGACTTCTTTGTGGCATTGGTTAAAAGGAGAAAAAGTAGGTTATGGAGAGAATGTTTGCTCAAGCACTCAGTATTTACCTGCTTTCTGTGAACCGGTCAGGGAAAGGAGATTGCTCAGAAGTTGTTGAATGCTCAGTGTATGCCAATTATCGCTCCTTTTTCCTTCTCTCATTGTCTCAGTAGATGCTGTTAAACTGTTTGAATTATGACTTGATGAAAAACCAGATTTGAGACAGTGTCTCAGACTACCCATGCAGGAACTTCTGACTGTCCATAAGCTATCCCTCCTATTCCATATTTTTTTTTTGAAAGAAGTGGGATAGCTAACAAAGTTGATGTTTAAGTTTTCATCATTGGGTTTTACAGCTGAACTGTTCACTGGGATGAGTGAGGCTATCAGAAAGTCTTAGAGCCATTTTGCAGGCACACTTCAGAGCATTGGTTATCAGTTTGAATGTTATGGTTGCAGCCTTGCATACCAGAGACTCCAGATCTTTTAAAGCTTTCTGTAGCTTCCAAAGCAAAATGGAAGTATTGATCAGCCTAAGGCAATTTGTAATTCTGGGGTTTTTTGTGATCAGGTGTTGTTACATTTGTAGTTGAAGGAGTGTATTAAAAAAACTGGGGAGTATTTATGGAGATGACTGCGGTAGAAGTTTTCATTTGCTTTTGTAAATTAGGACCAGTATCGTTTGGGCTGGTGTTCTTGAAGTGTATCAAAAAACACTTTCCTATCCAGAGACAAATTCCTCATGGCATTTATTAAAAGTCCACAAATCTTAAAAAAAAAAAAAAAAAAAGAAAAAAGAAAAGAAAGAAAGAAAGAAAAGGCTTTTCTTTTAGAGATATGCAAGTTATGTTTGGATGGTGATGGTTTGTGAAACACTTTAAAAATTCTTTCCCATGATGTCTTTTTCTTAGGGTATGTACATTAAATCAACATATGATGGTCTCCATGTAATTACTGGAACAACAGAAAATGTAAGTATTGTTAATACTGTATGTTCAGACCTGGAAGCCTTTTTGACCTTACCTGTGGTTTATGCTTTCCCTTTGCTATAGACTACATTTTGCTTGCAAAAGTGTGCTAGTTGGCTGTTGAGGACCAATAGCATGTTGGACAGCAGAAACGCTTGTGCTTGTTTACCTCAGAATTGAAAGAGTTCTTCCCAGTTGAGGACGAGGAGAATCTGTTTTGATTTGTTCTTGCAAGATACCTACAATGCTGCAGTTGATCAAGACGGGAAGTAGCTGTCTTGGAGTTACCTTGCTCTGTGAATAAAAGATAAATGTCTTTATTATGCATAGGCTGATATGCTGGACTTTGCTGCAGTATTAGACAAACAGCTTTTATATTTTCCATATGTCAAGCTTTATTTTGTAATAAATAAATGCATGGAAATAAGGACATACCTTCACAATGGCAAATAACCATGTATTTCTGCATGAACTTCTGAGTAATGCCTGCAGAAAGGAACACTTATTACCGGTGTACTAATTCTCACTTAAGGTATTAATCAGCAAGCAAAACATAATAGACTGCTCTTCAAATGCCTCTGAAATCCAACCTCCTTTCCTTGTACACCATATTTAGAGAACTGGCTGGCTGTTAGGAAGAGAGGAACTGATCATTTTGGGGGGAAAGGCTTCTATCCATAATCTTCAGTGAAGATGGAACAAGCACTAAACAACACTGAACTGTTCCATAATGGTTTAGGCAATGCCTTTCAAAGATTTTGATGGCATTTTCTTAAAATGAAGCTGTCAGAAATGTTTGTTTTATCCTGCTACTGTGTCATACTGTGGAAAGTGCAAACTACCTACATGGTATTTACAGCTGCTGCATCTGATCTGCAGTGAGGTTCTGTTAACATCTCAATAAAACAGGAATATTGTTTTCACCCCTTCATAGGAGCTGCAATCTGATAGCCTTTCTTCATTCTGTTTTCTTCTGCTGCAGGCAGGGTATCCATGGGTTATACCCAATAGATAATATCTGTTGTAGAACTTGTGTGAATGCCACCTGTCTCAGAGTAAGGAAAACGTAAGGAATTTCAACCTTGAAAACAAAATTCTAGGGAGTCAGACCTACAGGTACAGATACTATCAGTGAAATTAGCAAAACTGAACAAAACCAACAGAACCATAGTTGAGCTTAATCTAGAAAATATATGAAAGAAAGAGGATGGTTCTTACAGTTGACTTTCTCTCACATTAAAAAAGGAGTCATTTCTCTCTATGACTTACTAATATTGGATTTAATTTCCCAGGGGCAAAGATAAAAATAAAATCTTAATGCATTCCCTCAAAACTCTTATCTTTTGTGATTCATGAATATAATTTAAAGCCACATCAGGAAGGTTCAGTCGTGATGACTCTTCTCCTGTCATTACTGACTCTTTCACTCACTGCAACACCCTGGAGGTGTTCACAGCAGACTGAGAAACTGCAGTCTGCTATCTAGCGAAAAAGCTGTTGTGTGTTAAAGTATTTGTGAACATGAGTAATGCTTTAGAGAAAGTGAGGTGTCTCCTACTTTTAAGCACAGAGTTGCTAGCTGCTTCCTTTAGCCAAAAAAAAAAAAAAAAAAGTATCATTCTGATAGATGGGAGGAGAAACATCTAGAGCAGCATGGCCAGAGCAAGTTCATGATGGTGCAGACGTGATCTGACCTGTTGGGTCTTGACGTGTTTTGACATGTTTATTCTTTGTGATTCAATTTAACTTCTAGGAAACAGTAAGAATCCAAATTCTCTTCCCTTTGAACAAAATTTTGTGGCCTTTTTCCTTCCAATTCTGCTCCTCCAAGTGAAGCATTGGCAGACTTTTTGTCTGACGCTTTCCTGAAAGATCACAGAGAAGCACTCATCTTTTTAATAAACCCAGTGGCATGGCAGTGCTAGCCACATTAATGTAACAGCAGTTTTTGTAACCGCAGCTGTGCTTTTTCTGTTTGCCATCTGAGCCATTTGATGTCCAGCTACAAAGCCCATTAGAGTTTGGATCGTGCTGTTCAGCGTTAGGAGTCACCTCTCCCAGTGTATCAGCCCGGCAGTTCAAAGCAGCTGAGCTCTGAAACTTGAACTGCGAGAGAGCAGAGTTCCTCATGGGTCACTGCCCCGTAAGAGCTTCTCTCTGGTGGTCCTGTACCATTAGAGCAAGCTGAGGTTTCTGGTTCACGTCTTCCCTCTTTTGTTTGGAAGTAACAAATCTAAAGGGTGTATTGGTCCAGCAAGAGATTACAGCTTGCTTGTTGAGTAGCCCTTTTAGACCATGTCGGAGGGATTCTTTTAATTCACAAAACAAATGTATTCTGTAAATGAGGCCATTTTGTAATTTGTTTTTTTCAGTAGAAAAAGAGTATTTTCTAAAGTAATAGCATGCAGTGCATCTCTAGCAGGAGTGTAACTTTGAAGGGGGTGCTCCCAGTGTCCCCGCTTACTGTGCACTGGTTGAGTTTGTGGGGTGCCCTTAGATCTCAGGAAGAGAGGCCTTTCAGAAGAAATAACACCAATGTCTCCACTCTGGGCATGCAGCAAATGTGCTCCAGGGGGTCTAAACTGGTCGTTCAGACAGTGTGGGTATACCGGGGGAATGGGACAAAGACGACATTTAGCCTAAAGGACAAAACTAAATCTATGCTGAAGAATAAGTCCTAAACAGATTCTTGAATAGCTTGTACGGTATCGATGTGTGACCCTCAGCGACAGGTACTTCCATCTGCTGTTCAACTCCCTGTTGAACCAAATTGCCAGCTAATGAAGATATAGCTGTCATGTGACACATTTTTTTCCTCCTGGTAGGACTTCATGAATGGATCTTTTGCTTAATGATCAGCATATACATTAAAAAAAGAAAGCACTTATCAATTCTCCTCTGTTTTCCTTAAATAGTGATGATAAAAGATACTATTTCTTTGCAGCAAGGTCTGTATTCTTTACTTAGGAGGAAAAAGCAATAAGGAACAAGAACTGCAACCTCTTCATAAGACCACAGCCTTGAGATGCCTTTATAAATGATTTTTACTTTACCTTGCAGTGTGCTCAAGGCATAATTGCAGTGAGGTTTTTTTTAAAGTAGATTTTTCCAATTTGAAGGTTCTCAGACCATATTTTACTGGCTTGGCAAACTGCTACACAAACTACCTGTTTTGTCAAGATTTAAGCTGCAAGTGCTGAAGTCAATACAAGAGAAGGTTTGTATTGTAATAAAGCCCTGTAGAGTTCAAGGGTAATGACACAAGATTTGCTTGCATTTAGGTTTTGAAAGTCTTAGGTGTAACTGCATCTGAGCTAAAATAGCAGTATTACATAGGAGGATTATAAAGATTGTTAGAGGTATGAATGAGTAAGTGTGAGTAGTGAAATGGCAGGCAGAAGACAGATCATTAGAACATAATCACCAGTGTTAAAATTTTTCACCATGTCACTCAGCCAACACCTTTAATGCTGAAGTAGTGCCAAAAAGTCAAGGCTGCTGTTCTTTATGTAAGTAAAATTACACTTTTACTAGCCCAGCTTGATTTGGGATGTTCTGAGCAATGTCTCCTAGAACTGAGTCATGAGTGACCCTTCTTTCAGCCTCATGTTTCTCTTGGATAGCTTCCATTTAAACACTGTCCTTAACTTAGGCCATGAATTACGTGCAATTGCACTAGGAAGTCATGGCGTAGCGATGGGACATGTGTTTTGAATGGGGATGTAGTACATAGGTTATTACAAACAGGCCACATTTCAGGCCTGGAGCATATTCTCTAGATGACCTCTTATCTCACCTGAAAATGAATTTAATTTCATTCCTTTCTGTAAAATTCCTAGCAGCGTTTTGGAAACCTACTCCTGAGCAGCTTGGGGTTTTTTTCAAACTGTCCGTCTCATCTTCTAGCTTTAAGTTGATAAAGTGCCTTCATAGGCTGGCAGCCACAGTTATTGAGAGAAAAAAATCAAAGTGTTGTCACTCTATGAAAAGCTGAAGGAACTTATTTTCCTCTAAACTTAGAGGTATTTACCTCAGAAAACAGTTGGTCTACTGTAAATATAGAAGACAGAAGAAGGGAAAGTTTTGGGGGGATGTCACTTTATGGGGGACAGTTGGGCTTTTTGCTTGGATTTTTGTTGTTGTTGAGGTGTTTTATTGAGGCAAAATCAAAGAACAAAACTACTTTGCTTTTTGAAATGCAATTTTTTTGTAGGATTTTGATGCTGGTTGCATTTCTTTCACCCTAATAATGATCAGAACCTAAGTTACCATGTAACTTACATGATCTTTGTAGCTGGTACCTAACCTAATTCTCTCTCCTTGTGTACTCTTTGAAGAATAATAATTTACTGAAGTTCTCTGCAACATAGTGAAACATTGTAGAATAAAAAGGCAATCTTGTGATATCTTTTTATGAGGAGTTGCCAATTAGTCTTGATAGGTTAAAAATTCAGTCAAAGATTGGCTTTCAGGGCTTAAGAGATGTCAGGCAGATTAAAGCACTCTTTTGGCAGAGTGAAATTAAAATGAAATCCTTAGGACTCGGTTACACTTTAATAAAAAAATATTCATACTTTTCTTAACATTTGATTGTATTGTGCACAATAGTACAGATTATTTTTCTCCAACAACAATGAATTGATTTATTAAATATTACTTTAATTCTTTATTTCACAGTAGAATGTCATTATCAGTCTAACCTGATTTACATAGCTTAGCAATCATACTGCTGAAAGAGAGATGATGACCAGTAAGAACTGTATTCTTTATCATCTCTTTTATTTTAAATTCAGTCACCTGCAGATCGGTGCAAGAAAATCCATGCTGGGGATGAAGTGATTCAAGTTAACCACCAAACTGTGGTATGTATAACTATGTTCTGTGTCAATTGGAGAAAGGTGTCATGGCACATCAGCATGTGTAGAGAAGAAATGTGTAGAAAAATGTGTTTTTATAAATCATTATTTGTTCTAACATATAAATTTTCCTTTTCTCTTTTCAAACCACACAGTTCTTAAGTTAAGCCCCGATCCTCTGAGTATCACTGGAGGTATCAAGTTAGGCTAAATCGCTGTGGCTTGGGAGATATGGTAGGGTGGTTTCTGCTTACCCGTGCTCTGTTAATAAACAGTTGGGTTTAGTGTAATGGAAGGTTTCGGTCGAAGGGATGCAGGGAGTTGGAAATGTGCCCTTGTGGGTTTAAGATCAAGATTACTTCCTGGAAGCTGGAAAACGTACTACTTTCCAAATCTCCTGGAATGTGTAGAACACGGTTTTCGAGAACAAAAGCATGTAAAATTCCCATAGGGTGCTTAGCTTAATTTAAATACAGATTTTTAAACTTGGAAAGTTAAGATGAAACAAATCTTTCAGATGTGATAAGCAAGAAAACTAATACCATGCAAATTGCTCTTTGTGTGAACAGATGCATGTTGGTTCCTGGTGATTTTATTTAGGATTGGTGAACTGTTAAAATAAAATCACCTTTTCTAAGGTAAGGCTTCGTAACAGAAAAGAGCAGACTGTCAGTATAGAAAGCAACTATACTTTTTCCAAAGTATAAGGTTTCTTAAGAGTAGTGAAAGTCAATATATGATATTAATTACATGTGTCCTTGCGAGCAATTTAACTGACAAAAAAATATCCTAGATCGCCATTATTAATATAGATGATGTTTGTTAAAAGTGTGTTTTGTCATTCCCCATGGGGTTCCACTTATAGGTATAGGCCATTGTACATCATGTCAGCTCCTCTGCACAAATTAGTGCAATATTTCAGTTTACCCTCCAGCTAAGTTTGATATCAAATATACAGTACATATGTGGAACTTAACTGATGAGAAGCTATCTTTTGAGCTATGCAATGTAATTTGATAAATCTGAGCAGCTTAGGGTGAATTTTAATACTTTTTTTGGCCATATAGATTCTTAATAAGTACTGTATCCCACGATTACTTACATGTACAGTTGATGACTAATTTCTTTATATTTCTGCACTAAGAAAGCTCATGACATCACTTTAATATGAAAAACATTTTAGAACATTATTATATTGGCTATCAAAATGTATACACATCTGAAGAAGCACATCAACAAGCATTTGATCCTTATGCTAGCTAGTTTTTCCAGCAAATTCTGATGGTGCTATATAGCAAAGTTGCCTTGTCAACTTGAAAATTCCAATCAACTAGGTGTTTATTCTAGTTTTCTTGGCACATTTACACTGCATTTATTTGATGGAAAGATCAGATTCTTACTCCTAACGCTAATAATAAAAACGTTTTGACAAGCCTTAAGATGAGCTTTCTTACCTAGTTGGATGGAATTTCGAATGTGGGATTGGAGTGTTTTGGCTCTTGCATTAGTGAATCTAGGTATTTTGAGATGTACAGAAAAAAGAGTTGATTGTAGCTCTAGGAAAAAAGACCATAGGGAGCTAAGACAAACTTAATTTAATTTTTAGCAGTAATGTTTGGTGTAGAGGATACGTGTAGTAGTAGACTAAATCACACATTTACATATGTCCTTGCTTTGTTGTATCAACAATATAATTAAAATAATCGACATCGTTGATATTGTATACAAGTAATTTCCTTGTATTTTAGTATCACTTTCCCACAGTGAGAGTCAGCTGGCATTCTCTTAGAAATGTGATAGCACCTCCCAAGTTACTTTTACAAAGGTGCATTTCATTCACTTTCCAATTTATAAAGCCCAAATTCTTGATCTTTTCTATAGATGTTGCAGTATTATTTTAATCCTTTTATTTCTTTTGGCAAGAGTCTAAGTCAGTCCTTTTGTACTCTGGCCCCTGTTGTAATGAATTTACTGTCCAGTTCTAGGAATCTCTTTTTCTGGGGAGAAGAGATATTATTCCTTACAGTGATTCTTACTTCAGAGATAAATAATTCTGAAGATATTACATTTTGTCTTTTCTGTTTATAGCATTTTTTTACACTTCATATACTGCTTATCAGTTGATAAACAGATCCTATGTTTTCAACTTGCTCCTTGTAACTGATCATACATTATCACTCGTAGTTAACTATGACTAAATTTTTTTAAAGATTTAACTAGAGCTGTAGGGAAGTATTGTTCACATGTAACTTAGGTGATGTCTTGTACTTGGAGAATCAAAATAAAAAAAAAAAATCTAACTTTAAATTTATTTTAGAGATAAAACTTTTTTTCTGTATTTTCTTCGGTTATTTTAGTGTATTCTGTTTGTTGAAGTGAAGTTAATACCTGGCTTTTAGTACTTTTAGTTCTTTCAGAAAGCCCACTGGCTTTCAAATAAGCAGCATGACAAAGTAGGAGAATAGTTAAGTGACTTACACTGATTTTTATTATACATGTCCTAATACTGGGTGTCAAATAGTTTAAAATTCTCTATTGACATCCTCTCTTTGCTTGTAGTGATGCTTAATCTTCATACTATTTTGTTTGGCAGTGAAATCAAAGGATTTAGAGTGATTACCCTGATCTTTTGCGATGTTGATAGAAAACATGCATAACAGGATGTATTCCACTTGTTGCTGGCAGGATGTCTGGAATGTAAATATCTTCTGAATTTTTAAAATAAAAAAATAATAAGATTAGGCCTAAAGTCAGTGAAAAGTTAATGTTCAGAAAATTGTCCTTTAAATTGTGAATTATTAAGGTTAGATAGATATGTGAATCTTCTGTGTCAGTTTTGCCTTACAGAATAGAATTTTTTTTAAACAGCTGTGTAACTAAGAGGCATGACTCCCCCATTAAAATTCAGAGGATTTAGGCACTGTCTTCTCTTAAACTTCACTGTAAATTCCATCCTTAATCTCCTCTAAAAGCCTGTCTGTCTAAAATATTTCCAATGTAAACAAACAAAAAAGTCATTAAGGCAATTCAGAATTTGCACTGTACTGCAGTACTCGTGTTTCTGCCCATATATAATTCAAGAGTGTATTTTGCCTCGAGATAGTCCTCCTTTTAAACAACCGAAAGTGCAGGAAACAATATTATTGCTTACATGAATTATTACTGTTCTCTTTGTGGTTGCATCAGTGATAAAGCAGTAGAGAAATACTCCAAGCAGAAAACAGGGAGGTATAGACTCAGGATGGTATAGGATTCTTGAATAACAGGCTGTTCTTGTATCATCTCCTGTGCATAGTTTCTTTATTTTGGAGGCATTCTTGGCACATTACATATACTTCTAATACAAGTATGATACAGATTATGGATTTAATACAAATATGATACGATGTGATAGACATGTGGATTCCCAAAATCTGTTTTTGTTGGCTAAAACGCATCAGAATGAATGTAAATATAGATGATGGAAAAAATGTGTTTAATTTGGCAAAATAGGTGAAGACGGTCAGTTACCAATCTGTTTCATGTAGAAGCTGGTATGTTTAATGTCTTTAACACCTATAAGTTGCTGTTGAAATTGGATTTTTTGGAATCATGTAGTATATAGATAACACGTAGCTTTTATATGGCATGTTCCTTAGTGTGGAAACTCCTGTGGGCTCTTGTGGGCCAAGCCAAGTCCACAGAAGTGAGTTGCTGGAATTGTTTTTGTATTTACAGTACAAAAACTTGGAAAAGATTTTGCTAAAATTCCTCTGAAACATGATGGATACATTTACAAGATCATACCTTGCTTTTCTGCAAGGGTAAACACTTAAGACAGGTATGATACCTTCCTAGATCCTTACCCTAATTTAATCTTTGTTTAGAAAAAGTAAGGAACAGGTTTTTAAGATTCACTGTACAATTAGTGAGACGAGTTCAACTTCAACAGAACCTCCCAGGGTTTGTGAGGAGCTGGGAAATTCCAGCTGATAGGAAATGCTGAACTTGGGGTGCATATGAATCTGGAGTGTATGCATCCAAAATGGAGTTTGCAGTAGGTGTCTTATTTGGGGAAAAACAAAACAAAAAATCTATAAGTAGAAAAATGGCATTGCCAATATTTCTGTTTATTCAGTTCTTCTGCACTGTTTAGCAGGATCTGTTTCATATCCAAGCTAGGTTTTTTTGAACACAGATATTTCATTTAAGGCCTTATTAACTTGGCTTTGAAGGAAATCGTATTTCTAAAGAGATTCAGCAGGGAAGTGGGCTGGAGGGGTGTAAGGGAGGGGACAGCAGTGTCAGTCCAAGATTTTGTCATTGCATGTTTGACACCTTATACAACAACTTCCACTAACAACATCTTTCATTTGAAATAATATTTTTATTCTCTTATGATGCTTGACTTGGACAACAAAACAGTGCAGCAAGATCATAAAAGTTCAAAAGAAATATGCCTGTGCTCAGCTTCCTTCTGTTGCTGTCATGGATGTGCTTTTATGGAAGAGGAGATAGAGTAATAGCTCCCAAATCATGATTTTAATCCTCTCCAAATCCTTGGGCTCTCTTTGTTTATAATGGTTTGGTAAATGTTAACAGAAATATTTAAAGGTAGGTGGGATTTACATCTAAAAGCTTTTTAGGTCTATTCAGAAATGTTAATGGAAGTCTTTATGGCAGTAACCTAGTTCTCTGCAGGGCTCTGTCCTGAGCTCTCTGTAGTTTGTCAGGATATGAGGACCGTACTTCGATTTTTGGCAAATGTAGTCTGTCCTCCAAATGCCCTCTCAAAATTTCAGTTTAATTCTTTATTCTTTCTTTTCAATCTCCATAAGTATTGTGTAATACTATAAAGGAGCTAAATTGTCATGATCCTCTCAAAATGAAAAATCTTTCTGTGAATTCGCAATTCCCTTTAACGTGGGATTTGCGTTGAGATTATATGGTGTTATTTATGATCTCTTTTCTACATAGATGTGCAAATACACATAGAAATACATTATTTTATATCCCATATGTCAGGGAAGTGTGATATTGCAGAAATGAAATGTGTGAGGAAAGATGATGTTTTGTTTCCCAATGGTGAGTGCAAATGTTTTTACATGAGTATAAATGAAAAAGAGAAACAACTTGACAAATTTCATAAATACAGATTAATTATGTCGTGCTTTCCAATAGATATTCTCCAGGGAGAAAGGATTCTCAGGTACTCTGAAGAGGAGGTAGGAGTTAGTCTTTTGAGGAGTTAGGAAAGCGGGCATTTTTGTGTATGTAGATAGATTTCATTTTAGCTTTCCACAAATATTTTTCAAATGAAGTAAATATTTGGGAAAATAAAATTAATGGAGGTCATCGGCAGTAGCTCCATGGATAAAGTCTCTCTGCTTTGAGAACTGCCCCACTCGGATTTGGAGTTCGGAGTTTGAATGGGTGAGGACTCTCCTGCCATTTCTGCAGCACAAATGCTGGGTGCTCTTGTCCGTGGAATCTGTTTTTTATTAATCCTGGGGCTTGTTCAGAGCTGTGAAAACGCACACCACTGATGAGCACAGGCTCATTTTTATGTAACGAGCGTGATGTGTCAGTGTGGGCATCCACTTGCACTTCTAAGTCTGGCACGACAAATCGGCTAACAAACAAGTTGTTGTTGCATCTGTGTTAGAGCAGCGTACGCTTGGCCAGCCCACACTGTTTCTTATTGCTGCCAAACTTTAAATAATTTCCCATTTTTCATTCCACATGAAATTTTCACGCTTAACTACACACCTGTGTCACCAGCTAGTGGAATTAGTTCCGTTGCAGCAGAAAGCCACGCTGTGCTGCCTTTCAGCAGCTACCCCTCTCCTAGATGATACCAGAGCCTAACTATGCGAGCGCTTCTAGCTTAATTTAAAGTCAGCCTGCTTGGCTTAGCTGAAAGCATTAACCCTGGTTGACAGTGCCCCAAAATGGAAAGGGAACACTGGCAGGGTCACTCATAAGTCACAAGTGGTCACGGAAACTGCTCCTCACTGCCTCAGGCTTTGTGCGTGGCAGGTTTGGTCCTGCGACCCCAGCACCGACATCCCACTTTCCGCGTGCTTTTGGATCTGCGCTCCAGAGCACCTGATCCCACCCGCTGCTGCCCTTGCCGTGCACTACAGCACTTGAAGAATATGTGCTGGGCATGTTAAGCCTCCCCTGTGGGACTGGTACACTGTTGATGGAGCTGTGCAAAAGCCAAGCGCTGAGAAGTTCGGATTACTGTAGGAGTCCTTTCACGAAGGAATAGAAGAAACTGGTGCAACGGAAGATGCCCATCCTCTCATATGACTGGGACGTGGGTTCGGTGGCCATACGCTGTATTTCTAGAAGCCTTCCCTGCCAGCTGGTTGTGGTCTTGGTCACCGGTTGCCATCTCACTCAAAACCGTAGGGTTTTCTGTCGTGGCTGTGCCCCAGAATGGACAGCTCTATTATCCGTGAGCCCTGGTAGTTTACTCATGTGATTAGATGAACATATAGGAATGGCCATTCAGCAGACTATTGACTTCTTCCATTATTTTTCTTTGGGGAAAAGAAGTTGTTCTTTTGTAATTGATGACATAGACTGCTCTGTATGGCAGTGGCTGCAGTTTGGGAATACACAGTTGGGGTGATTTTGAAGGCACCAATGTGTCTTTTAGAAGCAGTGTAATTGTATTAAGATGCTGCTGCAGTATCAATTGACTTTTTTGTGGATGTCATCGGTGGGCCTTCATAGTTTCACCGCTGGTGATAGCCAAGTTACTGAGTCTGTAGCCAAATCAAGTATTTCTATACAAGCTATACTTATGACCATACTCCTGAGGGTGTATCTGCTAAAAACTGCTGCAGTATCCTGTGGAGTATTCTTGTGATCTAATTGTTAAATTCATCTTTCTGTACAGAACATACTGGGAGATGATGGATTTTAATTTATTTATTTTGTGCAGTTGTTTTATGTTTTACTTTTTTTCCCATACAGTAGTGTTTCCATAGGAAAAAAAAGTCCTCTAAGAGGTGCTGTAAATGGTATTATTATTTCCAACAGAAATACTGAAAGACAATGTGCTGCCAAAACCTTTTTGCATATATTCCTGATAAAAATTATTTTCATACTCTCATAGTAGTTGCTACTGACTACTAATCTTGGTACAATTTGTATTTGCAGGCAATTTAAATTACAATGTTAACAGTGTGTTCTTGATAGTGAGAATACTGCAAATTCTGCAGTTAAAATAATTCTTTCAAAATTTCTTAGTCTCTGGTGTGTGAAATGTATGATTAGAGCATATGTTTTATTCCCAGGTAGCAGATAATAAGTAGAATTGGAGGTTTTGATTGTTAACTATGTTGATGCCTATAGAACAGAATACAGAGTATATTACTCTTTCTGCCTCCTAAGAACTGGCTGAAAGGCTTACTGGTAGTGTAAGTTCAGGTATGTGTATTTGGAAGGGGAGGCAGCTATTATTCTGCTGCTAGCAATCTCCCTTTTAACTGACATTGCTGAAAATTGAAGTACGCTGTAGAGAAGGAGATGAAAGGTAAGGAGAGACGTCTTCAAAGTTGTGCAAATTACTTGGCTTATACTACACTTGTGCGCAGCCCGGACCACGTACGAGTTAGCATTCAGTAGTTTTGAATACCTCTGTGCTTTGTGCAGGTAGCAGCTGTGTAAATTACACAGCTGATCTTCAGGTTCCAGCCTGATCTTCTGTTGCATAATTCATTATCTTATTCTGATGAAGTTAGGAGGTAATTGTGAGGAAGTGTAAGACGGTGATAGTTGTAAAAGTAGAGCACAACAGTAAGAAAAGGAAGTTAATGCTGTGTCATGAGGGAGCAAAAATTAAAGCAGGGAAATTCTATGCCTGATTTGAGTAGATGTAGTCTGAATATGTAAATTTTTATTAAAAAAAACCCCTCAGTACTGGCTTAGAACATCTCAGTGGCTTGAACGTTATATGTAGTCTATGGCTGATTATTTTAATAGCAGTAAAGTGGAAAAAGAAAGGAACTCTCATGGCTAAATAATCACTGCTTTATTATGACAATTTTTTTTTAACTCCCTATCCTTGTCCTTCCTTTAGCTAAGTGATGCTACGTAAGTTTTCAGCTCGCTCAAAGGCTTTTGGTGTTTTGGGTTTTTTTCGGTTGCTCGGTTATTAGTGACCTTTAAGGTTTTGAGGTTGGTTTTTTTTTTTTCAATTTCTTTGTACACATGTTAATTTATTTTCACTATACAAATTCAGTCTCAAGAAACATCAGTGTCAAGGATAGAAGCACTATTTAGCTGCAGGGCAGCTGGGCATCTCAGGTAGTTTATTTATACACTGAAAAGTGGGGGGGTGTCAAAGACTGTTGGAATTACAGACTCACTGGAATCATTCTAAAATATTAAGTTGCAATAATGTCAATCTAATCTGAAACAGAATTATTTATATATGTGTGTATGCATGTAGGTTTATATATATTTATTATTTTAATTCCAGGACAACCATTTTGGGAATTTGAATATGAGAATGCACAATGCACGCACACGCGTGCCCCAAATTCCCATTGTGAGCTGAAGCACACAGCAGCACAAACGAGTCAGTGTGAGGCAGACGTGGCTGCGGTGGGTTAACACGGCAGGGTCGCTCCCGAGCAGCACGTTCCTTACGCCGTGTGGAGCACGGAGAACTGGGCTGTTCCCTTCCCCCGAGGAAGGATGAGGCCACCCACATCCATGCTGCAGCTTAATCTGCGGGAAACTTGTGTGTGATCCAGCCTGCCTCAATCCTGCCTGAGCCTTCAGCTCCTACCACCAACTCTCTGCGCCTGCTTAGACATTTATCAGCACTTAAGTTTCTTTAGTGCTCACCTGTGGCCACCCAGGGATGTTCTTCTTGTGTAGTGGAGGTCTGTCCCTCGCTGGGAGCCCTGCCAAAACGGAGGTAGGCAACTGGGCTTTCCATACCTTCCCTGGAAACTCCTGAAAATGAGGCCAGGTGAGGAGTCTGGTGGCAGCATCTTTATTCCCATAATAGTTTAATGTCTGTGCCCTTGCTGAAGAAGGGGTAGGGGCTGCTTATCACAATGTGGCTTTCAGACCCCGTTCCCTGCCGTATGTGTGTAGTTTGTATTGCGTTTATATTACACAAAAAAGCAGTCACTGGGAACTGGGACCAGAACCCTCGTTTCCCTGCTCCTGGCGTGGGGACCTGGTGGTTTCTTGCCTGTTGCGTGGCTGGGCTTCGTACACGTGTATTCCCATCAGCGCAGGGCTTTGCCTTCAGGGAAGCCCTTTAACCTGGAACTACGCACCTCTTGGTGCTTGAGACACCTCGCTAGGGTTTGGAAGGCTGAATTTAGTCCCCTTGAGGCTAAATAATGCTGAGATCCACATTCCACAGGTGGATGGAAGGCTGGATGAAACCCCTCCCAACTGCCAGTGCCTGTCTCTTCTGGTGATCTGTACTCCTGGTTGAAGAGAGAGGAGCCTTACAGTCATCGTGCTGGTGACAGTGTCACTGTGGGGAAGAGCAGGTACCCAAGTGAGGGAGGATGCCTCAAATTTCAGAGATATACCAAAACTGAGAGAACTGCGGTCAACCCCATTTTTTAGAGCCATACCATGAAATAGGGAAGTGAGACCCTTTCTCCTCAAAAATTGTACCTAGTCACTGACTTTACATCTGTCAAACACGATATAATCAAACCCATGAAGTTGGAGTCTTTGCGGTTCCCAACAAATATCGTTTATTTGTTCTAGGATGTTGCTAGCAATGACTCAAAAGCAAAACAGTGAGGTAGCTATGAACTGAAGGTTGATTCTATCAGTGAAAAGTGAAAGGTAAGCATTGTTGTTAAACACTGTCCAAGCTTCAATACAGAACTGGTTCTGTGTCCCTGGATAACTCAAGTTTCAGTTCCCTCACGGATAAAATAGATGCTTGTCTCCGTTACCGAGGTGCACTGTTGTCATGTAGCCAACATTTGTGAAGTTTGTTGAATTATGGTGGAACCGAGCTGTGCAAATACCTAAAAGGAGCAAGGTAATAAAATCAGTCAGAAGTTAGGCTCTGGATCAGATACATTTTCTGACAGGGAAATGTGATTAGAGCAGCTTAATGAGAGGCAGTAAGTTCTGTATTGAGCGCTCAGTTTGGGTCCTAATTTAGTTTATTCTTGGGCAAGTCTCTTAATCGTGAGCTTTAGTTTACATAGCCAAAAATGAATATAAAAATTACTTATTTCATAGTTTGGTGGTAGTAGCAAAAGTTTTAGTGAAACATCAGGATTTTCTCGAGTAAAGGATGTGATTTTCTTCCATGTACTTTACATACAAACTGTGTTGCTGCGACCTTGGGCAACGGTACAGTACGGTGTGATCACTGACATTCTAGGGATGCACGGAACTGACTTTAACATTGGATTAAAATTGCCTTTATTTAGATAATATAGCCAAAACACTTTTTAATTAGAATTGCAGCGTATGCAATCACAGTATTATTAACCTCTCCTCTTTGGGAGAAAACTGTTATGTAAGCCTGGATGTTCGTTATCGTGCTAGCTTAAGAAGCTGGATAAATCCCTGAAAGGCATCTGCTGCTTCCCTGACACTGCTTCTCCTACTGCATACAGATACAGCTTTCATCTCTGTGGTAGTCCGTGTTGTAAACATCCTTCTGTGGTTTCCTCACCCAATAATGTTTTCTGGGGGCGGAAGACCTATGGCCTTCCATTATTTTTTAGCCTTTTCAGGCATCTGCAGCTGGGGGAAGGGAAGGAGATGCTTGCTGCTAACATATGTGTTTCATAGGGCTGCCAGCTGACCATCCTCATTTCTGGCCAGTGTTTATGGAAATCAATCTGTTAATTTAACAGCATGACGCCAGATAGTTTCTGGTCAGATTCTGACTTGCTTAAAAACATGCTAGGTTTGATACTGATTTGAAGTGCAGTGTTGGTTGGTTGTTTTTTTCTTATGCACTAATTCTTATTTATAAAATGCAAGATGTTTGATAGATATGGAAGTGCTTAAAAAAAGACCCATTTCTTAAGGTGAATACACTTTTCTCCTAGAAATTCTTTTTTTCTTTTTTTTTTTTTTTTTCTGAAAAATGAGTAAAAACTTGAAGCTTGAAATGGTTGATAAGCCGAAGAACTCTGGCTGCATGCACTTAGGCAACATTGAAAGAATAAGAATTTTGATTATCTCCCCATTCCAGTAACTTTTTAAAATTAAACATTAGAGTGGATTTTGCATATTTGCTTAGCTAGAAAATAGCACATGGCTTTGCAGGTTATATTTAGCAGGAGGATATTACTTTTCCTTCAAAAGTGTGAAGATATTACTACTTTTCCCTTTTACAAATCTGCAAGTCAGGAAAGAATTACTGTAACTGGTGGAAAAAAACCCCCAACATTTTCTTTTCATGGAAGCAAAAAGCTCCCATTAACTTTTGTGGGACTCTGGTGACCCTTTGAACAGGAATATGCCTGTAAAAATGTGGACTCTGTTCTATTTATCATTTGACTGTAATTCCAGCCTCTAGATGATGTAGTTTCAGTGTGTATTAGATTTGCACACTGCCTTTAAATGACGCAGCTGTTCCATGGTTTCTTTGGGATACATGTGTTAGATTTTTCAGACTGTAGGTTATTTAGTACTGGACCTTGTAGCATCCTAAAAATACTTGGTTTAGGTCCATCCAATTGTATTTGAGCTGCCTGCATGTTAATATTTTACAGAGCTCCTCTCTGGCTCATAACATACAGCAGTACTCACAGAAGTCATGAATGAGCACAGAAATTTTGGAATACTGTCATGGGTGCGTCTGTGTGGAAAAAAAAGATTCGATGAATGGTCACGCTTACTTTCAGAAAAAGGGAAGATTACTACGAATTTTCCAAGCTTGTTATGAAGGGGGCAATAGGTTCATCTGGGGAAAAAAGGTCATTACTTTAAAAGCAACTTTTTAATAGTTTAAAATGTTAAAGTTCTTGGCAATTTAGAGTAGGAATTCAAAATAAGGGTTCTATTTCAGGCTGTTGTAGTATTGTCATCCAGATGTGCTTGCTGTAAGCCAAAGAAACGTTGGGGTCTTTTAAAATATGCCTCATCTTGCTCGGGGGCATCTTCTTTCCCCAGGTGGTGGCTGGGGGAGCAGACCTTTACCAGCACCCCCTGCCAAAGCTTCCTGCTGTTTGGGGCAGAGGGTGCTGGCACATTCCAGGTGGTGAAGTGTGCTGCTCCCTCGCTCTCCTCTCCCTCTTTCCCCCAGTTCCCCATCTTTGCGTGCCATGCTTGCCTTCCCGTGCTGCTCCTCAAGCCCATCGCCCTCCTCCTTCCTCACCAAAAAACCCCCGTGACCCCGACCTCGGCCGCGAGCCGCGCCGGCAGCCGGGAGTGATTCGGGCAGCGCGCAGCAAAACCCAACGCTGGGCTTAGGCTGCCGCTCGGGAGACCTCTTCCGACCACCGCCTGCTGATGGCACTTGGTTTAACGATGTAAATTTATTTTAAAGCAAGCAATGGTAACTGGCTTGGTTCTTAAAAACGGGTACCTGGTCAGCATAGCGCACTGTTTTAAAAATACATTGCTCGGGTTGTTTTAATGTAAGTAAAGTCGTCTGCTAATACAGCCCTTTTACTTATCTATTGAATTTTCAAACCAGTAATGAAACTTTCTTATTACTGTCCATTTTTGCAGTACATGGGCAGAAAAAAGGATGTGGTAGGGACTTTGAAAGCTCTGCCCAAAAACTTGATGAATAGAAGTTGAGAACTGATAACTCTGGAGGTAATGAGAATGGGGAAGATCCTAAGGAGAGATTAGAGAGAATAAATTCAAATCACACTTAAAAGAAAGTGTGGATTACATATCACTGAAGTGGATTTCTGGAGAACAGTTTTCAGTTCCAGGTATATTCACTGCCTTTTCTGCTTTCCAACCGGACCTCCTCAAATAAGATTGCTTCTGTTTAGTCTGTGTCAATCTGAATTTTGATGGGATCTAAACTATGTGGGAACTGAAAAGCATGCCTCCTACGTGGACATCAGTTTCCTTCAATTTCTTGTTGACAGCCTCTTATGTGACTTGTTCCTCTTAGGCCAATTTAGTTGTTTCTGTTCAAAAGATGAGAAGCAACCAAGGACTGTCTGAGCTAGCCAGAAAACTCCTGTCAGGGAACTAAGTAAAAGCAAAGGATGAACTTCATTTGAAATTTATAGTAAACTCAGAATTTTCCTCTAAAAAATTAAGTTAAATTGTTTATATTCATGACCTTCTAAATTAAATACATCAGATTCAGTGCTTTGAAATGATTTTTTTCTTTAATCCCCCTAACCCTCATAAAGAGACTAATCTCCCATTTATTGCAATGTAAGGTGTCGTTGAAATACACGATACAGTCTATCTCTGCAAAGTATGAAAGTGCATTTAAAATAATTTAAAAACTGCCAGTGTAACCAAAAATCCCCAATTTTTTTTTATATTCCTCTGGCTATTTCAGTGAGAAACAGATGGCTTTAAAGCATAGCTTTTGCGTGCAGCGACCTACCAACTTAAATGGCAAGAATTTTATATCCTGACTCCCTAACTGGGGCCACATTGTGTTCTTCTCAAGGCTCCCTGTGCTGCTTTATTCAGCAGAAGGATTCCTCTCCAGAAATCTGTCTTCAGTTGTTACATTAGGGAATTAAAGTGTGCAGTAGCTTTCGTACAGAGATACCTTACATGAACTGTAAGCCTTTAATTCCTTCTTTTGGGTAGCAAATGAAACCTTGCGTATGCCCACGGTGGCATTATGGAACTATGGAGAATATATTGTTTCTAAGGAGTGGTGGAAGTCTCTCCGAGTAGGAAAACAGTATTGTAAATAGCAAGGTATTTTTTTATAAAATCATAATATTAAGACATAAAGCTGGAACTTACAGAGACTTGGTTTCGATACTGTTGAAACGGAATGGAGACTTCACTGGGATGTGGGAATTGGGCTGAAGCTGATTACGTTCATGTTTCATTTTATTTAAAGTATAATAGCCATATGCCTAGTACATTGCACCGAAAATAAGAATTCCAGCATGCTTGGAAGTCTTCTGTGGAAGCTGGAAAATGATGCATAGAGATGCATGTTGTCAGCACCGTGTTTCTTTGTTTGCAATAATATTACTGTAGAAGTGCATCCTGGACATAATGAAGTTTGCTGTGGTGAGAACAGGACAAGCAGGTTCACAGTAGCTGAGGAAGAGTGTTGAGGATTGAACCATGTCTGTGATTCAGGGGTGTTGGTAAGCATTAGTGTTGGCTTAAGCGGCATGCTCATATGGGAGTATCGGCTCTTTAAAATAAGTGATACTGAGCAAACAAAGTGAGTTTTGGGATAATAGGGAATAAGGTAAAAAAATAAGTAGCAACAACCTACATGTGATTGCTTTGCTTAAACATAGATAACAAATATATATTTGTGTTATGTTGCACTATACCAGTGATAAGGAACATCAGCATTCTCTTTGTTCACATTGCCTATTTGATTTTTTTCAAATATATTGACATGATATAAAGTAACCATTTTAAGATGATGTTACCTTATCACTTCAGAGTTCTAGATGTTTTTTCAGTAGAATTTAACTTTTCAATTGGATAATTTTCTTCTTAACATTGTTCTTGTACAAATTGCAAAAGCAGGAAAATTTTGTAACTGTGATCCTTTAAACATCAGGAAAATTTACTTGTTTGTTTAGTGGAAGACAGAGAGAAAGAGGTGGAAAAGCTGTCAAGTTTACAGAAATAATCACTTTCTAAGTCTACAGGCCAAGATTTTCAAGGGATGTATGATTCTATGTATTGCTACTCTAGGTGCCAGACTTGAAAATACAGGGATTGAATAATAGATATGTAAAATCAGGCATTGTTTAGACTGAAAACCATTGTCATGGGTTGTACTGTTTTAATATTTGAAGTACTTTTTTCAAACATGCGAAGTAAATGATTCAGAAAGTTCTATCCTGCATTTATAAATAAAGACTTGTTGCTTTCCATGTGAGTCAAGTTCTTAATTTTAGAATATTTCAAAATGCTGTAATTCAATTAGGAAGATTTTACTTTGGGCTAATACTCGAGTAGTGGCTAGACTACATTTCTGTCATTAATTTACTGTATTTGTTTCTGAAATCGTCATGAAAGAAGTGCTATTTAAAAAAAAAAGGCCTTGTAATTCTGATTTTATTTTTATAGCAGTGTGAAGAGTAGAAGATTTTCCTGAACTGGTTTGTGCTTGCATAACTGCTAGGAGTAGAAGTAGTATGACTACATGTGGTTAGTGGACTTTAAATAGTAACCATGGAGTACAAAATGCTCAGTTTTGAATTAACTGTCAATGCAGAAGCCAGGGCTTTTTAACTTTCTAGTCTCTAAAGTCTATGTACAAGAGCTAATTTTGAAAACACTTTGAGATTTAATTGTGCATTTACAGCGGAGTAACAGTAGTTTATTAATTCTAAAACCTGAAATGATGCATATCCATCTTAATGCATTATAATAATAATTTTAGTTGACATTTTTATGCAGTAATTCATTTCTGACATTTCTAGAGTTAATCTCCTTTTATATATATATATCTCTACACACTCCTATTATGTTATTTTACTAATCTTATTTAAAAAGGGAACATTACATATTGAATACTGTACCTCAATTTTATTGTAATGATTTTACTGGTTACCAGGTGGGGTGGCAGTTGAAAAATTTGGTGAATGCACTACGAGAGGATCCGAGTGGTGTTATCTTAACTTTGAAAAAGCGACCTCAGAGCATGCTTACCTCAGCACCAGCTTTACTGAAAAATATGAGATGGAAGCCCCTTGCTCTGCAGGTAATGAAGCTTAATCATAAGTCATACACCATCATTTTAACTATAGATTATCTCAATGATGCTTTATTGTGCTTCATCTCAGCAGCATATGGATTTACTCTTGTATGCTTTGAAAAATTGTTTCTGAAATGATTTCTCTGCAGTTTGTTCTCATAAGCTCAATTGAAATTAAACCTGTTAGTAGAACTTTTCAAAGTTAAGAGGTAATCATCCCCATGTTTTACAATGCAGAAAAGTAGCCCCAGATAACTTCTCTAGACAAGGGGAAACAAGCATACTTTAGAAACTGATGAATTTCAGTCTGACTTCTTGTTAATCTCTCAGTGCAGTATAACCTCAAAGAAAGAGGGGAGGAAGAGATCTTGAGTTCTCAATTTGAGCAATCATGGAGTTATAGGAAAATTTATAAGGTGATTTTATTCAATGAACCACTTGACTGTCAAAATTTCCTCATGTAAATAAAGTTGTATTCCTGTCAAAGTTGTCCTTGAGATTGAACCCTTGCAGATAAGGCGGTGTAGCACAGGATGTCCGTCTGGGCCTTTAATTTTAGTAAGCCTGTAATGTGCTGAAAACCATGGAATGGTTTCATTAAAGCTTTTGTGTTTCACTCTAGGATAAAATGTTGCTGTGATGGATTACTCTAGGACATAAAAGTTATGTCCAGACTGATGAAAGCATGTAACCAACAGATGGAACTTACAAATAATCCCTTTTTTCATTCAGTTCAGATAGAACAATATTTAGAAATTTATTTTCTTTGCATAAAGAATGCATTCTTCGGGACATTTTTATTATCACGATAAAAGGTGTAATTTAAAATTAAGTACATTTGAGAGAGAAAAGACTTCTGCAAAGTTGGGGCAAAACGAAAATGAGATACGGAAATGCCCTTGCCAGTAGCTGTGGTCTTTGCCATTTAAAATATTAAGAGATTCATAAAAAGAACTAATGCCATGAAGAACTTCTTTCAAATATGTATATATATAAAAATTATTTTATAATGGTTAAATGCATCATTGTCTTTGAAACTGAGTAAGTTTTTAAATGATTGAGATGTCTTGGTCTTTCAGATCTAAAGAACTGACTAGACATGTGATCAAAAAACTTTCAACCAAAAATATCTTATTAGTGTCTGAATGTAAAATTGGAAATCCGTATGCGTGATATTGAGTGTATGAATGTCCATACTTGAAGGCTGCACTTTTATCATAGCTTTAGTGAGAGCATAAATACAAATGAAAAATGCACATCATTGCTTTAAATGGAGTCAAATGCTTTCGGTTGAAATCCTCTTCGGGTGAGTTTGGTATTTCTTTGGGTGAATTGGGTTATTTCCTGAATATTCTTTTTGGTTCGCTTTGTCATTTGCCGCTAGAATAAGTACGTTGAAGACCCCAAAACGGAAGTTTCTGACATGGGCCATTGATGCAGACAGTAGCAAATAAGCAATTAATTCAAGACAGGCTACTCCAAAAGGGTGGGAAGAAATTGGACAGAAACCAATTTCCACCATTTAAACTAAGCCAAGTAGGAAAGTGAGGATTCCTGCGGTCCTTTTACAGTGAATGCAGTCATGAGCTAAAGTTGCGGGCCTGCTCAAAACTCCACACTCACTTCCAGAAGCAAAAATCCAGTCATCTTTTAGTGTGTTTTATTTGGCTCTGTTTTGCATCTCAGCATCCTTGGTTGAGTACAGATACTAGGGTGTTACTCAACTGATCTAACTTTAGATATCTGCTATATACATCTCTACATACCATTCAGGTTTCTCATTTTTACTCCCTTTGGCCAGAGGACGTATGTAATAGTTACTGCTTCCTTCATCTTGGCCGGTTTTAGACTGATCTGCCGCAGGATGAGGCGAGCTGGACCCTGCGCATGCCTCTTCCTCTCCGTTTGATGAGAAAGGGAGTCTGGACAGCTAGCCCAAATGTAGATTATCTGTGTTAGATAAGAGGAGACTGACCCTAGACAGGGGTTTTCTGTCTTCTTACAGGTTTGGGGAGTGGGGATAATGGGACTATTGGTTTTGGTGTGGGGTTTTTTCCCATAGAATAGGAAATATGAAAATTTTTAAGGCTAATATGAGTACAAATTGAGATACTGTTAAACATTAGAGGTATAATTCTGGTATCACGATGATATTGTTCTGATTTTATCAAATGTGACACCAGGAAAAGACCAGAACCTCATTCAACACTTGTGTGTGCAGTGTGCATATGTGTGTCTGTTGTAATTTATGATTTTAGTGTGAGAAACAACAGTTTTCTTAAGTAGTCTGAGTGTCAAAAAAGCTCCAGGGTGAAGACAAACTTCAGAAGCTGCATAATGTAGAGATGTCTGTTGTTAATTTATGCAGATCAGGGGTGAACAGATGTTAAGTCAGCTGATGTTAAAGTTAAAATGTAGCCTAAGTGTGAAATCAGTACTCTATGTTTGATTAATAACAAGCAGCAACAGCAGTCAGAGTGTGGTGTAATTTTATAGCTATTAAAAATATGAAGAAATTATGTTTATTGAACAGAATTTACTTCAAAAATTTCTGAAAAAAATCTTCAGAAAACTGTAGGTTTTGTAATTGCGATTTGCCCTATGGCTGATTCACACAAGGGTGCTGTTCTTTAATAGGAGCTTGGGAGGCAGTGTGAGAGGACGGGGAAAGTGATAGCAAGTAGCTAAAAAAAAATGTAAGGAAAAGCAGTATTTCCATCACCTTTGGAAGCAGGGGAAATTATGATAACTTGTTTTCCTGTATCAGGGTGTCATGAAATAATTGAGAATGTTATAATTGTGCTGTCATCCCAGAACTAAGTTAGTTAATTGAACGATATGTTTTATTCAACAGACACAAGCTATAAGGAAATTATGACTCAGTAGTAATTCTGTTAAAGTACAAAATATGAGCAAAATATTCAAAAGACTCTAGAACAAGATATGGGGATGATATTCTGATAAAATGGGAATTAGGACCTGCAAACTGGCTGCTGACATTTTTTTGGTTCTGCAAATGAAGTGAACAGAGGAAAAATGTGGTGTGTCATCCTAACCAAATTGCACTGAGTGAGGTGGGAAGGTGGAAGTTTGCCCTAATGTAAGGAGGCTGACACAAAACCAGAGACTGGGTTTTTGTATGCACCCCACCAATGATTATGTTTAACAGCTGTTGCAGCGAATGTAGAAGGTAAATATTTCAGTGAATTAAATTAAGAGATTCATTTACATTGAGATTTACATTGGGATGTTTTAATTGAGAGCCTTCAAAACTTAATGTTAGCTGAAAGTGAATAATGTTGAGGCATTATTGGTAAATTGCATTCTGCTTGTTTAGTCAATAATTTTATGTAAGAACATGAAGTTTGCCATTTGCAGCTACATGAAAAACTAGACCTGATGGAGAGATACTAAGTCTGCCTGTAAACTGGGAAAGTGCTAGATGAGTCTTCCAGTTCAGGCAGTATGCAGGTACTGCCAGTGTATCAAGCAGTTTGGTGTGTGAGTGACAGGGCATCCTGGTAATTAAATTATGCATTCTGATAATGAAATTTTTAAGAGCTTGCTGTCCACTGTTAGTGATCTAGATTAGCCATATGCCAGCCAAATGTTCATGATCTCCAAGTGTGGAAAACACTTTTAGACCATTCGGATATTAACTGGCTACTAATTGGCATAAATACTTCTTAGAATGTTCAGTGGTTTACCTTGAACAGCCCTGCCTTCACATGGCAATCTTGTCATGAATTAGGAGTTAAATGCAGTCTACCTAATTATTGATTAATTCTTTGGCTTTTTTTCCTTTTAGCAGAAATGCGGTATATTCACTCTTTTCACAAATATTCTTATCCTTAGAATAAATATGAAAGGTTAGGGGAAAGAAAGAAGAAGAAGAATTATGCATGCTGTGTAGCTGTCCTGAAACTGATATTGAATGGCTTGATGTACAGTAAAGTAATACAATTAGCCTATGGCTATACTATGCACCATTACATAATGAGTTTGTATTTACAAGTGCATTAATTCCAGCTCTAAGGTCAATCAGTACAGAAAGAGAAACATCCTTTTTTTTCCCCCTTGTGTCCTGATGGAAGGAAGTGCTGGGGTGTTTTTTTGTTTTCAGTCACTTGATGATTGTCTGTTTTAATATCCATCAGTATCCAACTTCTTGCAGATAATCCAAGTGCTCCCTTGATACATTCTGAAATCATGTCCGAATTTGTGAAGTCAAGGGATTTTTCAGCCTGTGTTTCTCATTATTGCTTTTATAACATTTCAATTAGGCAGCTGTGGCCTTGGGGAAATTTGTGGTTGCCTTTGCAGTTGAGGGTATTCATTAATATGGTATTGTACCATAAATATTAAGATGCTATTCCTACATGACAAATCTTACTAAATTCTCCTTTCAGTTACTTTTTCTGATACTCTGATCTGCTGTGTGAAAGCCTGGAATGATATTTCAGATTGCAACGTTTGTATTTCTGAGTGCTACTGAATGTGGTGAACAAACCAATTAAGTTTAACCTTTAGGTTTTTTTATTTTCCTTACTTGACATAGAGGTGACTTAATTTTCTTTGAACTCTCCAAATTTTTGTCTGGTTCAAACCTAACTTAAATAAATGTCCTCTACTCCAGATTGTCTGTTTTATTTCTCCTTTCCAGTTTGTGTTATTTTGGGGAGGTTTGAACAAGGGTGTAAGGTTTGATAGAGAAGCTTTTTGAAGCGCATGAAATCTTACGTAAGTTGCTATCATCACGCTAGCGAGAAGCTAGCTGCAAAGTCCTCCTTTGCCTTCTGGAAAATGCTTTGTTAATTAGTCAAAAGAATCTGGACTTTGACTACAGTGTGGAAGACTCTTCATCCAGTTTCTTTATAATACAGACAAGGAGCGGTAGAGCAACACGTTGCCATGCTTCAGCTAATTTGGACGACACCCTGCCGCTGTCAGTGAAAAGGCTCTCCCCGATGTCAGTGAGGTTAGGGGCAGGTCCAGCTGACAGCCACGACTTGTGTGTTGACTTGGAAAAAAACCTTCTGACCCCTCTTAAACACTCTGTCACACTCTTCACCAAGCTTACTTAAATGCCACCTTTTGTATATTTAAAACAGTTCACTGTACTGTTTTGTATGTGATTAAATTGTACTGTTATAAAACCACCAATATTTCAGTACCTGTAGTTTTTTAAACAGACTTTATTTTGATTAGATATGCATCATATCTCCACTATGACATGCATCATATCTGCACTATGATATATTCAGCTTTTCAGCCTCCTAAGAAGCAACAGCAACAATAAGAACAGTCCTTGGTTTGAGAGAAAATGCTACTTTTATTATTTTTACTTAGTATTTTTCCTTACTTGATTATATGGCCTTCTTCATTCATCTAGAGACAATGGTATATTCCGTTTTCCTCATTTATGATTAGAATGAATGACCTCACACTTTTTAATCATTAAATCTGAATAAAATACTAACTTGTTTGCTCTTCAGTTGCTTAATTGCCTTTTAACTACATGGGAACCGGGCGTTCTTTGCAGCACTGTTAAAATGGATTCTGACTGGGTTTTCCTACAGCGTGTGAATTAGTTATAGTATCTCATTACTTCATGCCATGGTTGGTCTTATAAAAAGTTTATTTTATTAGAAGCATTCTGTTCAATAAGTTGTCATAACCTTGATCCAATATGAAAAATATATTAGGAGTAAAATATGTTTACTGTTGCAAATACTGTATAAAGATGTTACCACTTAAAATTTTGTATTGGTTTTGCTTATATTTTTAAAAATTGTGTCTCTTTCTGGAGCAATGTTTCTCAAACTATATATTGCAGCTTCCAAGGGAGTTAATGAAAGGTTCAAAGTGTTTTTAAAAAAACATTAAAAAGAATTTTAGATAGTATATATTAAATATTAATTACATTCATTGTTTAGAGAGAAAAAGCAAAAATACGCTGGTTTACTGGGGGGACCCTCCGTTCCTTCAGGATTGGGGATGGCAAAAACAGCAATAGGTCCTGGTAGCAAGAAGGAGTTAGGGACCGCAGGGCAGAGCTAACCGGGGACAGAACCGCTGCTGGAGGAGCGCGGGGACTCAAGTGTCTGTGTGCCATCAGTCAGCATGTACAGGGACTCCTTATTTCCCTGTGTTAGAGAAACTGAGCTGCTGTAAGTAAAGATAGTTGGTTATCTGTTCCCTGGCCAACTGACAATTTGGGAAAGGGGCCATGAAGACTAATTATCCTGAGGGAGGATGGTGCATCCAAAATGTTTGAGAAATAGTACTCCAAACTGTATTGAAATATGGATTTTGTGTCTGTCATTGTGGGTTAAGTTTGATGCAGGATCTTTTGCGGGTCATTTTTGAGGCTATTCCAATTTTGCTCTGTAACTTCTAAACTGTCTCTGTCAGGCTATTCCCATGGGTCACATATTTAACTCTTTGGACACGAAAACTTTTTAGTTTTATTGCTGTTTCAGCAATCCTATTTGCCCTGGCCAGCCTACCGAAAGGGACTGCAGCAGGAAAAAGCTCTAGCCCTTGGAAGAGAACTAACTCGGGGACAACACTGATCTCCAAGGCATCCAATTCAGAAATACTTGAATGGAGTTCCATGTGTTTTTCTGTTCAGTATGCCTGCATATGGTCCACTGAATGGCTGCTATTGAACTGGAGAGCTACATGAGCCGATTTACTTGCAGGTGCACAGATTGACTTGAACTGAATGGTTGGGGTCTCTCTAAATTGCAATGCAAAATGTCATGTGGATGCCTCATACCTGCAGGCCATTTTCTGAAGGTTCTCTTTTCAACCAGGAGGGCCTGAAGACTTCTAATTCTTTATAAAATGAAAGCTGACCTCCTTTTTAAAAAAAGTGGTGACCTATTTTTAAATTTGGATTTCTCCTTTTTATCTAGTTACACAGCTTTTCTGGTTTTGTGGAAATAAGCTGGAGAGTTGACTTTGGCAATATGACCCAAATATGGAAAAGATACGAAACATCCTAGTATGTTTTGAGACAATCCTGCAGGATTGTGCTTCTACTTGTTCTAGATTGTATTAGTTTCTATCCCCTTGGGAGCTCCAGGTGCCCTGGGAAGGCCTACCCACTTTGCCATACTGTGAGATACCACAGTCGTTCAGACTCTCACCAATTCCACTGCAATTTCACCTCTGAAAGTGTCTGACATGGGAACAGTTTGAGGGAAGCCTTTTACTTTCAGGTAGCTGGGTAACGTGTGTTCTTCTGTGAATACCGTTTCTTCCTCTTGCACTCGCTGTTCTAACTACCTTGCCAAGCCAAAAGATGAACCAAAATACGCATTTGTCAAAGATGCACAAACCTCAACTGATTTCCAGCATCTTCCAGCAAACTGTTCTGGAGGACAAGCTGAGCTGTATCTCTGGGCTGTGTCTTAGCAGAGACCAGTGAGGTGTACAGTCACTCAGTAGAATCCTCAGACTTAGCAAAAATGTTTTTTCAGAAATTAGCCCCATATCATTAGTATTTAAATAGTTAAGCCCAGGTGTTCCAGGCTGTAACACAGGGGAAATTCTTTACCTGTGTCCTCTAGCCCTCCAGCAGCTGGTCAGGACCACTGAAGGCTCATCAGCCTGTTGTAAGTCCAGATCACTGCTATGCTTGAGCATGATTTTCCTTATGTGACATAAACCATAAACTCCCATTGATTAGCATCAGGCTAGTCTCTAGGGCCCTTTTCCTCTTATCTGCCTATTCATGCAGGAAAGTAAAGGACTCTTTTCTTCCCCAGCCAGAGTGGAGAAGAGCAAATCCATCTACCCAGCTTGCCTTCCTCTCAGTGCTCTTGCTAGTATGAGCCATGAACAACAACAGCCTGGGCTTAACAAGTGTAAACAGGGTCTGGGTCACACAAGTCTTTTGACTTACAAAGAAAATTAATTCTGTAGGCTACTCAGCAAGCCATGAAGTGTTCTTGTCGTAGAAGTGCAAGGTATCAGAAAGGAAATAACCAGTGTATTACTAAGTGGTTCAAGAACATCCATGGCTACGGTGTCACAGTGAAAATTTAAAGGATAAAGTTTTTGTTTCTCTGAAAGAGGGGGATTTTTTAGTTTTTTTGCTTCTTTACCCAGTTTTGCCACCAACTTTATTCTTATTTTTGCAGACTTCTGTCTTGTTTTTAGTGGTTGTAAAGTCTTTTATCTGTCTGGTTTTGTGTGTGTGTCTTTCTCCCTGTCTTCCTGTAAATACTGGCAGTCCTTCATTGGCCTGGCTACAGAATATTCACGTTAACTCTGACGAGCAAGGAAGGAATTTAGCAGTATCACTGTTTTTCAGGAGGTGGTTTTCTAACATTCAGAAAGAGAGAACTTGTGTCAGTTTATAGCTGTTGGTCTAAAAGGGAATTTGCAAAGTTTTAGCAAGAGACTTTTAAGCATGTATTTTACTTTGTTTGAGATAAACAACATCTAACACAGCTCTGTTCCTAAAACAAGGCATTTACTGGCTAAAGGATGACGTTTCCTAGGTGGCATGCATTATTCTTGCATACAGATTGAAAAAAAGTAACGCAATGGTGGGGGCTTTTGTTGATAAGCATAAATTTGAATGCCTCATTGCTAACTTATGAAAGGCCAACATTTTGAAAAAGTTACTGCTGTTTAACTTGAGGTTTTCTGCAGTATAGGTATACTGCTACAGTGCCAAGACTAATATCTAGAAAATGAGAACTGATTATTCTGCACTGGAATGCCCTCTTGGTCTGTCACAAAGTATTCTTAATAGTGCTGGCAGAAGGTTCTTCCTACGCACTTGTTCAGTCAGTATTTAGAGTTTCTCTGCTATCAGTACAATGTGAAATGTTTGTGTTCTCCAGTAGTTACTTAGGTCAGAAGTTATAGGTATGGTGAACTGTCTTTAATCCCAACGCTTCTTTCTTCAAGGCATTCCCTTCCAAAAAGATGGAGGGGAAAGAACGCTTTCAAAGCAAAACTCAGCATTTGTTTAATATTAGACTAATGTTAGGGTACATGAAGATACTGTTGTACTTGCTGTTTTGCTATTTTTCTTTTTCTTCTGCGTGAGTTTACCTATCACACAAGCCAAGGCAACGTAAGGCTTTTGTTATTAGGCAGACATATTATTAAGTAGACTAAAGCAAAGTTTTCTTCTCATTTCATGTTTCTGCATCTGTATAGAGACCGTTAGAAAATCTTTCTGTAATTTCCAGCCCTACAATGATTTAATAAAGTCTTCAAATGGTTGGTCGTTATTTAGCTAGCTAAGATAGTTGAGGAAGAAAAAGGGGTGCCTAATTAACGAGAGAGGGAGATGTGATTAAGAGGAAGGATCCTATTTGGACTGGAATGATAACTAGAATGCATGATTTTTCTGCAAGGAGTGTACAATTTATTTACCTGTGAGTAAATGTTACTTTGTGAGGAGTGTGCCCAGGGGAGTGAAGAAGAATAATAATCTCCAGTTTATTCTGTCTCATAGCGTGTGTGCTCTGAGGACGCAGTACCTGATTTTAGAGCATCTGCAGACATAAACTGAAGCTTTTACTTAAGCTAATTCTTAAGCTGTAGAGCAGATGGGGGGAGATGACATTCAATTTAATGCCTGCTTATGCACCTTTTACTGTAAACACTAGACTTTTTCTTTACAATGTTAGTTTAATTAAGGAATTCACTGGATTTTGTATGTTATTTGCTCATTAAGATTTCACCAGTGGCCCTACTGATTACTGTTTTTATGGGCATTTGCAATAATCTTGCTGTGCAAAAGGGAGAAAGATGTAATCAGAGGAGTCATTTTTATAAGTGCAATACACGTCCATTCGCAGATCTGTCTCCTAAGTGTGAGTGGGTTTTCAGTCAGTTTAAAAGCACACAAAACATTAGAACTGTTAACTATTTCTTTAACTTTCTGAACTATAGAATGTTTATAGCTTTTTCACATAAAAATGTATAATATGTAAGGATAATCTTGATTGTTTTTCTTTCTCTTTTGAACCAGCCTCTTATTCCTAGAAGTCCTACAAGCAGTGTTGCTACGCCATCCAGCACTATCAGCACACCTACAAAAAGAGACAGCTCTGCCCTTCAGGATCTCTACATACCCCCTCCTCCAACAGAACCTTATGTTCCAAGGTAAAAAAGATGATTTCAGGTACAATTCAATGTAAAAAATATTTGTAAAGTAACTGACCATTCTGTTCCTACCCACTTATCAGCCTGCCCTGCGGCATTAGGCTGATAATACTTAATTTTGCAGGTGAACTGGTTATTAAGGGTAGATATGTTGAATCAAACCCACAACGATGTGAATCAGTGTCTTGCCTGCAAAACAGACAGTAGGCTTTAGAAAAGAAGGTTCGGTACCCTATTTTCTCAAATATGGGATAATCTGTTGTCTGTAACAGCCTCATCCTATTTCAGAAGAGAAAAAATTACCTGAAACCCTGAATGTATAACTAGGAAAAGAGTTCGTATCTGTCCCCTTGCCTAATAACCATGATGCAACAAGGGAGGCTGAGCTAAAAGCAAGAAACTTTCGACTTTTTTTTGTTCTGCCATAGTGTTTTCTTTTTTGACGTATTTGATTTGATAGTGTTAGAGCAAATTTCAGGATTGCATTTTAGTGTGGCCACTCTGCTAGATGCTGCAGTGACCATGCTGTTCTCTGTAAATACATCTGCTGCTCTGACCTGCCACCTGGAACAGGCATTTCCATCTCTCCCAGGTCTCTGGGCTTGCTGAGCCAGAAAAGCAGCAGATCCTCCTTGCAAATTCGTCACCCTACCCTTACACAACCTCAAATGATTCAGTATAATTCCATAATGTACACAGATGTTGCTTTCCTAAAATTGTGAGAGAATGATGGCCTATAAATTATATGGAAGTAGCTACCCAAAGGTCTAGGAATGCATTTAGTAGGAATCAGTATTTTTAAGTTTCCATATTCTTAGATGCAGGCTATCATATGTCCAGTCAAAGTATTTTTAAATTCTTGCTTTTCTTTTAGATAACTTCCTTGCAATGGTTGTAAGGGCAGCATGTCCTTCCTTGTACCTGAGTTTCTTGCAGCTGAGTTTTTCTTAGACTTTCTTATCAGTAACTCTTCTAGCCAATTAATAAGATGGATGACCTGATCCTGACAAGACTTTCCTGGCGGTTATCCGAGAGTGAGGTATATGGCAAATTAACTTGCCTAGTGGGGAGGAGTTGTGATTCTAGGATAAATTCTTACTCTTCAGAGATATGAAAAACCTTCGAGGGCAAAAGAGTGACTTTGCACTTCGTGGTTTAGATGATGTCACAAGACTTTTGTGAAGCCATAAGCTGAGTCCCGTGTTCCTTCCTCATCCCTGCCTCGTCTGTTACCTGGCTTGGCTTGTATTGATTGGAAAAAAAAACCCAAAACCAAACTGCCTTTTTATTTCAAATGTGATACATATAACACAGTTGAACTTGCTAACATGATTACTCTAGTATCTGTCTTGAAGTGACAAAGAGACAAACAGAATACATAGTCTAGTTCACTAAATTTTTTTTCTTCTAATGAAATAAAAACATTGTCAGTCATGAGACTTGATTGTTCATAGGGATTGAATGTGTCTTATCTCTCTGATAACATTTTGTTATATCTATGTAAATATTTCAAGGGCATGGTTTTCAGAAAATCTACAGAAAAAAAACAAGTATTTAATTCTAACCCATTAATGTAAAAAGGCTGCAAAAAGAAACCCCAACCAAAACATAGTCTCTGGTTTCTTTTTGAATGTGGTAGTTTTATGGTAAAGACCTGTTGCTCCTGAAACTATACTATCTAAAAAGAAGTAGTGCCTTTGTACTGTTCCTGATCATGTTTACCACCACAAAAATACTTTTATTTGATAAGAAATGCATCCTTTTTTTTGAAGTATTTTTAGTGAATATTCACTGCTCAGCAGTTTTCAAATTCTGCTGTAGAACTTGAGATCTTCAAAATACATTTTGATTATTTATGAATAACATTTCTTAAATGATGATGACAATGCAGTAGTTTGGACCAATTCTGATTAAATCTTATAATACATTAGTACAAGCTGTAATCTTACAGAGAGATTAAGCTTTGTACATTGGAATTTTTTTTTATCAGCTTAATCCTAATGGACTCTACTTTGTTTCACAAACCTGTCACATAGTGTACAGTGTTTCTGAATAATCTGTTTTGGCATTTCATCAGGGTTTTTTTGTCCATGATTAACTATATTTAAACATGTCTTTATTTTGGGTATTATCAAATTGTTCAGCATCTATTTCTCAGTTTGTTGTTGCCGGTCCAAGGGAAAAAAAACCCAACCAAACAAACCCTCCTTTTGTTTCTGGAATAGAGCGAAAGACTTGATATTTTGATGTAAATTGTAAAACCTGGAAGCCGTGCCGCCCTGGTGACGATACCCGCAGATAGTACAGCTGTCGCACCCACGGCGGGATGGCCGTTTCTCGTCCTCCGTGGCTGCCGGGGTCCCATGGGGAGGCTTTGCCTTCTCCTCAGATGGACCCTCAGGGTGCCAAGGGAACGTGGGTCAGCACGTTGGCCAACTCGGAACTCACGTGGCATTCCAGAGGGGCAGGAGCTCTCCAATGAGGGCACCAGGCTCCAGCTTCAATCTTGGCTGCCTCCCATGCGTTTTGCTGCCCAGAAATTACTGTCTGATTAGGTCTTTTGCAGCCGTCTCCAGGCACGGTCCTACCAGCAGGTTTACTGAGCCCTGCTTCATCTAGCGCGAGGAGAGGGCTCCTACCCCAGTCTTGTTTGACGCCTTTGAGTAGGTTGCATTTTCAGAGAGTTGGGTGGGGGAGCGGGGAAGGAATAAGCAATCGTCTTGGAGATCCTTACACAAACTGCAAAGCTTGTGCCTTGCAATGCGTTGCTGTCCTGGGAGAGCAGCCCATAATCAGGTGCTGCACACCCCGTTTGGTACTGCATGGAAGCACCTATACAACTTCTAGGCCTGAAATGATCGTGCAAGATGAAAGTGTCAAATGTCCGTACATCATCAGTCCCTGGTTCTTCTTGCTCTGGGGTTAATCTGTAAGGAACTAGATTGATTTTGTCCATGCTTGCCATATAGCCATGTCTTAAAACTATCTGATGTATTTAAAAATGTAAGTATAAAAAAGTAAGGTCAACGTTATTTCTCTGCTCTATATCACAAAATGCTAGATAGATCCCAAAAAACAAGAAAAAGGAGTAGCTGCACATCAGCTTTATTTCTATAATTCTTTTCAAGAGAAACCAATAAGATGGATACAGTCTGTAAAAGAACTAAATAAGCAGAGATGTGTGAGATAACTGGCACACACATGCACAGATATGCATATATATGATGTGTGATCCTGATGTTGGTCAATGGCATCTGCTTCCTGCTTGCATGAAATACTGACATAGTCCCATGTTTATTGAAATACTCACAGTAAAAAAAAAAAAATCAATGTCTTATCCCAATTTATTAAAAACCTCTCTTGTTTACTTAAGGGATGAAAAGGGAAATCTCCCGTGTGATGATGTTGGCAGACATATAGTCGGCAAGCCGGTTCATACAGGATCCGAATCTCCAAACTCATTTCTTGACCAGGAATATCGGAAGCGCTTTAATGTGGTTGAAGAAGATGCAGTTTTATACTGCTATGAATATGAGAAAGGAAGAACAAGTGGTCCTGGAAGGAGAGAGAGCACACCAACATATGGTATGGCATTGATCTAATAAGGATAATCACCATTTGTTGATTTTAGGATTTTCGTGCATCTGCTTTTGTTTTTAAGCATGAAAATATTTTCAGCGGCCATTGATTTTGCTAAGAATTCTGTACTACTTTCTTCCAGTTTCAACCTAAGACCTTATTCTGTGCAAGAAAAAATGAATTACTATGACAGGGAGGACAAGTTTTATATTGGCGATTTTTCTGAATATAAGTTCTATAATTTTGTTATCAGCTTAATTTTCCAGATTGTGCTTCAGTATGATTTTATCCAAAAAAAGCCAAACT
Source organism: Buteo buteo (assembly GCF_964188355.1). Lineage (NCBI taxonomy): Eukaryota > Metazoa > Chordata > Aves > Accipitriformes > Accipitridae > Buteo > Buteo buteo. The sequence continues at coordinate 1,892,739 of NC_134178.1, forward strand.
GGCAGAAGCCCATATATTTTTACTAAAAATACAGGATGGAATTGTTCTCCTGGTATAAGGGCAAGCCTTGCATAGGTTTAGGAATTCAGCATTAGAAAAATTTACCCAGGTGTAATAGTTTTAAAGATCAAAACCAGTTCAGATTTACCAAGTGATGACATACTGCTTTCATGCTGCACTGCTCTCTAAAACTCTATAATTTTTCTTTAGTCCCAGAAATGAAGTATGACTGATGGTAGTATGCTTTTTTTGTAATACTGTATTTATATCCTGTCACTTCCTATGTGGGAAGTGATGACTTCCTATATATAGCAGTTCCTCTTTATTTGAGGTTATATGTTGTCTAAGAAAGAATTTTGCATGTAAACACACATGTGTATTCATGCTACTTCCACATCTTGGATTTTGACTTACTAAGGATGAGAACTCGGAAACAATTTCTGGTGAGAGTTTTGCTCCTCAAACCTTTATGTTCCAGGTTATTTTCCCTTGAATCTGTTGGAACTCTTCCTTTGCTAGTATTGTAACTTGTTTCAGTTTTGGACTGGGAGAATTAGTTTTCTGTTGCCAAGTATAAAATTGTGCAGTCATAGACTTGTTAGGATATAGAAGAAAATGAAGAGGAAACCTCATGTTTAAAAAATGTATTTTGACTACTATGGTATTGACTGAGCACACACTTGAATATTTTTTCACCCTACTTGCTATGTTATTTCCATTTTTAAACTGAGCACAAGTTGTATGTTGGAGTTGTTACAGTAATCCTGACATCATATCCCTTTGAGAAGAAGATAGACTTAATTTACGGGGAAGTGTAGATTTTGTATATCATGCAGCCAAGCTCCAAAATCACCTGGGAACCTTGACATAAATTGAGCTTGAGCTGTGTAAAGTGTCCTCAGGATGTGGAGCAATGTGCTTGTACAACATTAAAGTATGCATTTTCATAAAATGCACCGTTTCTACACAGCTACACAATCTTGTTGCAAAATCCTCAGTATTCTTTTGATTTTAAAGTGTTTTCAAGTGTTTTCTGACCATGCCCATAGTGTACAAAATAACAGCTAAGTTTTTAAAGTGAATATATCAATTTTATATTACTCCAGTTTTTCAACTATTACAATTGGTGGATGCAGTCAGTTCCATTAACAGAGACGTACTACTCTCTGTTCCAGATGTTAAATTTTAATACTGGTGGTCTAGAGTGAAAAAGAACACATTTCTTCTTCAAGGACTGCTGAATCCATTATTTTGTTACAGGATAGCTTTTTTAGCCTTTTTTTCTATTACAGAAAGAGTTATAAATACACGGATCAAAGACTGCACTGAAAATCAGTGATTATTTAACACATTTGCTATACAGCCTTTCACTTTTGATCTCATTTCTTTCTTAATGAATTCACACCATTGAGTCCATTTAATTTAAGTGTATTTTCTAAAAATATTACCATTTCAGCATTAAATTCTAAAGTTTCCCACATGGCGTTTGTTAGCATAAGATTTGTGGCTAGACATGACCTTAGGATTTCACAGAAATCTGGAAAATTGCAATAACACTTTTCTGGCTTATGGTGACCCACTAAAGAAGGTCAAACAGAGTTCCAAGGCTTGGAGAAATAATTGTTTTCAACATGTACTCATCATTAATTATGTGGTGGTGTTAATTATTTTTTTTTTTTAATTATTTCTCAGTCCTCCTTCGTGAGAGGTTAACAGGGCCCTTAATTTCCTTATTGGAATCTTTTGACATTTTTTGACAATGTTAACAACGCGATTTCTCTTTCATGCTCTTACTGGCTTCCAGCTGCTGTGTAATTTTTGCTAATTGGCCTGAGAAAGCTTCTGTTCACATCCCAAGGAAGAAATTTTCCTAAGTGTAGTCACCAGGGAAAACAGTTTTAGGGAATCCATGGGGGTTAACAAGAAGGAGATTAGCAGAGGTAGCAGGCAAATGAAACTTGAGTTTAAGGAAAGAAACAAATTTGGTCATTGTGGTTTTACTGCCAGATACAAAAACCATGCACTTTGAACAGCTAGAGATTTTGCAGAAAATTGTTACGGCTCTAGCTTTTGATAACAATCAGACTTTACATGATGATGTAGCTTTTGTATCTCTTAAGTGTGCAGGTCCTTTCAGTAAGATACTGTGAGTTCAGCTTCACAAAGAAGAGAAAGTTGTATTTCTAGAAAAAGTAACTGTTGAAAGTTACTTCTGATCAAATAAATATGAGCCAAATACATCCCCACTCAGGAAATGACTTCTTAACTGTGTGCTCCAGATCTCATCAGCTTCAGTCAGTCTTATATATGTGTCTATCAATAGTAAAAGAAATGAAAAATAAGAAGTTAAATATGTATGTTGTATTTCCTGAGCAATGATGTATTTGTGACCTGATCCTGTGGTCTCTACAGAACATACACCTTTTTTTGTCAATTTTTTTAAAAGACAATACAACCTTTTACCATTATGCTGCCTGCATGGTATTGGTGTATTTCCCATGGACACCATACTTCAGTAGGTAGACCGACATGTTTGAATATTTGTTTTCATCATAAACGCGTCTTTCTCTTGCAGTGTATCATGGATCTAACCTCAAAAATGCAGAATAAGACCGATCACCTTTATGTAGGGGTTTTCTACTAAAATAATTAACAAGACTTCTGAAGTTTTTACTTTAAGCTCTGCTACTTTTCAGTTTTGTGGCCAGTAGATCAATTCAAAAAAGAGCGAGGGTTGACCTTGTTGTGAAAACATTTGGTTTTCATTCTGCCAGATACTGTGCCATATGCTATCCTACTCTGTTTTGTTTCAATATACTGTTTAACTTGCTAAAACTTTCAAACCACTTTAAGTAACCACACTGAGTTGCCTAACATACTTTCACTGAATTTCCAACTATATTTGTGGAATCCTTAAGCAGAAATCATAGTTCACAGCATTTTTTAAAATCAATTCAGCAGCTTCCAAATCAAACTTTAAAGGATATAATAGTCTTCAGCTTTTCTGTTTCTTGCTGTCTGAAATCAAAGTATATACTGATAGTAAAGTACTTTGCTTTCTGTGGATGAAATGCTACAAAAGAAATTACATGTAGAGGTTTTCTGCTTCCTTTCTCACTCAGCCACTGATGGATCTTTTAAGCCCACCAGCAAAGATGCTATTTGTGGAGGTACTTTAGTGATGTGGACACATTTCTCTCACCAACAATTCACATGCGCTTTAAAACAGTTCTCTCCATGTGTGTGCCAGGGGCTTCCAGAATAATAAATAGATATTGTTCAGTGAAAACTAAAGTAATTTGAATGCATTTGTCAGTCTCAAACATCAGTCCACTGATGATTTTGTAGGGCACTGGATTTATTTTTTAAACTTAAAAAAATCCATTAAATACTTAGCTGCTTCTTGTCTGTTAAAGAAAACAGAACTCCTATCTTAACCTCTTGTTCAGAGGCGATGCTGGATCCTCTTTCATAAGCAACCCTGTAGAATAGCAGCTTAGCACATAAATTGTTCTTTCTTCTAAAGCATGTTAGTTTAATGCTGCCTTATAGTGCATGATCTCAATTTTTTCCTCTGTTTCCAGGGAAACTAAGGCCTATTTCTATGCCAGTAGAATATAACTGGGTGGGGGATTATGAAGACCCCAATAAAATAAAAAGAGATAGTAGGAGAGGTAAGTGATCTGAACACACATCTTGTACATGGCATTATGGGTTTTATCATGCTTTAAGCTATACATTTCAACCTCATTGTGCTGCTTGCTTAGGTATATATTTTTATGAACCTGTTTTGGGTTCTTTCATGACGTATACTTAATTTTTTGCAGAACCTCTATTAGGATTGAGGAAGTTGCTCAACCAGGCAAAAGAAAATCATGACTGCAAAGCCCTGCAGTTTGGCTTAACTTTATATTGGCATTTCATTTATTCAGCTGTATTATCTAGTCCATTTTGAAACTGGCCTTAATTTTATAATATTAGAGGACAAATGGGTGGTTATTACTGATAAATATTGTTATGCTTAAATAAGAATTATATATCATATTTCTCTGTCTTCATGAGTTCTTTTTGAATGGAAAACATTCATGGGATTCACCTCAAGATCATCAAGGATAAGTTCCTCAAAATTCTGGTTTGTGAGGCTCAGATACATAACTTCACATACAAAATGATAACCTCTGAGATGGCTATTATTGCCAGTTACAGTAATGATAGATATTTCCATAAAAATGTTAACTAAATGTTCTGTAGGGATCAAAAAAGGAAACACTGTTAGGAATAATTAAGAAAAGAATACAAGACAGGTTAAGAAGCATTCTTACGCTGCTGTGTAAGTTCTTGCTCATGCTGGGTGTGTGTGCAGTTCCGGTCTCTTCACCTCTTAAGAACAGAGTAGAATTGAAGAAGGTTTAGGATACAACAAAAATGATCAGATGTACGGAGTGGCTTCCAAACCGGGGTCAATTCAGTAGGCTGGCCATCATCAGTTTGGGAGAATTTAGGCAGGACGTAGCAAAGGTTTATAAAATCTTGTGTGGAACGAAGTCAGGAAATAGGTTTGTCATTGTTTTTTCTGAAACAAGACCCAAGAGACATGAAATGTCTCCGTCAAGTGCTGGTTAAAAAGAAAACGAGCTGGCTCCTCGTGCATTTTGGGTTCAAGCTAACGAACCTCTTGCCACAGCCAGGAGGTGGTGGATACTAAAAGTTCACATTAATACAAGGAAAGACCAGACAAGTTCGTGAAAGACAAATCTGCTGAGGTTTCCTAAATTCGCAAACATTGCTTCTGGCTCAGGATGTCCCTCAGCTACAAGCTGGTAGATGCTGCAAGGCTGTTTGGGGAAAGTATGGATGATACGGTGAATGATCTCAAATGAATGTTCAAAGCAAATTACTTTTAAATGTATGGCATCACAGTTATTTGTATTCATTAGGATCTTGTTTAAAAAAAAGATTACAGGTATGATCATAAGTGTATCATTGCTCATTGTTTGAAAACTCCAAGACAAAATTTACTGATGTGATTACTCTTTTATATTCTGTTCCTTTTAAACTGCAAGAATCATGAATTTTCCCTACCAAAAGATTGCTTTCTTATTATACCCAGACCAAAGAAGCAAATGGGTTTTGTTAGTGAAATATTCCTGAAGAGTTAAAATTGACAGTAGATCTTAGCAAGAATATTATATATTTTGGAAGCAGGATTAACATACATACAACAATTCACAATGATGTTTTGCATTACTTTTCTTTCAACAGAAAATTCATTGCTTCGCTATATGAGCAATGAGAAAATAGGTCAAGAAGACTACATGTTTCAAAGGAATAGCAAAAAGGACACTGGGAAAAAGTCCAAAAAGAAGGGAGACAAGAGTAGTAGTCCAAGTCATTACTCGCTGTTGCCTAGTTTACAAATGGACTCATTGAGACAAGAAGTCATGGGCACACCTGGACCAGAAACTGCTTTGTACCATGTGAGTAAAAATAACAAAAGTTGTCGCTCCGTGCTTGTGATGAGAGACTGTCTTGTTTTTATAGTGGTGTCGAAACCTTTTTTGGACTGCTGCTGTTACACTGATTCCTATTCTCCGGCCAGTAACTAGATCTCAAAGGAATATTTTAGAATTCTTTATTTTGCTGTTACAAATGTGGGATGGACACCAGTGTTTGACCTCCTTTAACTAGAAGATGTCCATGTTTGAAATGGAGTGTGGTATCTCTGCCTTGGCTTACTTGCTACTGATGGAAAGGGAAGAAACAGCAGCTTCTTTCCAGCATCTATGTCACTGCAGTGTGCCAAGTCTTATCAGACAACCCCTTTACTACAGGTGCTTGAAAGGCCTGATAATGGCAGGAAAACTTGAGAGAGGTGTTCGGTTTTCCTTTGAGGTAAGGGGAGCCCTAATGCGTGTAACTGTTTTTAACATACAGCCCTCAATAACTCAAGTAAAGGTGAAGGAGGGGATTCTGCTGAAGAGGATGTAAAAGGAAAATTGCAGTAACTTGCGAGTTTTTAAATGTGTCTAGCAAATGGAGTTAGAAGATCACAACATATTTTAGATACACTATCACATTCACCCCATAAAAGTATTTATGTTTTAGATCTCAGTAAAAGATGTAATTGTAGAGGAATATACATACAGTAACTGTACAGCAAAACAATAGAAATAATTGAAATTCTCTTCATATACTAACAAAGAATATGTGATTTAGATTGTCAGTGTCTAAGGGAGATGGCAGTGTGGGCCTGTCAGGAAGTCTGCTGTGAAAAACTGGCAGGTGGAGCTTCACTGAACCTTTAAGAGACAAGTAACTTGGTGTCCTGTTGTAAAACATCACTATGGATTATTGCATTACAAATGGTGTGGATTAATTGAAACTAATGGAGCCTTTACATCCTTTTACACCATCTAACTGCTTGGTCCACTGGCTTCTGAAACTCCTTAGTGTGCTGCAGCGTATAGGTGAGTCTGACAGATTTCAGAGATGATGTCATTTAGTATTAAAAGCACGCACTTGTGGGGCACTTTAATTAAATCAGGTCCCTAGATTCAAGAACTGCTATTCCATTTCTTTTTCATTTGTAGTAATTGAGGCATAATGATAAACATTTTCTCTTGCATTATTATTTCCAACTTTAGTTTTATGCTGTTTTTGTAAGTGGGGAGATTTCCATTTGCAAAGGCAGACTGATATATAGTGTTTCCCTAATACATGAAGCCAAGGAGATCTCAAGTGTCCCCAAACTGTCCTCTTTGTAATATCTTTCCTAGAAGGAATCTAATCAGTGCAAGAGCCTTTGAAATCAAATATTTACAGAACAAAATAGAAAAGTTGTTTGTGTAATGGAGGACTTTCCACTCTGTAAAGAACAGTGTGGTAAATTTGCAACACTTTCCATGTACTGAGAGCATACTCATCTCTCAATAACATTTCTTTGTCAGTATACATTAAATTCCTGACACTGTGCAGTGAGAAAAACTTTTTTTTTTTTAAGGAGCCATCTCTGGTTTTCCTTGGTTTCCTCTATTTTTCCTCTATTACCCATTCTGTCTAGTTTCCAGATTGTGTACAAAAATAACTGATGTACATAGGAACTGGAAGATTCTTCAAAATTCTGGTGTGGAAGTTAATGAGCAACAGCAAACTTAGACTTGACAACCAGCATTTTTCACGTAGTTTGGATACCCGTCCACAAAACACCTGAAGCATTAACACCACAAGTTCCACCAGTGTCTCCTAATGCTTTTAGTGCATCATTACCATTAAAGGATGTCTGTCTCTATCCTGCCATTAAATCTTCAGCATATTTTTGGAAGTTTAGTGGGAGCTTATTTATTTATAAAAATAAATAAAGGTTATTCATTTTTCAGAATACAAATCAGTATCTGCTAACTGGCTTTGAAGGAAAATGCATGAAATAAACAGAAAAGGGAAGCTTGGGCCATTGATTTGTCCCCGGAGAAATGGGAAGGAACCCTTCACAAAGCATTTACAGCCCTCTACAGCTGAATATTGCTGGTGCTATCGCTGGAAGCCACCGTGCAGTACCACACAGTTCCCTTTTTGTGGTGATGGCACCCAAGGATACTGGCCTTTGAAACCCTAATCTAGTTTGCAGATGGGGCTATATGTCTTTGCCACGTAGCAGAGCCAGAGGTTTTGTAATAAATTGGACAGAACTTTTCTTACAATCTTAAATAAACTGCAGTGAGCAAATAAAGAACAGGGGAATACAGATAAAACACAAGGAACTCAGGTCTGACTGCAGTACCATTTTATTAAACTATAGATAACAAATAGGACAATGAAAACATACTTCGTGCTCAAATTGCATCTTCAAGATCACTAAAAAGTTGCTGTCTTGTTAGAAAATACTTTTTTACAAGCATCAGCTACCTCATTTTCACAAAGATTTTGGATTATCTATAAGTGGGAGCCTCTGGATGAGCATGAGTTCAGTGCAGAGAAACAATGGTAATTCCAAAAACTGCACTAATAGTAGTGAAAGAGACTGGGGATTTTGATTTGGGGTTTTGTTTGGGTTTTTTTTAAGAAGTCAATTTTTTCATCGTACTAGAATATCAGATGAAGAGCGAATACTGTGACTCTCTGCACTACGTGCCACAAGGCAGTGGATTTTCCTGGAGTGAAGTGCAGCTCCTACCCGGTGGCTGTGGTTGACCTTGTACCTGTAGTGCCCCAGTAGTTTGTCTTGGGTCCCGGTACTAGTGAATACTCCACCAGGCTTGTGAAGTTGTTCCAATCCCTGGTTGCTCTTGTTGTTAAAAGTTTTCACCTGTTAGCCTGTGTTTACCTGGCTTCTATGTCCCACTTAATTATAAATGTACCTATATCCTCTAGGTTTAAAGGTCTTTTGTTACCCAATTTTATCTCCCAATATAGGAATTTCAGGTTATAATCAAATCATTTTGTAGCCTTCTTTTGCTTAAAAGAAATAGAATGAGCATCCTGGGTTTGTCATCGGAGAGTGTGTTTTCATATCTTTTCATCATTCTCATAATTCTTTCAACTCCTCAGTTAATCCTAAAATATCCTAAGCATCCTTCCTAAAGTATATATACCAGAACAGGACATAAATTTCCAGGAGTTGGGTAGAAAGGTAATATAACCTTTCTATTCCTGTTTACTACCTCTCTATTTAAATATTTAAAGGACTGTTTACCCATTTTAACCATAGACTTGGAGTGGGAGCATGTTTATTACTTGGGTTTGGTTTTATTTTTTCTGTAATGTCACTTTTTCAAATCACTGATTTGCAAGACTGGTATTCCCAATCTAATAATTTATATCTTACATTCTTTGTTCTTAAATATGTAACACTGCATATGATTGGCCATGTTGAAACATATGACTTCTTGGGTATGCTTGCTGAATAATCTATGTCTCTGAAGCAACCCTAAGTATGAAATACCAGAGAGTAGGGGCTCTAGGCCCTTGAATTGGGCCCCCGTGATTCCCAAGTCCATAACATGGAGTATTGAAGCTCCAGGAATCCGGGGTCTGCTGTGGAATGAAACTACCAAAACCTTTGTTCTCTAATTACGTTTTTAAAATGCATATTCTGTGAAATAAAAAAACCCCACACATTTAGTTTCTTTTTTGTTTGTTTGTTTTGTCTATTTTCTTTTCCCTTTTTTTCTGAATTCCCTGGAATAGAAACCACACTGCTCACTCAGCATTCAGGTCCCGTGTTATTCACTGGTCTTTGATTCTGTTACCTGTATTCAGTGATGTTTGCATTCTTTTTTAAGTCCATTGATACAAATGTTAAATAATTTTGGACTAAGAATTCATCGCACTAGTTAGTGTTACAATCCCAGGCCTCTTTCCTTCTGAATTTTGCAGCCGTTGACGTGTGCAGGTTGATTACCTTTTTACTGTGAAGGTTTTCTGCAGAAAACAGCTTTTACAATTATGCTGATGTCAGTTCCTTGCTTCTACTGCTTTTATACATGGCTCTATAGAAAAGAACAATCTTTGATCAAAAAAACTACTCTGAGTTAAATTACCACAAGAGAAATGGTATGTTTTTGTCCTGTAAACAAAGTGGATGGCGTTAAAAAATTACCACGGTAATTCAGAAGTGCGTGGTTGTTGTTTATTTGCTAAAAGTTATTTTTAAAATGCCAGCAGATTCAAATTGTTTTATTCTGAAGTGATCACAAGAATGTGGCAGTCTAGCATTTTCCTGATCATCAGTACACTAAATTTGCATAAAATCACTGGTTTTAACAGTTTTGTTTATATCATTGACCTGCCATTGGAATCAAAAACTGTATGGTCAAGGGAGCATTTCAGTTATGGCCTTGAAAAGTGAAGAGTGTTTACTTGTGTCTACTGAACATAACTGATGTGCTAGCTGATACAATAGCAAAAGAAAAACTAATTTGTGTTATGTCTGTGAAGTAATCGTCTCTTGTATCCACTTACAGTATTTGTTTAATCCTGTCATCCAAAGTCTCTTCACCATTTTGCTTTGTTTTGTTTACAATTCCAGGAAGCGTTTCCAGCGTACGTTGACTTCTAGCCAAGTTGTTGTTTCTGCATTCTATTTTTCTTCCTCAGTATTGCAAAAGAAATACCAACACAGAGTGTTAATATTTTCATTAAGCCAAGGCAAACTGTTCGAGCTGTTGCTAATCTAGTGTGCAAGCAGGTGTTCAATGTGATCTATTACTGTAGATATAAAATGGTGCAGTTAAAATTGTCTTGAACCTTTGGGGCACAAGAGATGAAAGCTCTGACACATGATTATAGTTTTTTAAGTTCATTATGTTATTCCGTGTAGGAATTTCCTTGGTATGTTCTGCTTTGTTTTTGTTGCGGGAAAATAATATGGTTATTTAGGAGGGAGATAGTGTCATGAGTCAAGAGAAGTTCCGCATCAGGTTAATAATAATCTGCTCCTGTCTGGATCAATACAACTTTCCCTTAGTCTAGAAACAGCATTGCTATGGGAAGAAAAGGTTGCAGCCTATTGTATATAGTAGGGAGTTGTACAAGAGAAAGTAACCTTGCTTACAAACTGTTTCCAAACCTACACCAATCCACTCACACTGCTGACCTTGCTCCTTCTCCCTTCCTGCCTCCTGTCCCTTTGCCTTTTCCAGTGTATGCTCACTTGTTCACGTGTGTTTAGCCATACCTAATGACCTGCTTGTCATAGGAAAAGTGACAAAAAAGTAACAGCTTCTCACTTTGCTGATAACCAGCCTATTTAAAATTGTTTAATTAATTACAGTAGTTTTCTTGGTCATTTTAATTGTATTTGAAAATAAAGTAAGTTTAGTAGCAAGATGATGTGTTTAAAGTTCATACATCTGGAACAGGTGGCTCAGGAACAGATGCAGGAAAGAAACGAAGGATTTGTTCCATAGGGATTTTGCTGGATCTACGTGCGTAGATATGTACACACACGTGCACTATCTTTAATGTTCCAGTTTTACTGTAAATAAGGGAGGAATAAAACAAAAGCCATCAGTTGGAGGGGTTTTGCTGCAAATTCATTGAAGTTGGCACACCTTTGGCAAACTTCTTTTTTTCCTCTTTAGCAACGTGTAAACTATTCATGTGGTTGGACCGCAGCTCAGTGACTCTTAACTCCCATAATTAATTTCAATACTTGCTGCGATGAGTACTTACAGAAAGCCAAGCACTCTCCTTTCTACTCTGCCAGTGAGGACACCGAGGCGACAACGATGAGGGATTCGTCCAAGGGTACCATTTCAGTTGTCTCTCTCTGCCAGTCCTTGTGAGGTTGCCGTACCAGTTCAGCTCAGTGGGTTTGCTCAGCAGAGCTGGTGGCTCTGCACCAGTCTGGGCATGCAAAGTTCAGCTGGTTGCAACAGTGATCTTGTTGAACATACTGTAAGTGAAGAAGATTTACTTACAGACTTATTGCAAAAATCAGGTTTTAGCTGATTAAGATAAATTGGAAAGGAGACAGTAACTTCTAAGAAAAATAACTTTTCTACTTAAATGATGCATATTTCCAGATGCTTCTTGCCTCCCACCCACCCCTCCAGAGAAAAATACAGGAAAATGCTTTTTGAAAAACTTCAATTCAAAATGTGTATATTTAGGTGTTGTCAATACAGAGAAGAATTTACCAAAAGCTTGTGATTTTGAAAACCTCAAAGTCTAACTCTACTTAAGCGGTTGATTTTCTCTTACTCCTCCTATTCCTCTCTGTAGAAAGGCAGAAAGGAAGGAAAAAAGAGAAGGTACTTGAACATAAAGTACCTACATTTTTTAATGAAAATTTTTCAATCAAATACACATTTATTTATGAAATCTTTTAATTGTAGTATCAGTAAGTAGCTTTTAAGAAAGTGCCAAACATATGCATGTTAGTTTCCTAATAAACTTGTGCACAAGCTACCCATCATTTTCTTGCAAAACTCTTCTGAATAGAAATGGCATCTAATAAGCACTATATACTGGAAAACTATGTACCATAAAAAGGACCAAAACCACCCCACTGAAAAACTAGTGGCTTATTATAATTGTAAGCATCACAGTATTTAAAGAATTTCTGTTTGGTGAATTTTTGTTGTGGATATTTGTAACTAAACAAAAATAGGTTTGTAGAGAAAAAACTGAAAATCAGTTGCACAGATTTTAAGTAGGTGTCTGAAATCTAGAATGTCATTGTACCATTACAACAGATGGAGTTGGCACATTTTCTTCTTCAAAATGGTTGAAGTCCAACTATGGCAGTATTTAAATATCAAGGCTCCCTTTTCCTTTTTCTCCTCCCTGTTTTCACAATTGTCTATAGTTAGACTTATAATTACTATAGAATAAAAGTCTAGCAGCTGACATCAAAGCCCAGTTTAACCTAAGTGCATAATGAAAAATATTTTCCATAAGTATTTCCATAAATTTTGTTAAACTTTGAATTAGTATTGCTTCTTCTCTGTGGTCTTTCATCTCCATTTAAATATTTGTATTAAAATAATACTGAAGCTTGCAGAATGATTACAGACTTACAGGCATCAATCATCAGCAAAGGAAATTTTAAACTCCTTCTGGAAAATGTACTTGTAAGAAATACTTGATTTAAAAAATTATACTTGTGTTGAAGTTAAAAAGTATTGGCATTTTTATATTCCCAGCTATGAAACGGCACTGGATTTCAAATAATTGTCCAGAAATTAAATGAACATCATGAAGAGTTTTTTAAATATTTCATAATTGTGAAAAATTTTAGTCTATCTATTACCACAGTAAGAAAGGATTAAAAAGCTCATTTCTCTGCTGCTTTGTTGCAAATCAGCCCTTTACAGTCTAAATATAATTGTGCATGCACTAGCTTCCACTGTAAAGGTAGGAGAACACAAACCTCAACTGACAGTAGCATATACAGTGTTGAAATTTCACAAGTGAAGAAATTGTAATTTTCACGATGTCTAGCCTTTCCAGAACTAGCTCTCCCAGACTGGACTCCAAGTAGGCTCCCGGGCGCCTCAGCAGGACAAATCCAATAGTTGAACTGCTGTGACGCCCTAGTTTCTTCTCGAGTACTTGCATGTTTATGAAGGTCCGGCACAGCTTGGCTCTGGTAAAGGCTAAACACTTGGATATCCCTCTCTGGAGGTGACTGGAGCATTTATGACATTTACATTCCTGTCTTCTGTAGGTTGCATTGGTCATATCTCACCTTAGTTTTTGTAGCCTTGCGGGGATGTAGGAGAGCACTTTGGCCTGTTTTGTGATTTCAACTCCTTGTTCATTTTCCCATCAACGAGCATGTAGCAAGGAAATAAGGCTGTGACGATATGTAGGTCCACGTGTGGAAGCGGAAGGAGCTCACCATTCTGCAATAGAAACAGAGCTGAATAGGCTTACAAAGTTATAGAAAAATCTGATTTGGAGTTCTTTAAAAGACTCAAAGTCTGTTCAGAGGCAAAAGTGCTGGTAAAATGTTTCATATCGTGTGATGCAGAGTAGAATACCCAATTTTGCTGTGAAGGCATCATGAGCCCCTAGCCTGTAAGCATTTCTCTTGTCAGCTGCCGCTAGTGTAGTTCAGGTACAGGATGCCTTTTGTTCTTTCCAATTGTCTCTCAGAGCAACAATTAACAAATTCAGTAAGGGGAAGACGGGTAAGAGGACGAAACATAACGGACACTTCTTATCTAGTGCCTTCCTGAGTCTGAAACACTGTCATGTCCCGCAGCCACAATCGTCCCATCGGCCGTGGGCAGCTTTGAACGCCTACACGTTGGCACATGTTGGGTTTCTTTCAGTTGGAGGCTCGTGGTTTTACGTATTTGATTCAGACAGAAGAGCAGCATCTCTCATGTTCTTGGGCTGGAGTAGTGGTTCCAGCTCTTGGCCAGCTTCTTCACTCCAAAAAGAAACCAGCTAAATGATACTGTATGTATTCCTTCCTTGGAATGCAGCACTTTATAAATGTAACAAGCACAAAACAAGTAATAAAAATAGTAGTTATGTTGTTAAAATCAGTGTAGGAACTTCATCTGGGACATAAGTGAACTGTGTGGCACATAAACAAAATGGTGAAACCGTTAACCAAGAAGCAAAACACGCGTTACTCCAGAAGGTACTTGTGACAGTTGGAAGTGATTGGGATAGCCATAAGGTTGTTGTGCTAAAAAGTAAATCTAGATATTCCATCTGCGTTTGGTAAAAATCTGGTCCGAGATAAATCTTCTACGTTTCTGAGAGAAAAATTCCTTGCTAATGCAAGATGGCATTGCTTTATTTTTAGACTAGCACAATCAACCCAGAGGAGTAGAGGGGCCTCCTGGCTTTAGTCCTCTGCTATTGCAGTTAATCACCCTCAGTTAATCCTATTCAGGTATGTATTAAACTCCACAGTCAAACATGGTATGAACTGCTGTTGCTAATGATGAGACCAGTAAGAGGAGGTAAACTGGGTGAATGGATGGCCAGTTGTCATAATTCCAAGAAAAATGTTGGACAGAGGAGAGGAAGGGAGGAAAGAGAACAAAATTATACTTAGCCTGCCAGTAAGAGAAAGGCAGCGCTCCTAATGAGTTTGCTACAGAAAAAAATCCAAATGCCTCCGAAACCGGCATGAAGTGCGTAGGATAATAGGGGAGTTCAGGCTGGGAGGGAGCTCCGGAGGTCTCTGCTCCGGTCTTCGGCTGAAAGCGGGGCCAGCTCCGAGGTCAGGCAGGGCTTCGCGGGGCTTTGCCCAGTCGGGTGTTGAAAACCTCCCGAGATGGAGACTGCACGGACTCCTGGCCAACCTGCTCCGCTGCTTGGCTCTCCTCGAGGCAAAAACGTTAGAGGTGAGCGATAAAACAGAGATTTCAGCAGTAGCTGGGAGGATAGCAACTTGCTCGGATTTAAGGCATGGGTTTTGCTGTTTCGTTGCTGTTTAGCTAAAATCGTCTTGTGAAAGTGCCTCGGTAATCTCACATTCCTTTTGCCAGTTCTAGGCTCTCAGTCCTTTGAACTCAAGACTGGAGAGAGTTGGATGTGCACGTGCAGCTTTTATACTTGAGTTCTGGTTAAGCATACGTTTTGTGAAATATTACTATTTCATCTCCTCAGGAGGGAGTGCTAAGTTCTTTTAATTATATGGAATAATATCTGCATTGTTCATGAGGAATATTATTCCTGTCACAGATGAGAGAATATTTTCACATCTGCATTGCTTCTCTTTGAAAGAAGCGGTTAATACCATGAATTTTCTCTTATTGGGGAAGCGGTTGCCAAAATTAAATTTGAAGGTATTGAACGTGGGAGATTTTACATCTATTTCTATATACTCTGACATTTTTATTAAAATCCAGAATTAACTCTTACAGCAAAGCAAAATGCTCTAGCGGTGAGGTAAGATTGGTTTATGGGCCATCATGAAGCACAATTGGAGTTTTTTGTGGAAAAATTTTATTTTAATCTTTCTCTGTTACCTTCTTTTGCATCTGAAAATGAGGGAAAAAATGGCCTGTTATAATTTCTTTCCATGACAAAGCTGGGGAATTCTCTAAAAATGAGAGAGTTGCTGTAAAGGTCATCTAGTCCAGCTCTGCCAGTCTAGATTTCTTCCTTACTGCATATGATATAATGCTCTGAAAGTGTAATTTTACATTGTCAAGAGATGTAGATCTATAGACTAATAAATCTCCTAGCTCAGAACATTTCCTAATTTCCTTTCACATCCACATTCTGTATTTTCTCTGTTATCTATTTCAATTAATCATTCCTGGTTGTATCCTGCTTCTATTACCTGATAGAGGACTTTTGCCTTTGTGGGTATTAACGTTGTTTGTACACCAGTAAGCCACATTACCTGTAGCTGGTACAATCACAATACAGTTGAGATATGTTTTTTTTAATGTAGAATAAGTGATTTAGTCCCTGGGTTATTCCCTTTCGGTGAAGAAGAGATTAAGCACAGCATATTCATATTGTAGCAGAGAAGTGTATGTCAGGTATTGCACAAGCGATCGCGGCAGCGTGGTGGGGACCCTCGCATCTATGAGAGCTTGGATCGAGGTCCTGGCTTCACAGCTGGCTCCTCTCCGCACTCCTTTCTGCACAAGGAAAAGGGAGGTAGCAGCACCATGAAAGCAGGGAACCGGGGACGCTGGCTGGCACGCGTCGTGAAATCTGGCATTCTAAAAAACCTGTACCGAGCGGTGAAAATGTGGTCTGAATTAAGGGAGCGCAGATGCCTGTTTCAGAGTCCCGTTTAATCAAAATGCTTTTGACAAGCAACACGATTGTTTCTGAACAAGTGATATTTTTTTTTAAATTAGTGGTTTTGACTGGGAAGGAGCCTCAGCCCCGTTCCTCCGCCCCGCTCACGCAGCAGCGGCCTCTCGAGCCCACTGCTGACACGTGGCGTGGGAGATCGTGCGCTTGCACCTGGGAGGAAAATGGCTCTTTGCAGCAGTGCGGCTCCTGAACAGAACCCGTTTTATTAGGTGTTTCTGTTTTACTGGAAAGAAGTGCTTGTTGCTTAGCGCCTGATCTCTGAGTCAGCCAATCCATCTCTGCTACTGTGCTGTGGAGGAAAAAAACTCTTATTTTTCATATAGAGATAACTGGGTTTTGTTCATTTCTCAAGCATATCCTTTTGCTTCCAGATTAACCCAGGTAGATAATATTTCTAACACTACAGAATCCTGACTTTAGAATGAAGTGTAAAACTAATTTAGTAAGCTGGTTTGTACCCATAAGGTCACCATAGCCAGCACAGAATCAAAAAGACCTAATGTTATCTTTCCCCACCTTCTGAGACGTGCTGTTTCATCTCATGCTTAGAGGAAATTCTACTGAATTCCAGCAAGTAATGTGACTTTTATCCTGGAATGAACTGTTCTTTTTCTACCTTAATTCATAAGTGCAATGAAAAGTGTTTGAAATGAATTTTAACAGAATGTATAACAGCTGAGGTACAAACGCTTTTTCCCTCATTTCCCCATGGAATCTCCAAGCCTCAGAAATTATAAGGACATATCCTTAACAGTAATGCAACCAGTAGATAAGGTTTTCTCCCGATCAATAGTACTACTTAAAAGGAGAATATTTGGGATTGTATGTTTTAGCTTCTAGAGATGAGCAAGGAAAGCATTTTGATGGCTGTAGTTTGTCTCGTGCATCTCCTTTGCTACGACTGCTTCTTTCACGCACAACTGTGCACTGATTTCCTGTTCCACCAAAGCCTTTGTAAAGTCCCTAGCTCCGGAAAAGTACAATTTTCTGTTTTATTGGTCTTTCACCAAAAACTTAATATTTTTGAAGGTGAAAATGAAATGTTTCTTTCACTGAAAGAATATCATTATGCCCAAGTGCTAACAGAGAACAGCTTGCAAGAGTCTATCTTCTTTAAAGCAACCCCCCGTTTTCTCAGTTCTGCCCTGGTTCCTTACAGAGCACCTGCAGCCCCTGCGCTTTTCTCTGTCACAGTCAGACTGAGCGCTGTGAGGGATCATGGCGAGGGACACAGCCAGAAGTGTTGCTACCTGCTCCTACAGAAGGAGCTGTGTACGTACTGGTTTCATCCTAAGCAAGCACCTAGGAGTTGTAGGGGTGCATGGGACCTTTATCATAGGTAATGATTTTTCATCTAGAAAGACCATGGGCCTGATGAAAGGTTTTGTTAATGCCCTGGGGTGACTTCTGTGGTGTTTTACAGTAGTTTAAGTTTTCTCCCCAGAAGGTCCAGGATCGGTTCCATGCTGTGCCACAGACCACCTCTCTAATCTAACATACATCACTTGCAGAATAAGTTTCTTAAATCTGCTTGGATCATCTTATTGTTTTATTGTTTGGATAAACATACAAGGAAAACCTACTTTTTCTGTGAATAAGACAGAAGTTTTCTAAGCAAAGCCAGATTTTTCCTGGAGGAAATCGCATCGTTTGAAAGAGTTTTCTTTGCCTGACTGGTATCTGCTGGAGGGACAGCACAGCAGGGCACAAGCAATCCACGAGACCTCTGGAGTGTATGGGGTGACTCATCTCAGTGATGCTTTGTGAAAGGACAAGAGGCAATGGACATAATTGAAGTACAGGAAATTCCATGTAAACATAAAGAAAACCTACCTTTTACTGTAAAGATGGTTTAACTGGAGCAGGTTGCCCATGGAGTCTGTGGAGTCTCCATCTTTGGAGATATTAAAAACCCAACTGGACACAGCCCTGAGCAACCTGCTCTAGTTGACCCTGCGTTGAGCATCAGGGCTGGACAGGACGATCTCCAGAGGTGCCTTCCTGCCTCGGCCCTTTTGTGGTTCTCTGACTGGTCCATTCTCTTAGTAAAGACGAAACTGGGAACTGCTCTTGGGTGGAAATCAAAATAAAGGGTTAAATACTACTCTGTAATGGGTGATAATTAAGTTTATTTTTCCTTCTTAAATGGATGCAGTTGAAACATACACAGCGATGGAACAACTACCGTATCTTGGACTTTTGCTGTTAAAGAATACATAGAGTTTTCAACCCCTCCCTTTCTCTCATAGATTACTTACTGTCAATAACAGCAGTGTGGGAGGTACCAAAATTACATGTTTCACAGTAGATGTAGAGCAGAAGAATGATCTCAGAATAAATTATTCTAATGAACAGCATTGTCTAGTTTAACTTTTTATGCTCATTTTCTTCAGGCAGCTGTGACAGTGCTGCAGTCCTTGTTCTGTCAGTCAAAGACAGTGGGGGAATATGAGAACTCTCATCTAAATTTGATGTAGTCCAGAAGTTTTACTGCTTCAGTATTTCAATTAAAGAATCCTGTGGCTTAATGGCTAAGAAGGAAAATCTTTCCCTGGTGGTAGCAAGCAGTACCACTATATATTATTTTCTCAACATGGCCTGAAGATTTAAAAAAAAGTTTTAATTTTTCTAAGTTTTGCATGCATTATGCTAACAACTTTGCACAAACAATCTACACTAGCTTGTGCAACTGCAAATTTCCATCCAGCTAATGCAACATTTGCCACAGAGCCTCCCCAGATGACAAGAACAAGTTTAGGGATGGGATAATGAATAAGAATTCGTGAACAGAAAAGCTGTGCTTGCTATCACATTTCAGACAACCACAGTTCTGTCCTTAGCTAGCACATTCTTCTTGGATAAGCAGCTATAGGAACAGTTGTATGAAAAGATTAGACATCTTTGATGTTATCAGCCCTTGTAGACTACCTAATGAGGAGACCATCCTGCACACTAACGTAGCCATTGCCTACAACAGAGGCAGCTAAAAAGTTGGCAGCTTCAAGGTCTCTGGCTACTTTTTTTACAGTATAAAGCTCTTAGCAGATTCCTCTTAAGACACATACTGCTTCTTTTTCCTTGTGGTCACTAACAAAATGCATGTGTTGGGAATTCATGGTCCGAGCTCCAAAACCACAGGAACCCAGTTAGGGCTGTGATTGTGCATGATAGATGGCACAGCCACGTCCTCTAGATCTAGTACTTCCTCGACACCTTTCATAAAGCTACTGTGCGGGGGGGAGAGAAGGAGTAGGAACAGGAACAGGGCCATGGGTTGTCAGGTAAATGTAGAGAATTGTCTTGTCTGAAATGGACTTTTTGGCTGCTGCCAAGAAAACTATTGCTTTGCCAACTTTTGCAAATACACATTCATTTGGCCTTAGTATTGAAACATGTTTTTGCAGCTCTGAAAAAGCAAAACTAAGGGAGGAGGAGGAATATAGCATGTAGGTTAACATAGTAATCCATGAATTCTGGGATCCGTTCTTCCAGTGACTGTTAATATGTCTGTGCTACAACCCAGTGATTCATGCTTCTCTCTGTCTGAGGTACCTGCCATTTAAAAGGGAAATATCCAGAGGCTACTCAGTATAATGATTCTGCCTTACTTGTTGATGTTATTTTGTTTATCCTACTCACTTTTAGAATTCTGTTCATGTATCATGTTCATACTGAGTTTTAGTATTAAATGTCTGAGCTAGAACCTTAGTGAATGCTGTCTTTTTAAACCCAGGCATGGTACCTTTATTACAGAGTGTACTCAAGAGCAGAGATAGCTGTGCAGGGGGAGCAGAAGTATCTGTTACCAAAGCACTAAAAGATCAAGATTTGGTTCAATAAATTTTGCTTTTGGGAGGCAGGACTGAAGGCTTCAGGGCATTGTTAAGCAACTGTGGCATCCTTTGTCTGTAAATCCCTTTTCATTCCAACTCACCACAGATGTATGAATTACTCACATATGATGACTGTTTTGTCATCAGCCTGTGACTTTAGCATAGGAAATATTTCTGGATATGCTTTCCTAAATTCACTGCTATGCTTCTGTATTAGATTTTCTCTCACATGGACCATCCCATTAACTGTATTTGCATTTTACCTATCCAGAGTGAAATCACGCTTTTAGAAGGGTTGTGTAAACTACAGCTTTTGCAGCATATTAAAAATAGTTTATTCACAACTTAGTGCCACTTGATACCATTTTGGAGCAACTAAATAGTTGTGGCCACAGATAAATCAGAGAATGCTGAATGTATGAGAAGTTCAAAATCCAGAAGTAAATAAAAATGAACAATTATTCTGCAAAATAGGACCTTACAGCAGCTTTCCAGTACTTAAAGGGGGCCTACAACAAAGCTGGAGAGGGACTTTTTAGAAGGGCATGTAGTGATAGGGCCAGGGCTAATGGCTTTAAACTGAAAGACGGTGGATTTAGATTAGATGTAAGGAAGAAGTTCTTCACTGTGAGGGTGGCGAGGCACTGGCACAGGTTTCCCAGAGAGGCTGTGGATGTCCCATCCCTGGCAGTGTTCAAGGCCAGGTTGGATGGGGCTTTGAGCAACCTGGTCCAGTGGAAGGTGTCCCTGCCCATGGCAGGGGGGTGGAACTAGATGACCTTTAAGGTCCCTTCCAACCCAAACCATTCTATGATTCTGTGAAAATGTAAGAAGAAAAGAGAATAAAGTAGGATTTGGAATAATCTTGGAGTTTGTGATTACAGGAACAGGAGTATTTCCTAAAGCATCCTGCATGACCTGACAAATTAGATATGTCAAGCATGAGATTTTTTGCAGATACTCATTCTGTTAGCAGTTTCTGAATCCCAGTCAACACACAAAACTATTCAGACAAGGCAGCGGTCTTTGCCTTCCTCAAAAGGAACATAACTTACAGCATAGTCTTTCCTTATCCCACTTTTTAGTAGGTTCTCTTTTGAGTGCAATTTTACCCATAGATGCTTCATTTGACCCTTAGCCCTGGTAACTGATTCCTTCAGAGCATCAGGTCATGCCTCGTCTCTTCTCTCCTATGCCAGTAAAGTCCTGTGTGACCCGGCTTCAGCTCTCCTTCCAAAAACTGCCTCACAGATGCCCTGTGTGGACTCGGCTAGCTTCAAGACCCAGCTGACTGTCAACAGTAATCTTTGTGCTTATTGTGAGGGCTAAACATAATAACAGGTCAATACCTGCTCCTGCTGTAAACAGAGCCCTTCTCTGTTGTGAGTGAAATTCTGCTGCTGATGGGCAGGAGGTTTCAAACTTCGGGAGCTGCCAGAGGTCTCTCATCATAGCTTTGTAACAGAGTCCTTGAAAACCGTATTTTCCACAAATATCCATAAAAATAATTAATCCTATCTATCATGAGCTCTTAATGGAGCCTAAACAAGATGGTAAACAAAAAAGATTTTGGCAAAATCCTCTGCTGGAAGTACCCTTAAGCATGAGTTGTTAATAGTGACGGGTAGTGTGACAATGTAATATAAATAGCTTTGAATTTTCCCCCCCTTTGACTCTTCTTTTAGCTCCAAAATTTTGGATCTCAGCACACCAAATGCAGAGAAACATGTATATGTGGTGTATCAAAACTGTGAAAACAGAACATTGCTGGTGTTCTCAAAGTATTGACTGTGAGAGATCAATCAAATAATTGGCAGCACCAGCTTTCATTTTTTTCCAGATATTGGCTTTTCCATCTGCTGCAGAAAGTTCCAGTAATCAGAGATGTTACAAGCTACTCTGCTGAAACTAGAGAAAGTTATCTTACAGTGATAGAGGGGAACTGTCTGACTGTAAATAGTTTCTTAGTGTCTAAACTTGCAGCTTGAGAAAAATTGGATTTGACTTGAGCTCTCAAAAAAACTATAAAGATACCTGCCATTTACCTTCCCAATCAGACTGAGCTCAAATTCAGGTAAAAGAATTGGAGATTATTATTTCCATAGCCTGGTTTTCTCTTCTAGCTTTCCGAAAATGAGTGAGTGGAAAACCTCTGAAGAAAAGTGAGGAAACAAATAAGCACTTGAAAGAGGATTTTAGGAGCTGTCAAATTTCATACTAATTGCTGTGGCCAATCCAGATCTTCAGAGAGGCTTCAATTATGGTCTTTTTTTGGTAGACCTACAAATTCTGTAACCATGAAGGGATTCATGTAACTATTAGAATATATCTATTTTTTGGACATGGATGTCCTGTTCTGTTGGTCACACATGGAATTTATATTAGATCTTAGAGAAGCTCCTATATAGGAATAGTTTGACCCCAAATCTTTAAACTTCCTGCTCAGACTCTTGAAGCTTGGCAAAATAACCAGTCCTCCCAAATCGATAGTTTTGATAACCTACCCTGTCTTCTTGTCTTCTACTTTTATTTGAGGTATCAGCTGGAACAGAAATTTTCTAACTTTCATCATACCATGATTTTTATCAAATATTCATCTCTCCTGATAGCAGTTTCACTCCAGTTTAGTATTGGTATTAGGAGATCAGTTTATTAAGTTTCCTATCTGGCATGAAACAAATAAATTAATTGAAACTTAAATTATTTAACACTTTTATTTAAATATGTTTTTCCAAATAGAGAGCTATCAAATTACTACTAAGTAGTGCATGATGAATACATTTTCAGGCTTCTGAATGTTAATGACTAACTTTCAAACTTGCTTCCCTTCTGAGCAAATATACAGAAGGTGTGGTACTAACCAAGAACAAATACTTTATCCCAAGAGCTGAAAGCAGGCAGAAACCTGGAGAACTCTGAGGATGAGAGAAAAACCCGATAGTCTCATTTCTTGAAAATTTTGTGTTGTACATACAAAGATGCTGATGCGTGACTGTGTGCATGCAGATATTGTTGCACATATACCATCTATATGTGATTATTTTCTTGCTAAAAGAACAAATACAGTTACAGGTTGTTGGTGACCTCTTTTGTTAGTGTGATCCTTCACCTGGAAGATTTTTACTATGTGGCTGTATTACTGTGCTAGAATTCTGAAGGCATGGCAAGGCATACCCTAGGACAGATTGCTATTTGCAGCTGTGCAGTCTTCTGATGGGCTTTCAGAACTCTGTCAATCATTTTGAAGAGCGTTAAAGTAAATATAACCCACATCGGAAGTTTGGTAACGAACACTTGCAGGAAGAGAGGAACTGTTCTGGCTCTTCCATGCACAGTGAAATCTCCATTGGCTGATGGGATGTGCAGCTAAGCCCTTGGAAAGTTGGGGCTAGACGTAGGCTAGCACTTTTGTTAAAAAAAAAAAAAAAAAACAAAACCAGAAACAGCAAAAGCCCCTTTGATAAATGATGTTTTGTTCCTCTTGAAATACATGTGCTTTGGAGGCTGTTGTCAGCAATGGCAGACAGATATATATACCTAAAGTGTTTCTTTGATATTCTATTTAGACATGCATTTGTGAGAGGGCTTAGTTTAGGTATATTACTAAATATGATAAGCTCAGACATCAAATATTACAGGAGAAAAGTATTGCATTCAAAAAACTGAGGCTCAGTGTATTCAAGGGGTTTTTGATATGTGTTAAACATCAAGTAACACCTTGCTTTTGCATAATGGAAAGTTTTGCTAATTGTATTTTGGGTGACTGGAAAGCATATTATTCATGATATGATTAAACAGTTTCAAATTTTCTGCAGGAGTGACAGTTTCCATTTGGGTTAAGGTATTCTTCTATTTCATCTTTTCAGTGGCAGTCTTGTTTCCATTATATTTATTACTTTAAGTTACTAACAACTTTCTTTAACATAGAATGCTGTTTTCTATTTCATTTCATGCTTCCTCTCAGAATTAGTAGGAGAGATGAATTCCTGGAAACTGGGACAAGATGTATGTGAAAGCAGTTGCTCAAAGCTCAAGATGTATCAGAATCAAAACACAGTGAACATATGTTGAAATCCGGCCTCGTGGGCAGGTGATTAAACTGTATCTTGCAGCAAACTTGCTTTAGTACAACTAAATTTCTGGCTTTGGTGTGAAACCATATTTTTGGAGTTCATGGTGTTAAAAAGAAGTATTTATATTATTTCCATATTTGCCACACCACAGAATTAAGCTGTAAAAGGGGAGACATGGTGCCCAACGTTAGGACAGGTCACTTACAGAGGCTGTGGAGTCTCCCTCTTCGGAGGTAGTTGGATCTCGGCTGGACATGACCCTGAAGAACATGATCCGGCGTTGGCTTCAAAGCAAGCCTTGCTCTGAGCAGGAGGGAAGACATGACCTCCTTCATCGTTCTCTGATTCTAAGCAGCACTGAGAAAATGGCATTAAGCATTATCTAATAACTGGGAAGAAGCTGCAGATTGCATTTGGTGATTTCCTAAAAAAGCAGCAGAAGAAGCGTTTTTAGATTTTATTCTCACTTGGGGTTTTTTTGGATTATATATCGTGTGAGTTTGAAACTGAATGGCACTGACTAGTGCATATTGCTTATACATCTTAAGGGTAAAAAAAAAAAAAAGCTGGTGCTGTTTTTGTAAAGGACAAACCAACTTGAAGCCTGAAGTCTATGTAAAATAATATGAAGTGTTAGCTAATAATCAGTTGAATAGTTCCCAGGAACTTCACTCAGTTGTAGATTTTGTCCTTAATTATAATTTAATTTAATGAGCTAATTTAGAATAATAACTGAATTTAATAAAACCTTTCTATTTTGAAATATGACATAAAGCATGGTAAAAGGGCTAGACGTCTAAATTACAAGCTGGCTTCCTATTAAAAACTGATACGCCTTCATTACTCTTTCTTCCCAAAAACTGACTCGGAAGTTGAGAGGTGCGAGCTCACATTTGCAGGTTCAGTTTACAGACGACACATTTAAAGAGAAGGCTTTTCATATTGTTCTCATCTGCTTTCAGAATCACTTATAAGAAAACCAAGCGGAGGTTTGCCTTTTCCATTTTGGCACTGTGAAAATATTAGTGCAGAAAAGTCAAGCGGCCGAATGAAATTGTCCAGGCTGTGAACTGAGAAGTGCTGAAGTTTGGGGTTTGTGCGTGTGTGGTTTTTTCAACCGCTTTGAATTAGGTGAGATTTTCAAAGCATCTAAGAGGGAGTTATTTACACACTTCTGCTCAGCCACTCTCTTATTTTCTGGACCACAAAGATCTCTCCTAGTCCTACGCAGGCTGGAGTATTTGACGTGATGTGAGTTGGGATGGTGTGGCTGTCTCGGCTTGCTGAGAGCTGGTACTGACTGAAGAGCAGTTCTTTCTGATGTAGCAAAAGAAAAAGGACAAGAGCCGGGGAATGAAGACAAACGGGCCGGTTTTTTCTTCCCAGCGGAGGCCTGTTTTGACCATCTGGGGTGGCAGTACGGTTGAGTAGCCTTCTTCAGATACGGTCTGCAAGGGAGCAGCACATCTACCGAGTCAGTTAATTGTTTATATTACGCTTGATTGTGGTTGTATTGGTGGTAAGTTATCCCTATGGACGTGTCAGTATTTGCTGCTTGAGAAAGTCTCAGCTGCGAGGCAAGACCTCCCTTGGAAGCTGAGCCTCAGCCTCCTGCACGGCAGCTCAGGTGTTCAGAAAGTGGGGAGGAGAAAATGAAAAGAAAAGCAGCTCTGAACTGGAAAGGGAGCCTTGCAAGCTGGGGTGAGGGTTTGTCTTATCTGCTAGGAACAGGATTTGAGCTTACAGGGCTGTCGGTGCTTTTGCTTACGTTTATTTTTATTAAGTGGCACAAAAGCTTTGATTTTTTTTATTGATTCATGGTAAGCTGAAGTAAGAGGTTTTAATGCTCAGACCCTCAAATGTTGCCTTTTCTTAGTTTCAGCACTAACACATTTGTCTTTATAGAAAGCTAAAATTCAACAACAACTTTAAATTTTTGAGTGATTAATTACAGAATTATTCTTTTATTTCACTAGAGTGATGGTGATTATCTGAGTCAGTTTTTTAACAGAAGTGACCACAGAATGTGGTAATACATATTGCCATTTTTAATAAGCTGGGATCTTAAGTAAAGGAATAATTTCCATCCTGTCTCATTGCCAAGGCAATGGGTTGGTTCATGGGAGTGGATCAACTGGAGGGAAATACTTCCAGTCAAAACCTGGTAAAAAAATAGTGTTTTCTGTTTCAGAGTATTTATTTGGGAGACTTTTTCCCAGTTGTGATTTCGCAGAATTTTATTACTGTCTTCAAAAATACTGGGCCCATTTCTGAGCAAATTGTCTGATGTTCTAAAGACCATTGTATAAATGCCTTCAGACCTGCATTAGGCAATGTGTTAATCTGCATATTTACATATTTATGTCAAGAAGGCCTTAATTAGATGATGTATTAGAAATGCAGGGGCTGTGTAACTTCACTATCTTACTAACCAAAGGGAGACATTCCTTCCTTAACAGAATAAGAGAAGAGCAACCATTTTGGAGAGAAATTTCAGTTGTTTTGGCAAATTAATTTGTGGTCTATTTTAAGATGTTTCCCTGTGCGCTTTTGCTTTACAACCTTATGAACAGATGAACTAAAATTACCTTTTTTCTTATGCCTCCAAGTCTGTTGGCTGGTGCTACCTGGTGATGACTTCAGTGTTCGCAACGTTACACTTCTTTTATGATAAGGCTGTGGTTGAACATAAACACTGTATTTTCACTTCTTCCGTTTTGATTTTCTTGTAGACATTTCAGCAGTCTTCTCTACAGCAGAAAAGTAAAAAGAAGAACAAAGGTAAAAATTAAATTTCTTTTCATGTATTGGTAGGAAGGGAATTGCCAACATTAATGTTTATGATATTGCAGTATCTGAGGAACTAGAACTTGTTAGCTCCGGTACAATGTTGAGTTCAGTTGATCAGGTTGAGAAGGTGTTAGTCCAGTACTGATGTCTCATAGTTTCCTAATGCTCCTCTACCTGCATACATGTGCTGTTGTTTATTTTTGAATACTTAGACTCTAGGCTCTTTGGGGCCAGGGCTGGTTTTTCCAGCTGTGTGCATGTAATGCCTTACTGCAGCCCTTGCTCATTACCTAAGCTGTCAGGTAATTTATATCAGAGTAAATTGTCCTCCTTTGATTTAGAAGTACAAAGGCCTTAGGAGCTGCAAAGAGAGGGTTTTGAATACCTGTGAAGTACTTACCTAGTTGTATTTGGCAGCCAGGTGTGAAAGTACATGAATTTATATGCTGTATGCTTTAATCTGATGTGAAATATTAATTTGTTGAAAATTACAAATAACCATCTTGCCTTTCTTTTCTCCATAATGTCTTCTCTTTCTGTGTTGCTTTTTTTTTTTTTGTCTTACCCATAGAATAGGAGCTCTGTGAGGTGCTGAACATGGTTTGTTTTGGTTTCTTTTGGTTTTTAACTTATGTTGCCTTGCACAGACTTTGTGGTTGAAATAGAATGTTTGTAATAATTTATTCATGGCAAATTGAGGTTGAAATTTTTAATTAATTCTCTTAAGCAAATATATAGTGCTTTCTGGCAAGCTGTCTTGTTGATTTAGTGGACAAGTCAAATGCTTTCACATCAACTTGTCATTTTCAGCTCCTATTCCTGGTAAAAGCAAAAGACGGATCTCATGTAAAGATCTTGGTCGAGGGGACTGTGAAGGCTGGCTTTGGAAAAAGAAAGATGCCAAGAGTTATTTCTCCCAGAAATGGAAAAAATACTGGTTTGTCCTGAAGGATACATCTCTATATTGGTATATAAATGAAGAGGTAAGCAGCTGTGTTCGTTGTCTCAACAAATACCCAGTATAGTGCTGTTGTCATGATTTAGTGGGAAGCCAGTGCTTCGAGTGCTTAAACATGTGAATAACTTTATTCACCCAAATAATCATACTGAAATTAATATTAACTGCCTGACTAAATCACCATTAAGGTCCGGAGATATTTGGTCCTTCAAATTCACCTTTTGCTACAAGGAGAAGTAACACACTTTCCTGTGTCCTGCTGTCACCAGTTTAGAATCAATCTATCCTCAAACCCTTGAAAGGCAAAAGGTAGTTATTTAATCCTGTCATTCAAGCTTAGTCATGGGAGTGTAAACTTTAATGATGTGCTGCCTGGTGTTCCTTGTTTATCTGTGCTACTGAAATCACCAAAACCTCTGGCAGTTAAGGAAGATGCTTTTGTTTTCTCAGTTGTGTTCTCCTGTCGTTCCTTCTTTGTAGCTTTTGATATGACTTCAGTGCTCGTTTATGCTGAACTTAAAGAGCGCCAGAGCAGCCCAAGTGAATTGTGTACAGCTTGGATTGTGCAACATGTTCTGCATTAGTACTCGTTTATTTATATCAGCTTTAGCAAAAGAGCTTTTTGCCAGTGAGTTAGGAAACCTTAATTTTAAACCCTATTAGTCTCATCAGTAAATATCCTGAGAGAAAATCATTGCCAACATGTGGATGCACTCAGTCCTGGACTTGTTCTTTTAGTCACTGCAAGCATTTGTACATAACCATTTTAAAATGCCGTGATCCCCAGCTCTTCCCTGAGTAGACAGAAAGCAAGTTGTTCCATGAACAGAGCTACCAAAGCTTGTTTTCCCGCAAACTCATCCCATTTGCGCCTTGATCCCAGCTTCAGACCAGTAACCCTGACTCCATCCCCTCCCTCCTCCTTCCTCGAGGTCTACTACGAGGTCTTCATCAGGGTGGTAATTCTTATCTCCAGGTACGATGACCAGTCACCAGCCCTGGCCAAGGAGCGTGCGGATCCTCCGAGCTGTGCCCTCCTTCCCCGTGGAGAGGGCAGTGGTCTGGGCGCCTCTGTCTCCCCTGTCCCAAGTTTCCCTGAGATTTGCTGAGAGTCGGTTATTTTTGAGACCTCAGCTCCTTCACCAAAGTGTCTGCAATCACCACTAGATTCAAAAGCTGGGGGGGGGGGGAGCCTCAGTGGGCAGATGGACAAACAAGCAAACAGTGTTCTTGCCAAAATGTTGTTTCCTTAGGCAATCATGCAAAAAAGAAATAGGAAGTTTATTCTGAACAGCATCCTTTCGATTTTAAAATGCCTGTTAATGCAGAACCTGTTACAACCTTGTACCTTCCACAGAACAACTCTAGTTCCAGTTTTATATGCTGATTTGTGTCATTTATTTAAAGAAAGCATATGGTCATATGGACTGCATATGTAGCATAAATAACCATGGAGATTCTGAGAAAAAGATGTAGTTCTGTGGAATTCCTTAACATACATTTGTGTTTTCTGCAGCTTCACTTTCACGAATCCTGTATTAATTTCTCATGCAAAGTTACGAGCAGTTGTTATTGATGTATTAGTGGCTTAAAATAGATAATGCCTTCAAATTGTGAAAAGTCAAGGGAGATTGAATATCTGATAAAATAAACTATGTACAGGTCTTTAGAGGAGAGGGGAGGAAGGTCAGATGTTTTCTCTCTTGAGTGTTGGAGAGAGATGAAAGTAGCTGAAGACGTATCATGCCTCTTAGCTGTGATACCATATAAAGATGGTAAACAGCACACACTGAAATTGCTTTTTTCCCTATTTCTTACAGCAGGCTGCATTTCTCCTTACTAGTTAGTCCATCTTCCCCCAAAATTAACTAATTACAAGAAATAATTGCCTGAATACATTTGGTCATTTTGTATATTTTCCAGTGCTGGTTCAGCTGTGAAATTGTTTGAGAAAACTGGGTATTTAAAATGGTATTTTACACCAAGGGATTTGTCTTACTACTTTGGCAAAAGTCCCAGTGACTTCTGTGGGAGGTTTGCCAGAGCAGAGCATACATTAGTATTCCTTATGTAAGAAGCAGGCAAGTGAAAATATCTTGAAGTTTTCAGTGTGGTGGGGTTTTTTCCTGACACCTTAACAACAGTAATATCTAGAACTATCTTTGCAGGATGAAAAAGCGGAAGGATTCATCAGTCTACCTGAATTTAAAATTGACAGAGCCAGTGAATGCCGCAAGAAATAGTAAGTTTGCTCAAAAATAATGCAGTGATACAATAGAAAAAGTGGAACAAAGGATGAGGTCTTCCCTTAAAACAGTGACATAATGGACTTTGTTACAATAATCATTTAGTTGTATCACAGAATAAGCTTATACAGAACAGGCAAATTCAGTGTGGTTTCTGTGTGCCACCTTTCCTGAAAAAGGGGTTTTTTCACTTTATCATGAATCACAGTGCCTGACTAGAGCAAAATGAATTAAGAGCAAGAAGGCTTCTTGTCTGCTTCTGTCCCTTTATTTTCCTAGTTTTCCTTTCTTCTTTTGTTTCCTTTCTGGTCTGGGGGGTTATTTTCTTTGTTTGTTGGGGCTTGCAGTGTGTGTGTGATATCTTTAAGCTCAATAAAGGGCTTTAAGCATAATAAAGAGACCATCCAAATAAAAAAGTCCCCAAGTTCATGGCCAGGCATCAGTCTTTAATGTGACTCCAAATTGGTTAACATCATCTCAAAGTTTGCTGACGGAGTGTATCTGTCCTGAGGCAGAGTAAAAAAAGAGAATGACAGTGATTTGCTGTATTTTTGAGGTATGACCTAAAGGTTTCAAATAACTTTTCTTCTCACCTAGCTGTGTGTGCTGCAGTCTAGATTTGTGCCATTGCATAAATCCATTTCTTATTTAGATGCAAATTCCAGCATGTATAGCAATGTGACAGGTGCATACTCCCACAGAGGTATTTTTAGAGTCATTATTCTTGAAAACTTTTTGCCTTGCCTTCTAATGGTTTTTACTGTTCTTTTAAGTTTATCAAGACTGTGGAATCACTGAAATTTGTACAGAAAAGCAATTGCAAAAGTAAAATGGCATGATTTGTAGTACATACAGTTCTAAAGAAGACACTGACCTTGTATCAGTTGGTCTACATATCTCTTCAGGATGAACTCTACTCTTCATGATGGTCTCAAAGGGCAGAAAATGAAAACTGCATTTTAAAAAAAAAAACACGCACATCAGCTTGGGCTTATTGTCCTGTGTGCTTGGGCTACATTGCTGAAGTGCTTCATTTTTTCTTTTTTTGTTGGGGCAGCAGCATTTCTCATTTCTCAGAATTGCACCCTGCTTAAATTTTTTTTTTTTACCTGATTTGGTATCTGCTGTGGCTATTGAAGTTCCTTGCTTGGGTGGCAGATAAAGAAAAAAACCTCTAAGAATCCAGACGACAGATGCTGTAAGAATTTTAAGAAGTCAAGTTTTGGGTCTCAGTAACTTGATGATGTCTTTCTAAACTGAGCAGATGTCACTGTACATCTGCTTTCACTTGCATAACATTGTGTCATGCTCTAATGCATTAGAGGAATTCTTTTTGTCTCAAATTTACATTACATTCACTAGCAATAACTTTCCTGGATATCAATTTCATATCCTTGTTTTCTTAAAACCTATTTTCATATGTTTACATATATGTACACACACAGACATATATGTTGAAAATTGCAAGCATGATACACATGAAGAACATCATTACCATTTTTCTGAGACACAATGGGTTAGAGAGTGAAAATTATTTTATTATCTTTTATATATATATAAAATGCATTCTGTCTCAGAAAAGTGATGATGATCTTCATGTATCACATTTGCAGTTTTCCTTATTTTCTTTGGGAGTGTTATGCATTTTTTGTTCTTATTTTAAGAGAGACCTTCAGGCTATCCTCAAAAATGATTCTTCTGTACTGTAAATTATTAATTACTTTCAGAAGCATTTTCTGGATCTTCAAGTACTTCACCATAAATCTTTATCCAACATAGTTAAAAAATTCTTTCTAGTAATTTATTTCATATTATGTATGAAATGCAGTAATTCTCTCAGCCCAGTCATGTTGATTACTTTGGTGGAAAGAAAAGATGAGATGTAATTGCCCATTGCTTCGAATGCCCTCAAGAACACAGTGCTGATTTATAACAGCTTTTCAGAAGTCAATCAGCACATCACATTTTTCTGTTTGAAACGCAGCCATTAGAGCTAAAGGTCATTGGGATGTGAGAAATCAGGATTGAGAGTTTTTCTGTTGTATCGAATAAATCGTTCAGTCAATTTTCTGTTCAGAAAAAATTGACACCTATAGGTATATCAGCAAAATTACCTGATACGTAAAATTATATCCTTAACTGGTTAACTTTATCCAAATATAGTACGCTGCAGGTGATTGTTGAACAGTAGTTACACATATGAATTAAGCATTATTTAGAAAGGGGTAGTTGAAGAGTACTTTAATTGGTGAAATCTGGCACAATCCTAAAAGTTGCATGTTTATAGACTGCTCAGGGGCATCCAACAACTCAGGAACTCTGAACTCATCTCATTGCTTGGTGACTAGACTATCTTACATTTTGTTAAAAAGAGAGTTGTGACATTGCATTTTTATAATTGTGTTTTTCCTCTACAGTGCATTCAAAGCCTGCCATCCTAAGATCAAAAGTTTTTATTTTGCTGCTGAACATCTAGATGATATGAACAGGTAAGGATATCTTGCAAAGTTCAAGGAACGATTCCTTAAGTGTACCACTTCTTGAAGCTAGTAATAATACAGTGATAATAAATTATGTGTTAATCTAAAAGGTTAAGTTTAATAGCTGAGAAAATAAGTGCAGAATAGCATTGTTTCTGAGTGGCTGCATATGCTAAATCTTCAATTCATGCAAAAACCCCTTTTTCTGAAACAAAGGTTTGACGGTTTTTAGAAACGAGATTCCCTCTTTGTAAAAAGAAATAAGTACAGTATATGCAACAACATCCAAACACAATTTGGGAATTCCAAGTTTCTGCTTTTGGCTGTGCAGCACCTGCAAAGGTGCAATATCTCCAAATCTGCTTCCTAACATACTCCCAAAGTATGTGATGCTTGCTCTGGGGATGCTTCAATTTCTGGCCCTGGAGGGAATGAGAACTTGGAGAAAGATATAAAGCAGTCACTGATTTTTCCTCTGCCAGTCTTGAAAAAGGAGGTGGAGATTACAAGGAATTAATTTTGCTGTTTCTCTCTACTGCCATGAATTTAACCTGCACATTGAAGTGAAATTTTGGTTGTATTGAATTTAGTGGGGAAAATTTCAGCAACTCAAAAAGAACAAGGACTTAAGTCTTAGTTCTTTGGGTATTGAGTTTTACTGTATCTATTTTAAGCCACTTGTGCATTTTTTTTCAGAAAAATGATTGAGACTTCAGCACAAAATAAACATAGTTCCTCTTAATTCATTTGAATGTTAAATTGAACATCGATCTCATCTATTCAAATACTTGGGGTTTTATTTCATTTATCTTCACAACGTAAACTGAAATTAATTCAGTTCAAAATAATACACCATTTTCATCATATGACAGAGGACACAAACAAAAATCTACTATTGCAACCTGAGAATTGTTCTATCTTAGATAATGTCTGTGGACATCCTTGCTGAGCAAAATTGCTTTTAAAACAGAGGAAAAAGGAGATAAAACTCAAGCCAATAAAACTGTTAGTAAGTGCTATAATCATGGTTTAATCTCTCCTGTGTGTACTAGATTCAGCTACCTGGCAGAGCACCTTCAGGGTACTGCCAGTTCTTTACTGATAATATTTGACTAGAAAGGTATGCCGATACTATACTATGCTTGCTTTCATTTAGAAATAGCTGTCTGTTAAACATTTTTTGAAAAGTTCATGCATGACTAAAGCTCACTTCAAAAGTCTCCCCTCAGTTAGAAAACTTAAAACCTGTTTATTTGCTTGTAAAATTTTAGGCTTGCCTTTCCTTGATAATTCTGTCAAGCCAGTCACTCAAAAAGCAGTTTGCTGCACAGTAAACAGAATAATGGCATGGTCTATTCAGCATATCCTGAACTACAGCAGTAGATAAATCATTTCTGTCAGCAGGTCCTCAGTCAGTATGACAAGGCACCTTGTTTTAAGGATAAAAATTTATATAACTGTTCAGTGATCAGAAAGCAGTAGCAAATATGCATCAGTTCTTTACAAATATATTGCACAGTCTAAAACCCAAGGACTAAAAGGTGTTTAAATTCCTCGCACAAATAGTCTTTTAATCATATTTTGAAATAAGTGCTAATTAATTCATTTAGAATGAGCTTGACCAAATTTTGATCTGAGTTACACACATATAAATTTAAAGCACCTCAGTCAAGGTCTATGGAATTACTTGAAATTCTTACATCTGAGTTGCCATCAGAGTCTCACCAAATAATTTTATTTTTTCTCTTTGTTTAATGTATTAGAAAAAGTAGTTCACTTTCACAAACATTGAATTAACTCAGTATATTGGGAAAAAAAATTGTGGGTTACTGAAAAATAATCTTTCAAATGCAGAGATTTTAGAGAGAGAGAGAGAGAGAGATATTCCTGTCTAAAAGCATTTTGTAGCCTAGCTGAAGTCAAACACAGTATCAAGTTATTAAGTTAAATTAAGACCTGTTTTGATCGATTTCTGTTCTTTTTCTTTGTCAGGTTTCTGACATACACTTTAATTATGTATCATGTAGTCATTTCAGTTCTGTTTATATTTGAAGCAAAAGAAGCAAAAGTAGAAAACTGCTAATACATAGGCTAACTGAAAGTTCAAAATGGTTCAATTCCTTCATCCCTGGTATAAAATGATTTAGTTGGTTTTTAAAAAAAAACATACGCTGGATATGAAGGTTTTGTTTGTGTGTATCTACTCACACAAAATGGGTATTTTCGTCTCAGGTAACTCTGTCACTATTCAAATTTTCTTACTACTTTTATGACTGTGCCACACTGTTATGCTGGTAAGGAGTCTGGAGAACTATGATCACTGAACTTTATTGTTTTGCCGTCTGAAGTTCCTTTCATCTACGTGGTTGCACCAGCAAAAGTGTTCTTTCTACCAATATAACGTGCTTAGTCTGGGCGAGAAGGAGGAGAGAATACCCTTTATTGCTGCAAAGTACTGTTTTGCTAGTGTAAGCATATAGTCATAGAAACATCATGCTTGGAAATGCATTGTTCTTCCCATTCCACGAAAATTTTCTGATGTAGAAGGCAGTCCATATATTTCTACTTGACGATACTGTATGTGACTTTATTTTGATTTTCCTTGGTGACTGTGCCTGCTGCTTTATGGACTAACTGTTCTTTACTCAAAAATCCTGATCATCAGCTCAGAGGCAAATGCATCCTTTTCAGCGTTGGCCAGCTTAAGTACTTAAAATACTCTTATTCTTCCTTTTTATTCCAAACTGTCCATTTTTTTAGGTGATGACATATATGGCTGCCATAATTATATCTTCCAGGCAGGGAAATACAGCCAGTAACTTCATGTGGAATATTTGTCGGAGAACGTCCCTGACCTGCTGTCACTGAGCTGTCCTCTTTTTGTGACACTGAGTATTGACATTTATAAGAGTTTTCTTCCTTAGACTAGCTCTATGATCAAGAGGAAAGATGACAAGTCACCTTGTAGTATTAGCGCATGAGAATGTCTCTGGAAGTTTTCAGTGAAGGCGGCCTCCAAAAATTCTCCTGCATCGTCTACAGGCTTCTTCATTCCGGTTAAACTGTGGTTGGGTACTTACAGACACCGTAAGGTATCCACAGTCCCATATAGCAAGTTTGTTCTATAGCCTCGAGCTTTATGATTAAGGGCAATTTGACACCCTGCTTTGACTACAAGCATTGCATCTATCTGGAGTGTGAGATAAGATAGAAAAATGTTTCCTACTATCCTGTGAGAGTGCCACTACTGTGCATTCTTCTTTACAGAAGTTACAGGTCTACAGAAAGATTGGGGTTTTTTTAATTCTGTTCTGTGTCATAAGATTGTTTTAATTAAATACTGACAAGAAATGTATGTGCTATTCTTAAAAAGAAAAAAAAAAACAAAAGAAAACCTAGATGACTGCTGTGACATGTGGGTGCTACTGCATTTATTGTCATACCTAACAAATAGATTTTATAATTCTCACAAGAAAATTAAAGCTGCATTAGCAGTAAGGAAGGAATATTTTCTTGGCCTCTTTCCCTCTGAAAGTTTCAGTGGCTACCAGGACATAGCACACCGCAGGGAAGAAAGATTTAAATCTTCCCATGTCCTAAGGCTTTGTGTCTTTTAATATTCATAGTAAGGCATATCTATATAACTGTACACTTGGAACTTTGGTCCCCAGCGCATTGTAAAGCGGGCATGTTTTACTCCTCTCCTGTTCTGCAGGAGATCTTTACGTTTCCCTGTGATACAAGCCCAGTGCCTTGGATTTCTCGTAGGATTCCAACTTCAGTGAACCGTAACTCTAGCTGTGCTTTATTAAATTAATATTAATTCTCTAACCATACACATTCTAACCATATCTGAAGAACCTTTAGCAGCCGCGTATCAGAAACTTTGCAGAAGAAGTCAGTACCATTCTTCTGGTTTCTAAACTAGCAAACCACTCAGAAAAAGCTATGGTTGTTAACGGCTTACAACCACATCAGTACCTTCGCATTCACCCCGCAGGCATTGCAGGTGACATTCCAAACCATGACACAGATCGTGACCTGCAGAAAATCATGCAACGTGAAGTCAGTTTGCTGTCTCTCTCTCAGACTGGTATACATTTCCTGGGTTCTTATTAGATTATACTTTTCAGGAAATAACATTTTTCTGGAAACAATCATCCACCATAGCTGTAAGCAGTATCAGCTGACTGTCAGTTAAGTGGTTGATGATATAACTGGTCACCTCGCTCTCACGCACACTTAACACAAAATGCTATCTCCTATTTGGGACAGACCGAAGTTTGCCGCAGGAGGACCTTTATAGGTGTGCCATCTAATGCTCTGTGGTCGGCAGCCCTAGCCAGAGGGGTTCGGGAGGGTGCTGTTCGCTGCTGAAGGGGGTGAGCCATGACCTGAACTGGGAACGTGAATAGGTGAAACCCAAAATAGGTGAGAGGCAAGCAAAGGGCCGCTTCCACTGTCTGCCGTGCCATTTGACGGAGCAGGCGCTTGTCTTCTCGCACCGCTTTACCCCCGGGACACAGGCAAGTCCATGGCCTTTGCTGGTCCCGCGGCAGCACGGGGCTGGA
Source organism: Buteo buteo (assembly GCF_964188355.1). Classification (NCBI taxonomy): domain Eukaryota; kingdom Metazoa; phylum Chordata; class Aves; order Accipitriformes; family Accipitridae; genus Buteo; species Buteo buteo. The sequence goes on from NC_134178.1 coordinate 1,929,935, forward strand.
GCGCTCCAAGTGAGGTTCCTGCCACGGTGCCGCTGATTTGGGCTGGCAGAGCTGTCGAGACAGCTGAGCTTTACTCCCCAAAGAGTGTCTTTGCATATCAGGAATGTGAACCTAGAAGACAGCTTTGCAGTGGGTCACCTTTCTGCGGTGAAGATGTGAAATTACTGTCTGAGACATGATTCGTTGGATTTCTGTTCCTATGTGCCAGTTATTTTTATAAGCGTATGGCACTTCCTAACAATTACAGCTGAAATTTTGAGTCTGTTCTTCAGCTTCCCTATTCTTCTGGCAGAAATTTTGATTGTATGCTGACATGGGAGTATTCTGTAATCACTTCAGGAGTGAATCTCTAGCTTCCTTCCCAATGTGCGACGATTTATGGACCATTAACATGATTTATAGATCATACATGTGGTCAGTGTTTGTGGAAGGAGAGTGACAGGAGTTAATGTCGAGGGGAGCAACTGCATTTTATGATCTGATACCTGCTTATCCTGCACTGAAATGTCTTGAAGGCCGGCATGCAGAAGTGATTACGAAGGTGTATCCCCTGCTGAGACAATACTACGTCCTGTTTCTGTGCTTACAGTATGCAAATAAAACCCATCGGGCACGGTTTTCTGCAGCAGGGGTTTCACGTTCCTGAAGAAAACACAAACCTGACTTCAGTTGTCCGTCTGTGTACCCGAGCAGTAAAATCACAAGCCAGTAGGTTGGCCAACCAGCCTGTCAAATCCTGACTGTGGGGTGACTGGAGCAAGTAATTCCAGGTTTACCATGGAATGGACAACCACGGGAGATTGTCGTGGTGGTTTAAAGCCTCATTGATGGAGGACCTGATTTAGTGTAAACATTTGGCTAATGAATACACCGAGAGCCCCATGGGGGAAGAGGGCAGGTTGAAGCAGTGCAGCTGAGTGTATGCTTGGCAATGACAGCCCTGCTAGAAGAGAATAGCAATAGTTTGGTTTGGGTTTTTTTTTTTCATTTGTGCAGCTTATGGAAGCATTTTTTCGCATCTAAGTTGAGGTTAAAGCTTAAAGCCTTAGATGTGAATTGCATTGAGGCAACTGTCTTTTCTCTCCCTGCTTCTCTGACACGAACACAAAAGTCAATTCTGATATGCCTCCATCTCTTTGTACTTGGCACTGTAGGTAAGCTCTAAAACACGTAATGGCATAATTAAACCTCACTGTCTGTTTGGGAGTGAACCTGTTCTTTTTATTGCTGGTTTCTGCTCTGTTCCTCTGCTAAGTTGCCAATTCAGGCCTTAAAATATTGCTTAAATCTCTGAAAAGTGGTGTTTATTCTTAAGACATCAGAACAGCAGGAGTATTGGTGTGATGCCATATCTGTGAGCAGCAGACTTAATAGTCGTTTGATTATCTCTAAATCCTTTATTTTACAGATGTTTGACATCATACACGGTTCTCCATTTGAAATAAAATCTTTGCTGTGAAAACAATTTGTTCAACAGCAAATTCATAGATCTTTGGAGACTCCCTGAGTAAGAGTATCAAAGAAAACAGCTGTCTAATATGAAAAATAACATTGTCCTGAATCTCCTTCAGGTGGTCCTAACTTTGTTTTTTGTAGAAATGAACCCAAAAATTACAAGGCTGCATCGGTATCACTGCTTTTTTAATATTATTTCAGATGGCTAAACAGAATTAACATGCTTGCTGCTGGCTATGCAGAAAGAGAGAGGATCAAACAAGAGCAAGGTAATGTGTTGTTATTTTGGTTTCTTCTGTCAGCTCTTATCACAAGTTCATCTGTTCTTTTTTCCCTGCTGTGTATCAGGCCTCATTCTCGTCATCCGAAAGCAATTCACATATCGGTATCACTGTTGTTGCTTTAGAGAATTCCTTCTCTCTCAGGGGTTTTGATTAGCTCCTGCAGATTCTGGTCCACAGACACTGGATTATTTCCGAGAAGGCCACAGAAGGTAGCTAAAAGCAGCAAATGTACTGCCAGTAAGCTCCGGTGTGTGATACTAAGGAGTCTGTGTCCCCTATTAGAAGAAACTTAAGAATCTGCAGACTAAAAAATTTTTTCAGCATTGCATTTGGTGTTCGAATTCACAGGGGGCAGGAATGCATGAAATTGGTCTCAGGAACAAAACCATTCTTCTAAAGCCTGTTGGCATAATTGGATTTCCCCTAAAGACTTCAAGGCCATTTTAATTTTCTGTGATTTCTACTATTTTTGCTATATTGAGGTGTGTGCTAAGGCCCTGTTGCAGGTTTACAGCATTTTACAGCTGTTTATTTTTAATGTCTAATATTTCATGGGTTTAAAAAAGCAGCATATATAAAATAATAAGTCAGTTTGCTTTAGTTTGCTGCAGTAGAAAGCCTGTTTGCAGACAGGAGGAAGGAAGGGTCAGTCCTCAGTTGTGTTGGGGAGGTTGTTTCCTAGAATTGCCAGTGACCTGGATCCATAGAAGCGTTCCTGTCCAACTAGCTGTTTTGGCAAGCAGCTGGCTTTTGAATCCGTGCTCTTTTTTACAGATGTACCTGGCAGCAGGCACCAGAAAATTGCAGTGATCATGATGATCCAGAGCTTATCCAGATGCCTGTCTGCCTGCTGCCCACAGAGCCAAAACCTCACTTTTTAATTCTGTGGCTCTGCAGCCTTCATCAGTAAGGTTCTATCTTTCAGCCCAAAAAGCTTATAGCTCGGAGCTGCAGCAGCAATGTGTTTAATCTAGTCTTTTCTTTACAAAGACTACAGTTCTAACCATTTTTCAGGGAGAGTTGTGTTCAAAAGCCTATCACTAGGCTTCCCAATTTGCCACATGGTGTCCTTCTTGCCCCCCAAAGTCAAGATTCTGTACCAACCTACGTGACAGCAGCCTTCGCCCTGACCTTCTGGTCTGATACCGTCAGGAGGAAGATGCGCGTGGTCTGTCTCTGCAACGTGTTGCTGCCGTGCCATTTTCCTGGGAGGCACTGTGCAAAAAAAACTCCTTTCCCCGGTGAGAAGCAAGGGTTACTTTGGCAGCCAGGTAGAAACATCAAGAGAGTAGGATATTCTGTAGTGGTAGAAGATTAAAAGACAGCATCCAAAAATTATGTCTGCCGTGATTCATACCCAGATGGCCTCACCACAGAGCATCCTAGAGGGATCAGCCTGGGGTCGAAGAGCAGTGGCTTACAGCATACTGCTGTAATTCGGCGGCAGCAGCGCACGTGGGAAGGTTTTTGGGTTCTGTCGTTCTCGCACGTAACTAGGTTGTACCTGCTGTTGCCTCCTTTCTAACCATGTCTTCCAGTAAGTGCAGCTGCTTATCCTGGAAGTGCTGCCCACACCCTGTTTTAGTCTGGTACGGTCCTTGGCACGTCCCGTCATTCCTAACGCCAGGCCCTCCGCGTTCGCACAGCCCGGGATAGCGGCACCGAGCTCAGCGTTCCTCCAGTCGTGTTCTCAGTGCCACGCCAGACTGCAGAATCAGTGTGGGAATCCGTGCTCCCCAGGCACCACTACGATAACCAGTTTGGAGGGACTCATATACCATCTGTTGCTGCTTGAAGAGGCTGCGAACAAACTCTGAATCTTGGAGTCTTCTAGGAAATCCTCTGTGTTAGCATTCAAAGCCAAATTCAAACTTTTATTGACAGCAGGTTGGCACTAGAATAGCAATTACGTGTGGGACAGTGAGGGAAAAGGTGTATGAACAGTTATGCTAAAGCTGTCCAAGTGCACAATTGCAGACATCATACACCTTTCAAAATCCAGATGGATGTGGAGAAATATTTTTGCTACCAAGCAATCACTGAGTAATAAAATAGCAGATGATCCAGCTCCTAGACATGAGATCATGTGCATTCAGGCCTCGTGTTACCTATTATTAAAATGTCTGCCTATTGAAAATAATCAGCGAGACCCCACTTACTATGGAAATTATATCCCAGGCACTGACGGAGCTCTTTATTACTGCTCTAATGCCATTCACTCAAATTGATGTATCATATACAGATAGGTAAAACTATATCCTCTTTGTGTTGCTTAGTTGTGGTCAGTGTGGGAATCAGTATCACGTTCCCCCTCGCTGCCGTACAGTGTTTTTATGCCTCTGGTGATTATCCTTGGCTCCCAGCACAAGGGCTATTAGACAGCTCAGTAGTGTCCCTAATTAGCAGACGCATCAAGTTAGCAAAGTAAAACCTCTCTATCACTTCAAGCATTTTTGCAATTACAAAAACCGTGAAGCTGGAATTTTCTATATTCAGTGACGGTACCAATTGACGTTGCTGTTCAGTTCAGCCCTTTGCAGCAAAGCTCCATAATAACTCTGAAACAATTCAACAGTAGTTGTCAAACCTGTTTCAATTAGGAGTTGAATGGTTCTGAATCTAAAGTGCATAAATATATTTCAAGTGCTTCAGAGATGCACGAATCACTGAATTGTGGGTGTACTGCTGAATAAAACTGTTCTGTACAGAATGTGACATTTTATAAAAATACCATCAACTTTCCACATTAAATGCAATGACTGTTAGCAATATGGCAAGGGACTTCCTTGGATGGAGAAGTTATATCCTTTCCAGTCATATAAAATCAGAGAAAAAATACTAGCTTATATAAATAGAAAATATTTAATCGGCAAATGGCAGGTCACTGTTAGTTTATAAATAATATATGCAGTCTATTGCTTATTCAGAAAGCTTTCAAGATATGCCTGGTGCATTGAGCTTGTCTGTCACTGAATCGGACAAAATCTGCAGAGAGAAATACAGCAACTTTTTGATAGCATTATACACGTTTTAGGTAAACTCTAAGAAGTTGGTTGCCAAAAGCAGACCATTTTTAAAACTTGGTGGGAGGCTATTTTCATACATTTCACCTGGAAGCTGACCCCTGTGACTTGCAGAATTTTTCTAGACAAGCTGTAGGTTGCCAACAGAATTCCCTGTCTGAGGTAAGGTGCGCAAAAGCGTCATCATACAGTGGTTTATTGTATGTGGATTTGACAGCAAGAACACCTTTGTATTTTTAGCCAAAATTGGAACCTGCACTGAGGCTGCTAAATTTTACTTTCAGAATAAACAGTTGAGCTCCACGTCTGCAGAAATGTCACTGAGTGATGCAGTTCTGACAGGCGTCTCGCCACACGTCGCGCCATTCGGCTTTGCTGTAATAGGAACAAACGTGCCTATATGCCAATATTTTCAGGTGGTTTGAGTTGCTGGAAACAAGTTTTCTTAAAACTAGGAGTGATTTTAAAAAAGAATTTTCACCAATTTAGTCTTTTGTTCACCAAAAACTAATTATCTGCAGATTTCTAGAGACGAAACTCTTTGGAATTTTTTTATTTCATAGTCATGAAAACTTTATTTATTCTCTTTGTTTATTATGCTGTTTAAAGATAATCTCTCAGCTATAAGCTTGCAGTAAGCAAATTAAGAGACTCAGAGTTAAAACAGAGTTGTTTCTGCTTCGACAAATTAAATAGACAAATAAGGCTGTCCCCACCATTACTACAATCTAAAAATACAGAAGATTTTAGGGACAGCTGTTTCAAGATGGTGTCATTTAAAGGTAAGGTTTTGTTTTAAATCTTGAAGAAGATTAGGTACAGTAGATCATTAATCATACAATACAATAATCATCATAGTAACAAAAAATCATTAAAGCCAAAATTACGTGTTGTGCCAGCTTGGAATTTTGGTTTAGATCATTTATGAAGCAGCAATAAATCTTTTTCTCCTCATCTATCAAAGAGAAAGTAGTAAGTCGTGCAGTTCACTGAGCGCTTACTAGGCAAAGTGAAAATTGTCTGTGAATAGTCTGAGCTAAAGTGTCCTGTTGTACGATGATTTACCCAAATACTAGAAGGTAATACAGTCAGAAACAAAGTGCCAACAGGAATGTTTGCATAAGCCTTACAATGGGTAGAAATGTTACAGTTATCCATGTTGAGTTGAGTCAGCAGTTAAGTGGTTTTCTTTTGTAAGGAATATTAAGGTCCAGTATCCATTTAGTTAGATGCTGTTCTGCTTCAAAAATATTTGCAACCAAATAACTATAAAGTCCCACGTGGTACATTCTGCCATGTGTTTTCCCCTTTGACCAAGGTACCAAACATATGAAATGGGCTTGGCCAAGACTTGGTTTCCTGACAAAATGAAACCTTGTAGCCCATTAAATTTAGCCCACCAGATCTGCATCCTTTGTACTTTCTCATCCGTCTTTTGGAACTCTGTGCTTAAATGTCATTGTCATATTTTTTCTTACCATATCACCTTTATGTTCTTGCATGGGTAACAGGGCAGCAGCTGTTTTATGAAGCAGATACATGAGATAAAGTTCTTCTGTCTTATCTTAAATGCAGCTCTTTGTTATTAGAGATTGAATTGAAAAGCTCGGGTAACTGGTAGTTTACAATGGAGAGAATGGGTAGAGAAATAGCATTAATTAGTCACGTGTGCAATAACCCCTACTTGTTTGATTTGCCAGTTGGTGTTAATTACATTTGTTAATGTTATTTGCAGTCAACAAGACTTTAACAAGTTACATTTTTCATCTTTTCTGTTTGAAAAATACTTCCAGTATTTTCTAGCTGATATACGTCCAATCATAATTATTTTTACGGCTGTATAAGTACTTGAAAACCTGATACTTGTATTAGGCGTATTCTGTATGCATGTAGTATTTATAAAGCGTGTACAAGAGTTAAATTTGTGGCTCATTTGCAGGTTGTTGTTTAATATCTCTGCAATGGGGCATTAGGCTTAGTATACCCCATAACGTTCTGAATTTTCCCTCTTTAGATTAAAACAATTCCAAGTTACAGCAGCTAACATTTCCAGAGTCAGCATTTGCTAGAATTTAACTCTTGGTAATACCAAGGATGGAGTTTCCAGTTGCTTTTTGTGAAAGCATGTCTCTGATATACAAGTGTATCAGAATGTGTTGGTAGTTTTTGATCTGATCTGTATGTAACTTGCAGATTACTGGAGTGAGAGTGATAAGGAGGAAGCTGACACTCCATCAACACCCAAACAAGACAGCCCACCACCCCCGTACGACACGTACCCACGGCCTCCTTCGGTAAGTCGCCTGCAACTGTCTACAGAAATGACAACGTAAAGCGTCACTTTTACCTACTCTCCTGCTTCAAAGCACGTGCATGCGCACATTATGGCACTCCCCGCTATATTTTTGAGTCAGTACTTGACTTAAGGCATTTGTTAAGTAACGTGCAGCGCTAACTTCAACACCCATCATGGCTGTTTTCACTGGTTTGTAGAGAACACGGATTTATCATCCCACTCACTGTGCAAAATAGATTAAGTTACAGAATTCTTTCTTCCTGTTCTTCATTCATGATGGACCACTACTCATCCATGCAATCCCTCACCGCCCCCTTATCGACTTCTCTGACAAAATGTTGTTACCTCAGTAACAGCACAGACTCTTCTCTAAGGCTCCAACAGTTGTGCTGTGAAGCTTTACACTTGAATTTCCAGAGAAATGCCAACGTAAAATGTTCTGTCTTATATCGCAAACAGCGATAACCAGTTGTTCGGTGGTTGTGAAAAAGTAGGTTTCTCTGTAAATTAGAACAAAAGGGGATTTGGTTTTTATTTTCTTCTTGAAGCAGCTGTTGGTATAAAACCAGAGTGTGGACTTCCAACTTATTCTGCACGGGCAATTTTAGTTTTCGTGTCCATATACTCAGACAGTGTTAACTAATGCATCTTACTTGAATATAGCTTTTAAAATGGCAAAAATTTGGAATGAAAAATTGGGAAAGTCTGGGGAAAGAGAGTGTTCACAATGTTTAATTTGAATGCAATAGTTTATGTTCCAAAATCATAGATCTCTGAACTGCACTGAAGCACTGCAAATGTGATTGCAAATAACTTTTTAACAGGATAGGATGACAACACGCATTTGGGTGGTATTTTTAAGATCTTTAATGGACCACGCACATCTCTTCCTTGTCTTCCGAGGTGCCATATTCTGCAAAGTTTTCTGCAGATAATCGTGTTGGCTTATTTTAAGGGCTAAGGAACATAAACATACTCACTAGGTGTAAGTATCGGTGTTTGACCTACAGGTGTGACATGTGTAGATAGGGGCATGCCTTAAAGTTAGGATGAGGGCAGGGTAATCGGGTGAGTCTGTGCCTTCGTTACTGAACCGAGCGCCATCAGTGATGATGAAAAGGATGTGGTTATTACTAGAAGTAGTCTACTACTACTTCTAGTAAGACTAGACTACTAGTCTACTGCTAGAAGTAGTCTACTACTACTTCTAGTAAGACTAGACTACTAGTCTACTGCTAGAAGTAGTCGGCCTACAGCGATCTGAAGCTCGCTCCCTCGCTGCCGTTGCAGATGAGCTGCGCGAGCCCTTACGTTGAGCCGAAACACAGCCGGCTCTCGTCCACGGAGACCTCCCAGTCGCAGTCGTCGCATGAGGAGTTTCGCCCGGAGGCGGCGGGGAGCGCCACCGACTCGCCGGTGCGCAAGACGGCGAGCCAGCGGCGCTCCTGGCAGGACCTCATCGAGACGCCGCTGACGAGCTCGGGACTCCACTACCTGCAGACGCTGCCGCTGGAAGACTCGGTGTTCTCCGAGGCGGCCGTGGTGTCCCCCGAGCACCGGCGGCAGTCGACCTTGCCCACCCAGAAGTGCCACCTGCAAGACCACTACGGCCCCTTCCCCCTCGTGGAGGGCGAGCGGATGCAAGTGCTGAATGGGAACGGGGGAAAGCCCCGAAGTTTCACTCTGCCTCGGGATAGCGGCTTCAACCACTGCTGCCAGAGCCTGTCGGTCGGTGCCACCGATCACCACGAAGAAGCGCAGCGGAAGGAGGTGGAGGAGGAGGAGGAGGAGGAGGATGAGGAAGGCAAAGCAGCAGAAGAGAACCAGGAAGATAAAAGTAAGTATGGGATGTTTCTGTGGCTTTTCAAGCGTCCCGTTCGTGTAACGCAGAGGTTGTTTTTCCTTTTTCCTATCAAGAAAACCTGATGGTCTTTCAACGTCCCCCATGTTTCACCAGGTCCCCCTTGTGACACACCTCTTTGATGTGCCTTACGTATAAGCCTTCATAATCCGACAGAGCGCTGCATGACCTCTCACGATCACCAGACACTTCCCCATAGGCTGGTCACCAGTCACCTCTACTAGTAATTCTTAGTTATAAATGGATTTTGTTTCCATGCTTTCTTCACACTTCCACTTGCACGGTATCATAGAATAGAATCATAGAATCATAGAATCATTTAGGTTGGAAAAGACCTTCAAGATCATTGAGTCCAACCGTCAACCATGCCCACTAAACCATGTCCTGAAGCACCCCGTCCTCCCCCGCTGACACACATATGTCTCAGGACATACTTAGTAGGATCTCCAGCCAACCCCATCTGGGTTGTGAAAACACTCGGCAAATCCTTGATTGCAGGGTCAGGCTGTATTGTGTAGTATCCAGGCAGGCAGCTCTCAAGACAGCCCAAAAGCCGTAAGAAGTTGAAAAAGAGAGTGTATTTTCCCCAGTTCCTCACCTTGTGATTTGTAGAGAGAGAGGTTCAAAAAACACATCAAACAAACAAAAAACTTCATAGAGAACAACTATGTGACCAGCGGGGCTTAAAAAAAATCATAACGCTGAGTAACTGTCTTTTACGTGGCACATTAACTCCATAGATATTAGTGCTACTTGCCAAAAATAATCCAAATAAACAGGGATTGGAGAAGGTCCCTGCTCCTCCTGAACGTGTAAACACATTTCTGTGTCTGTTTCATGCTCTGTCCTTCACTGTCATTTATGGAGCTTCTCAGCATGTGTTGCTAGCAAAGTTGAGCCCACACCCAAGTTATAGGGTCAGTCAACAAAGCCTGCATCCACGAACCGTGGGGTTATGCTGCAATTAAGTTACCTGAAGTGGCGAGGAGGGCAGGGTGACCCCTGAAGATCTCAAAGGGTCTGTGCTATCTGGTTCCTTCAAATTTAATTTTTTCACTGCCGTAAAGGAATATAAAAGTGGTAAAGAGATAGGAAAGGGTAATGAAAGCTCTGGATAATTAACTACCTACCTAAGTTAATTCATTAGGTTTAGTACTTTTGTTGAGCATTAAAATTCATGTGGACATTATTTAGTCTACTTGGGAGAGAGCAACAGTCTTCCATTGCCCTTATGCTTTAGTCAATCGGTTCTGAACATCTCAAACTCTTGACTTGGGGAAAACAGTGATTTCTTTTGCAGATATTAAATTTGATGCCATTAGAAGTTTAAAAAGGCATGATTTCAGTTGCAGTCATGCATGACACTTTCCAAAAACGCATACATTTATTAGGGTAATATTAGACTCTTACTGACTGTGAAATGAAGCTGTCTAATTAACAGGGTTAAATTTCATCAACCATGCAGAATGTTTTATCCTATTTTTAGCCTTCAATTTTCATTTTCAAATGGGTTTTTACTGTTAGCAATATGAAAATATTTTTAAAAGAATTCCTCACAGTCAGTGAAAAGGGTCAAGGAGACTTCCCACTGGAGTTCCTGTGCTGTTTGGGCATTACTCAGGGATACTGTTGAAGGGCCTAAGTTGTTAGGTGTTTTAAATCTCAATTTTAATGCTTTTGGGTTCTTGGATGTAACATTTTATAGCGTACAATACTAATAAAGGGCTAGTGCTTGATTTAATGGGCCAGAACTTGGGTTTTTCTCCATCTTTCTATACCAATTTCCAAAAAGGGAGAAAAAAGTTTAATTTTTGAAGTGGTCTCCCTGTATACACGTACTCTTCTTTTTCTTTGAGTGAGAAGGTTTTCTTGGTTGAAGCTTTAACAGGAGATTGTTTCTGAGACATTAACGACCAGCTAGACAAGTAAAGTGCTCATGGTGAATTATTGACCATGAAATTATAAAACCAGAAAGAAAATACTGTTTAGTCTGTTGAAAAGTTTAAGTGTTGAATTGCTTGTTGCTATGGCTGCAATGTTCTGTTTGCAACGCTGGCTTTTTCCAGTGCCCTTACCAGTAAAAGGCGGGAGGGGCTTCATGCAAGTGGTGTTCTTAAGTGCAAAATCCAGTTTCTGAGCTGAGAGATTTGCTTATAACTGCTAAGTCCGCTAAGAGGATGGGTGCCCTTGTGCGTGCTAAATCATTGCTCCCCTCACCTCCATTGCTCTGGGAAAGCGAAACATTGCAACTGGCTGGAGAAGGGGAATCCTCTCCCTTTTAGAAATGTTTTAACCTCACCTTGAACCTTCCCTGACCTGGTATCAGATGAGCCTTTTAAATGTATTTATTTGCCTTACACATTTGTGATCCTGACATAGTTCTGAGCTCTTGGATGATTATATGTGTTCTTGTGTGTACATGTATGTGTTTTAAAGCTTAATCATTCCTATTGCTTTTTGTGCGGGACAAGGAATGCAGTTCCTTTGCAGTTGTTGCTGTACAAGTCAAATGTCATTGCCAAAAGTTTGTTTTCTCAGCTTTTTGTTTTTACATTCCCACTTCTAAAGCCTCATGAGTTTAAATCAAATAGTAAAATGCAGTCCTGTTTCTTCCGACTTCTTTTGCAGAATTGTTTTCAAATAACCACACCACAATTTAGGAGCTCCATGGGTTTTTCAGATGCTGCCCCCAGCTGCTGTAATTTAACATAGTTCTGTTGACTTTCTACTAAAGCTACACCGATTTGCAACAACTAAGCATCTGCTGTCTGTTAATCACTACTTTATGCCTTAAATAGATACTGCAAGACTTTACTGACACTGCCAATAGTTCTGTGTATCAGCTCTGCTGTAATGCCTAGATATGTCGTGGTAAACTGAAAATATGGGTTGTCCTTTCCTATGTTTATCCATTAGGACCTAACTTTGTTGTGTGTTCAGTTGCTTCTTTTTGTCTCGTTCTATCACATTAACATTGCACTGCTAATCTTTAATGGATTGTTTTATTTCTAATGTCTATTAAAATGACTTCTGTGTAAATCATTTAGATGTTCCATATCGACACCGTCCTGTAATGGTCTCTTGCTTAGTAATCGAAGAGGGTTCTCTTGCGGGATATTTGAGTCCGTCCGTGTGTTTGCTCCTGAGGCTATGAAAATGGCAAACAGCATTCGGACCTGTGGCACCAAACGTCCCTCTTGCTGGGCTGCTCAGAGGCAGCGTGAACACGGGGAGCAGGTCAATAGCGACAGCAGAGCGCGTTGCGTTTCTGTGATCCGGTCGTGAAGGACAAGTTGGGCCTTTGCAGGTTTGTCTTCTGCTAGTGGGAGGCAGCAGGAGGAGACAGCCGTGCGTCGCGGCACTGTCGCCCCCTTCCCCTCTGCCCCCACCGCTGTCTGCGCTCTCTCTGTTTCAGCAGATTTCACCACTTAATGCCAAAGAACACTTTGAGGATCTTCTTGGGGGAGACTGCTTCTGGGTTTTGTGCCAGGGAGGCTTGCTTCATTTTCTGCTTTGTTATTTGGAAGTATCTTTGATAGTGGTTCCTTCATTTTCAAAGTCGTCTGTGGTTTGCGGGACAGGCGCAGGACTTACTAAGGGTTCAGCATACCAGAGAGGCAGGTAGGAGCTCTCTACAGAGCGTAACTGGCTGTAGATCCTGCCGGCTTTCCGCAGAAAAACCTGCCCCTTTTTTCCGTACTCCCTGGAAGTCTTTGGAGAGCAGAAGCACCCGTGGGAGTCTCCGGTGCCATCGCCCACCGAGGCACTGCCGGGGCAGGAGCTCTGCTGCTGGCTCCCCGTGCCGCGGGGCTGGCCGGAGCACGACCAGCACAGATCCTGGGGAATTTGCACCCGGGACCTGCGACAGCTTTCCGCTGGGCAGACTCTGTAAGATTTCTTCAGGAATATGGATAGAAAAGCACTTCGGCAGTCTTCCCACTGTTCAGCCGCATTTCCTTCTGCATCGCTCCTCACCTCTTCATTCTCTTGCTTCTGCAAGATTTCTGTCCTTTCCCTGCACTGTAATTCCTGCTGACGTGTGGTTTAGGATTTTTTTTTGTTGCTACCCCATCATCATAACTTTGGAGTATCTTCTCTATAGGGTGGACAACTATAACAAAGTCTTAAATAGATTTCAGTAAATCAATGGCTGTCCTTTCGGGGCAATTGAAGGGTGGGGGCCCTTTGTTTGCTGCATTGATTCCCCCCACCCACCCTGGAGTGTTTACAAGATGCAACAACCTTCCATGTGTGACTTGTGTCACCTTGAAAAGATTTCACAACGTTCCTTAAGCCTGGCCACACTCACACCTATTCCCTGGCATTTTGCTCCATCACCGTAAGCCCACGTTCAGGTTTGCAACATCTCCCAGCATCCCATGGTTAATGCCACCCAGCCTAGCGAGCGCTGTGCCAGGGGAACACAATAGCCTCAGGCTCCAGTCTCTGAAACGTGGCTTTTAACCTTAAACCGCTGAGGGCACTTGCCAAAGACCAGAGCAGCAGCTGGTGGTGGCATTTTGCAGCTCAGAGATGTCCAGTCCCTGCGAAGGATCTCAGGAAAGCTCCCCTTGGTGTCAGTGAGCTATCAAATGTCTGCTTGTGCTGAGGGACCGAGCCTGAGAGGTTTTGCTTTTTTTCCCCGTAAAAAAAAAAATTAGGAACCAGCAAGAGAATAATAAGAGAAACTGAGAGCAGTTTCTCCCACCCCACCCACCAGTCGCAGAAATGAAATTCAAGGTGGCAGTGCTTTCACAAAATGGGACAGATGGGTTTAAGGAGTCCCATGACTAGCAACGAGTTTCACACACTGTGCCCAAAAAGGTATATCCGTGGGACATCCTAGGTGGCACTTGCTTTCAGGAAGGAGTTTGCACTAGTAAAAGATATACTCTGAAAAAGGTCAGGTATTTCAAATTCTGAAATACAGTACAGGGAGGCTTGCCTCTTTTTAATGAGAGGGCTGTCATGCGCAGTGCAAGTGGTATCTCTCAAAGATCAGCGTTTGCTAATTAAACACTGCGTGAGGAAGTGGTACGCTGTGTACCGCTTCTAGGTTTTGCTTTGTGTACCACTTCTAGGTTCTGCCTTTTGGATAGAGTGCCTTTTCACTTCAGCAGGGTTTAAGCAGCAGTGAAATGCAGGAGTCAGGATGAATAAGGCGTAAAGCCTGGATTGCGCACGGGAGTTGATGGGGATGTGTCTGAAATTAATAGGGCGGTTTGCTTTTCTGACAGCCTCTTTCCATTTTAGCGAGGATACCACTACTGGTGTCCCGTCATCTGACCACCTAGTTAGTTTTATCCGCACCAAGAGGCAAGGGAGAGACCATTAAGATACGGCATCTTCCCCTCTGGAATTATTCAGGTTGGTAAAGGCGTGCGTGCCTGGTAGTGACTTAAATAAGCGGCGCTATGAGAAATGACAGGTGATGTTTCACATTAGAAATATTCCTTATGAGGCTGGCGAATAGCACGAAGTGCAGCACCCTCTGGGACACTAAGGAGGATGTTTTTCTAACTCACTACATCCACTGTCAGTCCTGTGGATGAAACCAGAACATTTGCCAGGGTTGGGGGTTTTTTTGGCTCGACATCCTTCTGGGCGGCACAGCCCGTGCACGCTCAGACACTGAAGTAGATTAATGAAATGGCTGCTTTTTCTGACCTTTGTTTTCGTGACCTGATTTTTCATTCCTAATTCCCCTTCGAGCCCTCCTGCGGCACCTGACGGGCGTTCGCACTCCTGCGGGTGAGGACCATCAGCGCCTCGTGCCCTGTCTGCTAGGAGGGGGTCTCCCTCCCACCGCCTCCAAGGCACGGGCTTTGCTCTTAACTCAGAACCAGCTTGCCTACAAATACTGCCTGGTTATATTCAAAAATATGATCTCAAGCCTGTTGGTTTTTAGTGTAAATGGCTAGCCCGTGCTGCTTTGGTGTGGATATTTTATATATTTACAAGGGAATTTTCATCAGTGGCTCACAGTATGAGGGAGGAGGGAACCATGGAAAAACAGGGGTAAGACAGTGGCTGCTGTATCACCTGGTCTGCTTTTCAAAGCAAATGCTTTACTTACAAAATGTCTGGTGGAATGGCATGTCTTTTTTTTTTTTTTAACTGAACCATTTAGTGCTTCATTTGTCATAAGATCCACTGAGATCCTATGAGAGCTATTATATTTGAAAATGAATGGGGGGGGGACAGCATTGTTAATAATCTAGGTTATATGTCAGGCTAAACCTTTTTATCCCTGTTAAAATTTAAGATACATGTTTATCTGAATAGGAATTTCTATAAGCTTCCAGAAGCAACTGCATATTTGGGACAACTATCATCCCAAATAAGAGTTGCTTAATTATCTTCTAGCTGCCATATATGTGTGTATGTTCAGCTGCGTGTATAAAAATGTGCTTTAGACTATTTATTATATTAAAACAATATTGATACAAAGACTAACTTGGGTAAGCAAGCACTGGGAGTAGGAATGTTTCTTTCTGAGCATGTTCTTTAATTAAAAATTTTAAATTTCTAAAATAAAGCTTTTCCAATTCTCACATGCAAAAGAAGCTCCATTGCAGAAGTGGGTTTGTATTCTAAATAAAAATGATGGGATACAAAACCTCTGTATTCTGATTTTAAATTTCAATTCGAGGGGAAAAAAATGCCTGCAGTGTTTGAAAGCCAAATATTGAATCATTTACTAAGTAGCAATTCAGAAAGCAATATAGGCTGTCAACAAAAATAAAAGTAGTTTAATTTTGTGCCTGTTAGTGTTTTTACGTATGAATGCATTTTACCTACAAATATGTTGTTGCTACATTTTAAACTGTAATTGATTTCTATTGCCCGTGCTGCTAAAAATGCAAAGGAGAGGTGAATTCCTACTTTATTTTTTGGTTTTAATAGCTTTAGGTGTCTTTGCCAGCAAAGGTCATCTGCTTTTGCCTGAAATATATGGATTAAATGGTCTTTTTACAAGCAAAAGAAATGCACAAGAGAATTTCTTATATGGCTGTTCTTATAAATTACTTTTCTTGCGAAGTTTCCTCAGTTCTGTTAGTGAGTTGGTGGCTGTCAGTGGAGCCGTGCTGCCAGGGCCACCTTCGGGTTAGGTGGTGGAGCAAGGAATCTGTGGATGCCAGAATCTGTCTCTGGTTTTTTCTGTGTTCTGCATTAATTCCCTTGCTAGGTGTTATGTAGCCAATCTGGTTTGCCTTTAATTTCTCCATTTCTTGGTGTAAGCAAGGTCTCTCCCTGCCGCTGCCCTGTCGAGCCTGGCTGTCCTTGGGAAAAGACAACTCCCGAGTGGGAAAGGCTTCCCAAGCGGGACCGATGCAGGGCAGGCAGCCCGAGCCCTCGAGGGCTCTGTTCCCCACGCGGAAGGACGTGCGCTTGCTTCCCGCTTCGTTGGCCTGATATGTCTCAATAGCAATATAAAAAAGCCTCTTTTGTGCTCGCAGATTCCGCCCCCTCGATTCCAAATGTGCTTTCATTCTGAAGCGTAATATAGTCACATTTCTTAAACAAGGTTATGGAGCTTTTTTGGAATTATTTTGTGTACGAAAAGGAAACTCAGGCTGTTTCTTTTAAATTAACACGTAGTTTCCAATTCAAAAGAGGGGGTTTCTGTCCCAAAGTTTATACTCACATTCAGTTTGATTTCAAAGATGAAAAACATAACATTGCTTTTAATCATTTACATAACTTCGCACTGAAACTCACTGAAACTTGTTTTGAAGACACTCGCAGATCTGAGCACTGCACAGTACATGAGGAAGCCATTTCTGCAGAACGGGGGTAATTCCTCTTTGAGATGCAGCAGAGACTTAGCCTAATCTGAAAGTTTCTAAATGCAGAGGAAACAGACACCTACAATGAAAAAAGTTAACCAGCTATTGTGTGCATAAGAATGTTCTTTCAAAATGTATAATTTCAAAGTTTTTAGCATTTTTCAAAGCTAAAAAAAAAAAATAAACCCCTTTCTATAATAGATTATAATTAAATCAGAAAAATATGACACTGTACAAGTAGGACTGGAAGAATAGAAGAGGGCTAAAATCTTTTCATATTACATTTATTACGTCTCCAGGTGGTACCATCTGCTGTCTGTGGCTCTCGGGTTCTTTTAAGGCAACTGTTAAAACATATGCAGGGGTGAACCTGAGTCAGTAGTGCTTGGAAGGACATGGGAGGGATGGAGTTTTATTGAACTACTACCGTGCTGAACTTCTGTAGTGTCACCGTGTAAACATGCATTCTAGTTTAATTACTGTTCATCGTAGGAAGCAGGATGAGGTATTAAAGCCCTCAGTGGGAACGGTCAGCATCCTGCTAGAATTTTTTTGTCGGACAGGAGACTCTGGAAAAGCCAAATTTGTTACAAAGCAGGTTTTTTCGGTTTAATCTATTTTTAAAAAAAGAAGCCCTCGGAGTTCTTGGATTTAAGATGAAGATTGTCATGGAGGCCTATGAAATAAATGTTGCAGGGCAATTTTTTGTGAATTTTCCTGGCATCCCAGCCTGGCCTTCTGGCTGACTTTGCCTTCCTTCTAGCCACTAGCTGCTGCTCCAGAGGGTCACAGATCTCATGTGTCCAGCCTGCCAGCCCTATGCAACTTCCTTGGATACTCTTTGACAGCTAAAATGGCACTAGATGCTTTCGGTTTGGCATCTTCATCTCCTTAACTTGTTTCCTAAACCTTTCCACTGCAGGAAGGTGTCATGTGTAGGCTAAAACCTTGGCCCCTCCAAAGGCTCTGGTGAAGCTGTAAGTGTGCTGCGCGTGTCTCGGAGCGAGTGAGCGGGCGGGGAATTCCAAGGTTATCCAGTATAGATACCAGTATAGATAGCTCTGCCCTCCTCATCTGGAGCCGCTATCCTACCCAACCTGTCCTTAAACACCCCCGGTGGTGGGCATTCCTCATTCCCTCCGGACAGTGCTTTTCCTCTTTGCTGTGTTGGAAAGGAATTTATGTGTTGGTTTTTTTCTCCTAATGGATATTGAATCGTTCCCTCTGCCATTTAAGCCCAGCATTTCCTTTCCATTATGGCACAGAAAACAAAACTGCTCCATTACAGCAGCTCTGTTTTCAAGCTGAAAGGTTGTTGTGAAGGTTGATGTAGTTTTTCTCACAGATAGTGTTTTCTGGGCTTCTGACCCCTCTTGCTGACCTTCCGTGGGTTTTCCAGCTGCCTCCCACCTCTTCTGGGATGGCAGCATCCAAGCTGGCTGAGACCAGCAAGGTTCCTTCGCCCTGGGTGTTTTCTCCACTGGACTGGGATAAGTATCTGTTTGGCAACCATGTTGTACTTCATATTTCAGTTCATGCTGCACTGTATCCCAGGTGCTTTTCTGCTTAATGGTTATGTTTCTAATTGTACTTGAGCTGATTATTCCTGCGCCTCTCATGTATCCATGCTAAGTAGCTCATGTTAATAAAAACCTCAGGTGATTTAAAATGTCTAATTAATTGGGCTAAAACCAACTAACCAACCAACAAATATGACATTTTGTAAAACTAACAGCCTGACTAGACAAAAAAAAAAAAAAAATCTGATGTTTGCCAAGCTCTGTGTCTGTTAGCCTAGCGTTTACCATATTGTTATATGAAACCTGGCAAGGGATTTCATCCCTCCAAATCATTCCAACTTCTGAGACTGTCCTCCAGCAGTCTAGGAGGTGTTTCCTCCCACTTCCGTGCTGGTGGATTTTAACAGGTTTATCCTCTTCAAAAATCCAGGTCATTAGTGCAGGCTGGGGCTGTTTCTGGAGGCAGGGCAGCCTCAGGAGAAGCCCACGTAGGGCAGCCTCCCCCTCACCAGCCTCTGGCGTCTCCTCCGGCTGGGCTTGGCTTTTGCTGCCGGAGGACGCCGTGGGTATCGGAGGTGGCCGATGTCGCCCACTTCTGGGAGCTGGACTTCTAGGAGGAGAAGGCTGCGCCCTGTCTCACGTCTCTTCTGCATCTGAGTAGCCAAGGAGGACGTTACCTGGGGATAGGTGGGCACGGAGGGCTCACCCTTCCGTCAGCTGCGATTTCATCAGGCCCTCAAAGGAGCTTAGTGCTCAGAGTTTGTACGAACCACGTGAGCTTTATTTGTAAGACCTCCTGTTTTTCAATATCAGAGAATCATAGAATCGTTTAGGTTGGAAAAGACCTTTAAGATCATCAAGTCTGACCGTCAACCCAACACCACCATGCCCGCTAAACTGTGTCATGAAGTGCCACATCTACATGTTTTTTGAACACCTCCAGGGATGGTGACTCCAACACTTCCCTGGGCAGCTTGTTCCAATGCCTGACTATATCAAGCATTGCCAGCTCTTAGAAACAAATGTGATAATATGGTACTTTATTTAAAAAAAAAGAAAAAATAAGGAAAAAAACCTGTAATCCGGCAATTTTGCAAGGATCTCAGTTCTCGTTAATAATAAAAAAATAGGTTTCTAGCTTTGTTTTTAAAAATCGCGGTTCAAAAGCTAGAAGATAAATATTGTTTGTCTCCTTTTGCGGCCCCAATTTGCAAGTTTTGGATCTTGTTGATGACAGTTAACACTCCCACATCGTTGTACCTAGTGTGGTGCTATTAAATAGCGTGATTTCATGGACAAAGCGTGAAACAAGTTCTCTGTGGGATCTTACTGTATTTACATTAAGAAAACGGCTGCATTTTAAGTAGGCTGGTCGCTTTCTGGCTCCACGTTTTGAGTACTGCTGGCACAAAATAATAGCAGCTAATTATTTCTTCTCTTCTGGATTCCAGAGGGATGAACTTTGGCCTTTTGGAATATAAAATATCATGACAGATTTGTTTAAAAGCATTTGAGTTGTTATCACGGTTAGAGAGCGAGGAGAGAGGCTGCCAAAAAACTTCGATTTAAACCCACTTTTCAGCCAGTTTTTGAAATGTTGATTTAATCGTGTGAGGATTTGCAAGCATCAAGGAGGAGCTGAAATTAAGGAAACCTCACCTGGGAGATTTCTCCCGGTCGTAGACTGGGGGATAGGCAGAGATCAGGCAGCGGCACGGCACAGCTCCACCGCAGGGTACCGACGGAGGGGAGTTTTACCCTGATCGCTTTACCCAGCCAGGCTAAGGAGAAAAAGGACTCAAACTTCACTGGGGATCGTTGTGCTTTTAGTTCTGGGTTAAATGAAACCCGGATTTCGAGCGAGGTGGGGTGGCGTGGGGGAGGCTCCCGGTCCAGCTCCTGGCTGGGCTGGGCGATGCCGGAGCCGCGGTCCGTGGGCTCCTGGCAGCCCGGCCGGCCTCGCCTGGACGTGTGGGGCGGTCAGCAGGGAACGCTTGAGAACTGGGGAGCTAGAGAATTAGAGAGTATCTTCCTGGAGGAAAACCAGCAAACTCTGGTTTAGAATTCACATAACAGTACTTTAATAGCCTCTACATTTGGCATTAAAGCGGTATTTTTACTGTACTGATGTGAACACTTGAAATCAAATATGAGATTCGTACTTAAACTATAAAAAGCTTGAAGCTGGTTGTTCTGAGAATTCTTCTGTTTCTTTCCTCCTTGCTAGAACATACCCTGCCATTTGTTTTCAACTTTTAATTCAGAAAGTAAATTTTCTTTTCAAGATGTTTTCTTTTTTTTTTAATCAAGCTAAGTACATGCACATACTTTTACAGTGCAATGTTTATATTTTTAACATTAATGTAATGTCTTTAGGGACAGCTGCAGTTGCTGGTTTCTGTCTTTTCAGAAGGTGGAAAAGAGTATCTTCATTTATTTCTTTCCAGCTGCAAGGAGCCTAGGAAAAATCCCATTTAAATTTTACATACCCATTAAAGCTCTCCAAGACTAAATTATTTTTTTTTTTTTTACATTTTGTTGCCACGGAGGACTATGCTTACCTTCTTCAGTGTTCCTGTATGATCTTGGTATTTAATGTCATATTTCCTAATGTAGCCTCAGAAGTTTCATGTCATTCTTACAGGGACTAGGAATACTTATTAATGAACTAGGATAATTTAACCATACCATATATTTTTTTATAATAACACATTGAAAATTTAAATCTCAGAATTTTGACAATGGTTTATGAAATGGTGAGACTGAAGAATAAAAATAAAATGAAAACCAGAAAATGCAGTTTAGACATTAGTTCATTATGCATTCAGAAATCGATAGTTTCTAAGTTCTCTGGTCACTTTGCATTTTAACCTTCTGCATTTCAGTTTACAAGTTCTGCTTGCAGGTATGGCCACCTTATAGTGGCCATCATGAATCTTGTAGCATAAACAGCCTATCCATGCATCTGTGCAAACTCTAAGAAGTTGAGAGATTTGATTCTTTGAACGTCTTGCACAGTGTATAAAATACATGTAAAATCTCTGCATAGTAAAAGAAGAGGAAAAGAGGATGTGTGTTAGTTTTCCTGGGAATACTTGTTTAAAGGATGGCTGAAATTTCTGGTTCAGTTAATTTTGAACCATTGGTAGAAGGTGGAAGGAAGTTTCAGGGGTTTTGTAAAGTGAAAAAATGATTGCCTTGGCAATTCACAATTTGGAAATGGCTTTTGCAGTTAGTGAAACTCAAAAACGTCAGCCACCTTCTTGCTCTCCTCCATCCCAAAAGGCCAGTTTCCTAAGCTTGTACATGTGGTGGCTAAACAAGATTATGGGATTTATAGCGAGAGTACAAAAGTCACTTGAAACAAAAATTAGGCTCTTCAGTCAGTTTTGCAAATAGCACTTGGCTCCTTGATGGATTTCTTTATTCCTGAACTTTAGGGGAGGTTGAACGTGGGAGGACGAGGGCATGGTCAGATGGCCCCGAGCAGCCAGCGGTGTCCCTTGGAGGGCTGCGACACCCGTAGGCTTTGGGTTTTTACTCGGAGAAAAAGAGGAGTGGAGGGGTGAGATTTTATATTCCACCTAGATTTGGCTCTTCTCCCACGGCTGCCAGAAGACTGCGTGCGTTTCTGAGCATCACTGCTCCCCTCGATGATGGGGCGTAGGAGGTTGCTGAGAATAACCCAGTGAACAAAGAAAGGAAAGCAGACCCCTCTGAGGTGGTGGAGGCTTAACTTAACTCTGTAAAAAGAAAGGAAACACATTCTACAGGCTGTGATCTGTACTGCTCGTTGGCAAACATCAGGGTAGCTGGGCAAGAGATGGCAAAATCTAGTGGGTTGAGATGGAAGCAAAAGAAGATGGAAGACTAGAAATAGGACATAAATCTGTAATGGTGAGGATAAGCTATGGAACAAGTTTCCTTGAGTTGTGATTGATTTTTCAAATGAAAATACCGCCAGCCTTAATGCTTAATTTCACAGAATTATGCAATTTAACACACTGTGCAGGTAAGCCAAGTGTACGTATTTTATGCTGGGGCCACATTCTGGCAGACTGTGCCAGTGCACAGAAATGTTTCGGCAGCCCAAGTTGTCCTCCAAGAAGGAGAATCTGGCATAATGTCACCATTATGTTGGAAACCCTGTAATATCTCTGTCCATCATTAGCTGAGGTGCCAGTTGTTTCTGACAAAGAAAACCTTCTCATAGTGTCCCCACAGCTCACATCTTCCAGAATTATTAGCAGAGGCCCCTGGTGAGACTGCTCCCTCAGATGGCTTACTCGGTTGTACCGTACTGAAATAGAGAAGGTGTTTTAAAAGACGAAGTCGTGAGCCTGTTCCTTTGTTTTGTCCTCGTATGTTTTGCATTTCTTCAGTCTGCTGTTGCTCATCTTTAGTGGCTGCCATAGCATGCACTGTATTAACGATCAAAAATATATAGCCAGATCTTCATCTCTGTTCCTCCTGGGTTTTATTAACATCTGTCTCCTCCTTGCGAGGCAAATATAATGGCTGTAGTAGTTCCAGGCTGAGCAGGGGAGGTTATTGTCTGCGCTTGGGCGTGTAACTGTGGCTTTCCAGTTCTGAAATCCCCCCAAGGTTTCTGCACACACCTGCTAAGGGGTTGTTTTAGAAACCTCCAGCATAAGCTGACCGTGCTCTTGCTGTATTTCATAGTTCACGGAGAAGTGTGTAAATCACGGTCACCAACATTTTTTTATCACCAGCAGTTGTGCTGATTCGCTGTCTGTCGCACCATAACGTAACCAGAACAGATAAATTCTTGCCTGTTCCTACCTTCTCATGTACATTCTCATAGAAAACTTAAATTGAGAAAGTTCTTATTTTTCCACAGAGTTGTTGAATAGATGTATCATAAAATACCTACTGAACTTTGTGGTTACTCTGTAACCAAAGTAAAATCTTTAATGTATCAGGTAAAAAGAAACTATAAAAGGTAATATGATCTCTGTGTATTTCAAAATTACTTTCCTTGGGTCTCTCTTCCAGAAGCAATATTGTTTTCTGTGCTTCTTTTACCCTAGTTATGAAAGATGCAACATAAATCAAAGATAAATTTATAGCCTAATTCCATGTTGTTGCACCAGGATAATTTCTCCAGAACCTCTCCACCTATGTTTCTGGAATAACAAACATTGAGGAAGATGAACATAAATTCAAGTCACTGCAAATTACAAAAGCATCAGTGACAAGCCTAATGTTGTAAAGCCTCTTTGGAATATCCGGCTGTACTAATAGCAGGTCCTGGTGTTATACAGGAAAACTAGTGAGCTTATTGCCATCAGATATGCAGCTTCTTTAAGAGGGATGTTTACTTCCTTCTGAAAAAACAAATCCTTGCAAAATTAAAAACTCACTAAGCTTGTTGTTTTTACTGTTTTGTCTTGCAGTCTGTTTCCATTCTGCACAGCAGATGTAGGCTTAGTAAAAATTGTCCAAAACATTAATTTGTGTAGTTCTGTATCAGATCTCAGACTGGGCTATTTGCATTAAAAGAAAAACCCTGCAAGCCCAAGGGATTGCGCTGAAGAGCATTGAGCCCCACATTCCAGCTAAGCCGGTTAGCTCGCCTTGAACAGCGCCTAAAAACATATTTCTAGGAAAGAGTTAAAGGTGTCTTGCCTGTAGCCCTTGATGAATCATTCTTCCACAAAATAGTTTTGTTGATTTTGAACTCAGGTGTACTTTTAGCTGTATCATGTGGCAATAAGGAATTGCACATTTTAACTCCAGGCTGGAGAGAAAAGCATCTCTTTTGGTTAGTTTTGAACCTGCCACTCAAACTTTCAGATGTTCCTGTTACTGAAAGAGGCAGCGATCAACCTTTTCTCTCGGTACTTAGTGCATGTATGTGCTCATAATTATATAGACCTCTGTTACATCCCCCTTGTTTATAGGGGTGACCAAGTCTTGAACGGTCCTAGACGATTATTTCTTCTGTGAAATATTGTCATACGGAGGTATGGAGGCTGCACCTCGTCAAAGACAACGTGTGGCAGAAGCAGTCTTGTGTTTCAGAGGTGCTTGGGGACGAATTAGGGAGGAGGAGGCTAAGGAGAAGCAATGAATTTTCACACCGATGTCTTTGTACCTTTGCACAAAGATCATTGAGGGTAAAAACCTGGTGGTGGAAGGAATCAGTGGAAGAGTAGGAACTGATGGAAGCGTAGGAGTAACTCCCCTCAGGTTATCCCCAGCGCACCAAGAACTTAGGCTCTTCCCTTAAAAACCGCTGGGCAACACCAGGTCCTCTCTCGCCCAGAGGACCCTTGATGCAGAGGAAGGCTGGGCAGCAGGGATACGGGCTCCTCCGTGGCTGGGCATCGCCTGGCCGTGAAACCCCGGCACGTCGGCCTGAAGCTTTGTCGGGGCTTCCTGACCAGTCTGACAAATGCCTTTTACCATCCCTTTCCAGGAACGGCCGCCTTGTGGTTTTCTGAATGAGTCTTCAACCAGGAGCTTGAACTCATAGAGTGATAGGACAGAAGACTCCTTTCATTAGTTTGCTGGGGTTTTCCCCTCCTAAATTGTGTATAGAAGTGCTTTCTTAGCAGGCTTGAGGAGATGCTATCCGATGAAAGAGATCATATTCATTCCAGCATGCTCAGGGATTTGAAATAATTTGAAATTTGTTGTTTGTTGCCATCTTTAAAGTTGAAATACACTGGGGAACTTCTGATGTTTTCAGCATTTGACTCCTGTAAGAGAAGCCTTTAGCCTAATGAAATCCCTGTGAAACTCTGATTTTCTCTTATTACACTGGTGAGGGCATTGTTTGGCATATGATAGGCTTAGGATAAATTTTTTATGAAAAAATTGGAGCACCTCTGAAAACAGCTCTTGCACGTTAAAAATATACAAGCAATTATAAGCAAAAAACGTAGCAATGTTTGGCTTGCCAGAAGGGTACCTCACATAAAACCTTTCAGTGCACGCTTTTTATGTAGAGATAATTATTCTCATAAAAAGTAAAAGTTAAATTCACTAGATGAAAACATATGCTTTCAGTATCCACCAGGTGTGAAACATTTTATCATTAATTCTTCATTTTATATTCCCAAGTAGGTAATGAATTCACTGCAGCAAAACAAGGAGCTCACTGCTGTATTGGTCTGATGGGCTTTCAGGACACTAGACACCTGAGAAAGCAGCTGAGTCATTGCTTTAAAGCAGGAAAGGCAATTTCTGCCTTATTTTTATGGAAACAAAATTAATTAGAAGCAAGGTTTCTAAAAGCAGTTTCTTCCTAGGCTAGTTTTGTGCAGTGTATTTCGGTCTGATGATCTGAGGGAGGGGGTTCAGGTCTGATAGCATTTGTGTTGCCAAATGTGGTCCTCTCCTCGAGCCTGGAAGAGACCTGACGGAATCAAAAATAGAGTTGGAGCAGAACGATACGACTTGCCTGGGAACAGTCAAGGCAAGTTCGACTGGCAGATGAAGCACACGCTAGTACATGAGGAGAGAGAAGGGGATACCGTTGTTCTGTGTCTGAAATGTGTTGTCAGCAATTCCCAGAAATATGCTGCTGATAAAAGTGATACAGAGAATAGTCTGTTATGATAATAGGACCAATTCTCCTTAAATATTCCTTATTAAAAAATTCGGTGATACAAATGCAAAAAAATTAGTACATTGCTTTTTTTTCCAGGGCTGAAGTCCAAAGCATCAGTTAGGAAACAACTTTGTGCATTTTTGTGCTGTGTAGTAACTTTCATGGGGCAACAAACTGGAACTACAGTTCCTGCTCCACAGCCAGGACATAAAGACACGTCTTTTCAAGCAGTTCTCAGTATAAACCGTGCAGGAGGTTTGGTAGATTCAACTGAGCTTTATGTGCCATCACAATCATAGCCTGGCTAATTTTAGCTTACGACAGTACTAAGAATTGGATTGAAAGGAACCTCACTGTTAGATATATGCCTGAGGTGCTTGTCTTTTGAAAGTAACATAGACTTCTCCTGGGTGAGGCTTGGCCCATCAGCAAATGTAACTTAGTTTCAGTGTAATCCAGCAATTAGAGTGCCAATATGCAGAAATTTTAATAGCATTCTCAGAATTCATAAATTGCCCGGTGGACGCTAAAGTCCCAATTACATCTTGCATCCTCTAAACGTATATAAAACTACAAGAAATTCAGCCAGCTTTTTTTCTTTTTTCTGACTATGGTTATTCAACTGTGTCTCACTGTTTATGTGCTAAATTAGAGGGCCTTCTCTGTCTGGGAGCAACTCTTTCTATTAGTTTACAATGGTTACGGAACAAACTACTCTGGAAAAAAAAATCTGTGGATTTCTGACAGAGCCACAATTCAAACTGCTCCGTCCTGGAGTTGTGAACTGTCACTCCAGTAAGACCCCGGTAATGAGCTAAAGCAAAGAGTTTTGCAGATACTAGAGAGAGACCTGTACAGCACAAGGTAATACAGGAAGAATTAGTAATTTGACAATTTAATGTGCTGCATTAAAAAAAAAAATCCACTTACCAGAGAGGAGCCAAAAATGGGGTCCTTAGGGGTGGGTGGCACGCCTGCATTACATGTTTAGCTACTGGTACTGGTATTGTCCATATTTGTCGAGCAAGCTGAAATTTCATCACTTTATAAAACCTCCATAAACAAACAGCAAATAATATAGGCGCCCTAGTGGCATTGTCAAAAAGCTTCTCGTCATATAGATAAGAGCATTAATAAAGCAAATGCATATTCTTTATGTAAACTTTCCTTGACATCCCTGTGTGGGGTATTACTTTAGCAGAAGGTAGCGCGGAGAGAAGGGTTAGAAACGCTCGAGAGGTCTGTCTCCACAAACTTCCCAGTCCGTGGCTGGTTTTATCAGAGGTGGCTTTCACGGAGCGGTAGGAGTGCCTTCAGTGCGGGTCGCAGCAGCGCGCACGGCCGGTGCGATGTCCCCATCCGCGCCTGGGGACGGAGCCGTGACGGGCACTGCCGCTGCCAGGCTGAGCAGGAGGCTGGGGAAAAGCAGAATGGGTTTGTAAGGCTTACAGGTCTTCCCTGCGCGTGAGGTGAGCTAGATAAAATTTGGCATACACGTGCACAGCTTAAGACAGGACAGACAATACAGAGAATAATGTTATTCTCTGTAGTAATAAGTACATTAGTGGTGTGGTGCTGGAGTGTGTAAGACAACATTAACTATGAATTTTAAATTTTCAGGTGCTTTTATTGTGACTCTAGTGGGATTTTTGCTTACGTGTTTGTTTGAGGGGGGTTATTTAGTTCTTAGTACTGAGTAGATCCAGGGTTACTGAGCAACACAAGTGCATATTGGGAGAGCCGGGATGCATTTGCGCGTTTAGAAGTACTGCGGTGAGTGGGAGGGAAAACGCCTGCCGGTCAGAGCCCTGTAATTTCCCCGTGCCGTGTTCTCCTGGGGCCGCGAGCAGCACTCGCAGAGGAGCAGGTACTGGGGTTACACGTGGTCTGACACCACCATCCGTCCTCCCCGTCCCCCTTCCTCATTGCGGTGCTTTCTCATAGAACATCTGTGCTCCTGGTGTTCCTTTGTTTAGCTCGGGGAGGACGTGAGGGACACTAAAGCATATACTGTGGTGTTGGAAAAGCTGGAACTTGCTATTTGTAGGTAGCATATTCCTGTCTTATCATCGTTTGATTTGGTGCCCTTTACTGCAGTAACTCAGTCTCCAGAGGAGTACTGAGTGACTCCTGCTACTGCTTCCACATCTAACTGGCTTCTTACAGGGTAATTTGCAAATTTGGAGTACAGCATCAGGGGGCTGCGCTGGATGTGTCATCGAAACCCTCTTTCCTCAGGCACTCTCATTGCCAGGCTTTATACCAGCTCCTTTTCGTCTCTGCGTGGCGTCTGCCTGAGCCCTGAGCGGTCCTGAAGGCGGTAGGAGCTTCCCACCGCTGAGCGATGGCCAGTTTGTAGATCTGCCAGCATTCCTCCAAGGATCTGGGTCAAATAGTGTTGAGCCATTTCCGAGTAAGGAGGAAGATGTATCAGCCACTGGACAGCCAGGTAGCAGGTTTTGGTACATGGGGAGGGATTTCTTCTCTCCAGTGTTCGCACTCATTCTTGTTCAGAGCCTGATTGCTCACACGTAGTATTTACTTTGAGGGGAATATATGTAACTAGACACGCTTTGTTATTGGACTAGGTAATAGGTAAGAGCTTCTAGTCAAAGTTCTTCTGTATCTCTCATGAATATATAGACAGATGTAGAAATATGTACACAAAATAGGATACAAATGAAGGAAAGAATAGAGATTCAAAAGTCGGTTCCAGTTTTACTGATTGTCACTATAGATGGGAAGTCTGAAATTTCCTTTTCTAAAACTTCAGTACTTCTTTCAACAGTTTGCTAACCTGCTATTATTCAACCTAACCCTTCTCTGAACAGCAAATTTACCATAAACATACCATTTAATAATCAGGCATCCTGTAGCCTGTTTAGGCAAAGTATATAATGTGAACATTCATAAGAAACTGTACTCTCAAGTGGCAGCAGTAAAATGTTACGCATTTTATTAAAAAACACATCAAAGTGAAAACCCTAACTTAAATTATCTCCCATTAGTGGCTGCTGGTGTGCCTTCATTACTGATAAACAGGTCTCAAATAAAAAAAAGAAATAGTTGATTCACCTTCCATGCCTCTTTCCTTACATAGGACTTCTTGTGTGAGAGCCGTTTTGAGACCTTATTGACGGTGACTCTCAAACATTTCTCTCAGGAGAACTTTCTCCTCCCCTTTGCTCACATTTTTATTGGGTTTTGAGATGTGGTGGCATGCCCAGAAAGGCCTGCGGAGCATGCCCGTGTTCTTGCTTGGCATGTGGGTCCCAGCCCCGATCCCTTCTGTCTCCACCACTTTAGATGGGTAAAGTACCCCCCGCTGCTACGGGTTTGCTCGGACGTAAGATTCCTCACATCCTCCGCGACCGTGTTAGCTGAAGAAATAGGCGGAGATTTATAGCAGGCAGTTTTGTTTCTGTAACCTCCCTGGAGAAGTCATTTGCTGTAAAGCTCTTCTCATAATACAAACATGATTTGGTTGATAAATGCAGTAAGTTCACTTCATTATTTTCATAGGGTCGCGTTCATTTTTGTATGTGAATGGCAGTTGGTTTATTTTTCAAAATGTTTGCAAGTCTCATGAGTTTCATAAGTTGTAGCGTCGATAAGTATCCATCCAAAAGCACGTTACTTGTTCTTTGTTATTTGTATTTGTTCTCCTATAAAACAAATTATAAAAACCTTATCTAGAAAGGGTACCATATGCTGGAGATTTTTTACATAAATCATTTTGCTAATGCTAGTGATACAGAAAGAAAAATGTGGGGTTTATAATGACAAGGAAAAATAATTTTACTACCAAAAAGCAGAATTTCTAAACTCTTAACGTGCATCTACACAAATAGGAAATATTGTACAGTTAGTTACTATCAGTGATACAGTAAAATAATGAGAAAGTCTATTTAGAAAAGCCCCCCAAGTGCCTGTTAATTGTATTCACCTTCAGATGAATAGGACAGTGTATGCTACCACTTATCTTAAGAGGTCCTAATGAAAGGCTGCTCACGCACGTTGTGACTCATCCAAAGTGGGACAGCGAAGAATTACCAGTGTTTGCTAACAGGCCTATAATGGCCTTAGCAATATTACTGAATAGCCTTTTCAAAGGTGTGTGTTATTAGCAGGTTTTTTTCAGAAATAGTCATCTTCTAATGCAAAATTTAGTTGGATTTTAGGTACATAATAAAAAGTCCTGTCTCACCGTCTCCCGAAGGTAGCACAGTTCTTCCATAGGCACAGAGGACACGTCCCAGCCCGCCTCGGCAGGGCGTGCGGAAGAGCTGGCTATAGACAACCGCTAGGTAACACCCTTGCCTTAACTGCCATAACTCAACTTTATTTCATAGCCACCTTGTTTCACGAAACGACAAGTTTCTTTCGCCACAGCCTGACCTTTGAAACCAAACTTGCTGAATGTTTAGAGATTGAGTTAAATGAACAACATCCATGAGACAGCAGGATCTCCTGAAGCGGAGAAGTGATACACGAGGCAGCAGTATCCTCTTCCCCTTAGTGCCTTTTTCCAAACAAATCCAAGACACTTATTTTAAGCGCTGTGACTGTTTGTAGTATAAACCAGGATGAAATGTGAAAAGCATTCCCTTTCGCAGTGTACTGAAGTCTTCCTTCCCTCAACCCCATAAGTCCTGAAATGTGCTGGTTTGGCCTTTTGTTTGTCAGGGGTTTGGGGTTTGGGGGTTGTGGGGTTTGTTTGTTTTTTTAAATTTTGGTTGTAGACTCAAATGTTGCCTATTTTAAACAATAAGTTATGTAAAAGTTTCTCTCGACTGCTGTACTTAGGATGTAGTTATATAAACTGTTTTCCTCTCCTTTCTTCTTCCTCCTCTCCCTGTTGACGCACAGAGTCCCCGGGAAATCTCAGCAGTGGAGGAGAGGCTGAACTCGGTTTGAGTTCCATATAGCATTGCTCACCCTCTGCCTCTCTGGAAACTCATTTTCCAATTGCTGCCGTGGGTGGAGTAAATGGCACCGATGTTTCCATCTGGGATTCTTTCCACCTTGTGCCTTCTGTCACTGAGACAAGATTTCTTTTCTGCTTTCCAGACCTTTTGGGATATGCTCAAGAGTGAAAATGGCAATGCTTGTTATTTTCCTTCCTTTTTCATCCTGTCTTTTGAAAAAAAAGAAAAGATTCTCTTTAACAAGGGTTAAGCAAGTCTTGCCAGTTAAATTGGATTGAATTTGTACATCTTTATGTTCTGCATAGTTGAACTCTTTCCCAAAGTGGTTTTTTAACAACAAAACATCCCACAGCTCTTCATATCTGGGATCTAAAACCACAATGGATTTTGAGATCCATGGAGTTTCATTTTTTGCTACAAATAAGTGTAGTAGACAATAGAATAGGGTATGTACTGAGAGCCGCCGGGCTTTTGAAACTGCCTTGTGTGCAGAGACTGCATATCCACACAGAAACACTAAGTAAACAACTTAGCTGTACGCTGTTTATTCCACCTCTCTCTTTTCTTTGCTAACACAGGTCCACAAAGATTCTCGAGTTCTCAAGCCCTAGCTTTTGCATGTATGTAATGTCAGTGTGGTTTCAAAATCACATGATTTCCTAGCTCTGTATCTTATCCTTCACCCAACGTTGCCCAATGCTGGATTTTCAACTAGGATGGCAAAAGGAGCCAGATTGTGTTGTGCCACCTCTTTTTCTAGTCCGTGCATAAGCTGTTGACAGGATATTTTTCTGTGTTTGTAGCACGTTTGGTGGATTTGGGGCACGTTCTTCGCTTCCTTTCTCCTCATTCATGTGACCCTTTTCCAGTGCTTCCAAATGAGCTAATGTCTCTTCAACACGGAGGAAACCGGCCCAAGTTGGCTAGGATGTGTGTTGTTCTCTTGTTTTCCTTGTGGGTTGTTTTGTTGTTTTTTTTTTAATTGGTCTTTGTTCTGTTCTTTTTTCTTTTTTAAAGCGTATCCACAAAGAGAGAACATATGACTTTCTGTCCTAAGTACCTCTTTTGCATCAGGGATGGATATTTTAACAGAGCAAGGTGTAATAGCAGAACAGTGCCATGTCTCTGTCCTCATGAGCATAGCTGCATGCAGATTAGAAAAGCTCCGTAGTGCTGCTATACTGTATGCCAGATTTGCTATTTGCTCTTGTTTGCATGATAGTATTTCTAATATACTAATATGATATGGAAATAATGGCACATCACAGTTCTTTCACCATATTGTATCACTGCTTTATCATATTAGGCTAATACACTGCGAGAGTTGATAGCACCTCTCCATGTCAAATGGGATCCACTTCTCTTGGCACTGAACCGATTGGACTCAAAGGTTGATAAACTTATCATTAGAGAATTGGCACGACGGAGACTCAACTTCAGCCTCTTGCAAGCAACCTAATGGCCTCCGTTCAGGAAGTCAGTTCTTCTTGAATAACTTTGATGTTTGTAACAGAGAACAGACCTGTTAAAGCCTAGACAACCACATGCCTGGATAGGAGGCCTCCAGGAAGGTGTCAAAGGGCATGGCCAGTCTTTTGAAGAATGCACCCTTTCCACAATGGGACTAGGCACAAAGTCAGATCCAGCCTACGCGGAGCACATTTGCAGAAAATACTGCCCCGGCATGGGAGAACGGAAGGGGACGAGGGTCTTGGCAGGGGAAGGGCTTTGATGTCACTCAGTGGTGTTCTGCAGACCTCCAGGAGTTAAAGAGGCATTCGGCCGCGGTAACGGTAAAACCCTGTTCCTTGTACCGAACTCCAGTGAGCCCGTTCAGGCCAACCAGACAGAGGCGTGTCTTTTAAGCGTGCTTCACGTTAGTGACGGCAGTCACCTTACTGTCCCGTGCTAAACTAAGCGTGTTCTGTCAAGTGGAGGTATGTACAGACCTTTCGGAGACTTCCATTTATCTAATGGTTTGTAACGAATTACCAGAGGGTGCGCTGGCACTCGTTCGGCTGATGACGGAGAAGATACCTCGTGCTGAGATTTGTTAGACTCTGCAGATAAACTCTTCAGTTCCTCTTTATCTTCTAGGACTTAAACCCGTGAGTGATGCTGCCTGGCCAAGCAGGCACCGAGTATTCTCTGTGTAACACCCAGACTCCAGAGGGCTGGTTCGGGGCCAGCGTTTGTCTGGATGTCGCTCAAAGTAGATTCAGATATTGTATTTATCATTATGTTCTGAGTCCCCTATGGGTTGATGTTTGCCTCTATCTCTGTGGTTAGAATGTGGATTTTCCTTAATATATTTGGCTAAGGGTGTATTGTAATAATGTTAATGCTAATTACTTGATATTTCATACTATCTTATGGGGAGATACTTTTAAAAAATGTATTTTGAAATGTTTTCTTTCTGTTTGCTCAATGTATGGTATTGCATTATGTTAATACCAATAAAATTATATATATATATAGTTATATATATTTCCCTTTTATAAAGAAGTAAATTATGCTTTTTTGCCTCACAAACAGGAAATGTGCAGTGAATAAAATTACATCATTCTGCCTTACAGCAGGTGACAAAGCTTACAATAGTTTTAATATTCTTTTTTGAAAAATAAAAAGTATAGTATGACATAAACTAGTTGGAAATTCATCAAAATGCATGTTTTGTGTTTCTGCTCAATGGGACTGTCACAAATCAGCCTAAATATTTAGCAATGTTGTTTTGGCATCTTTAATTTTTTCCAATCAAAAACATACACTGTATTGCTATTATTGATTACAAAACTGTACTGTCATAAATTTTTGCCTGTTGGCCAAATAGACAAACCCACTGAGTCTTTATGACTCTCTTGTCTGTAGGAATTGATTTTTAAATTTAATTTAGTGCTCTTTCCAACGCTTGGCAAAGGCAGAATTTATTTTTTATATAAGGTTGCCTTTGGAGTACCTGCCTCTGCCAGGGCTGATAAATCACTGCTAAGTACATAAAGATTCTGCAACCTGAAGGATATGTCAGTAAAGCCTTGTTGGAATGGCCTGCAACCCCAGCCAGTCCTTTACATTCTGTCATTAAATTCCATAATTAGTTAGAGGTGAAATGTTTTGGAAATGAATTAGAGAAGCAGAAGCAAAGATGTGACTCTAAAATGTCCTTTGGCTGCCATTCGGGGTGACACTGATGGCTTATTTGCTGCTGGTAGCCAAAGGCCAGCATATATCTGCGCTAATATGAATTAGATCGTCTTCAGCTTCCTCTCTTTCTTTTCCCCACCCTTTCTAACATATTGTATTGAGTATCTTTGTTTTGCAGAGGCATTCAGAAGGGCTGTAATTAGCAGTCCCCAGCATTTAATTGCATACACATTTGTTAAATATTTTTCTGTATGCCTTAAAATAAAGTATAGAAAATGGCAGTAAATGTTTCTTTAATGAAGGCATTTGATTTATTCATGAAGTCAGGGTTTTTTAAAGGTGTTATTTTGGGCTTAATAAAGGAAATAAGCCAGCAAGTTTTCAGTTTTGCCTTTGCGTAACCATTGTCTGTCAGGGCTGATGTTTATTCCCTTTCTCTCGTTTCTTTTGCGTGCAAACACATTCTGCCCAATGGACGGGGAACGGACCTTTCTCCTGTGACGACTCCCGTGCCGGTTTTGAGAGCGAGCTTTGTGTTAAGGTGCATACGTGTTCACAAGTTCGTGATGACATCTGATGACATGAGTAAAGTCTAGAAAAGCCGCGTGGTATTGCATTTCTCCCGTCACAGTAATAGCTTTTGTTCTCAAAGGTACCTCGAAGCCTGCGCGGCGCTTACAGACCGTGGCGGCGTGATGGGCATTCAGCAGCTGGCGGGGGGGCTTAATATTTGGTAGTGTCGTGCCCTACATAAATAGCATCTAAATCAGGGTGCAGATTAATTAGTCTGGAATCTAATCAGCGCAG
Source organism: Buteo buteo (assembly GCF_964188355.1). NCBI lineage: Eukaryota > Metazoa > Chordata > Aves > Accipitriformes > Accipitridae > Buteo > Buteo buteo. The sequence continues at coordinate 1,964,619 of NC_134178.1, forward strand.
CTATCATAACGCGCAATTATAAATCCAATAATAAATCTGAATATTTGAATAAATATGACATCTTCTGGGATAACGTTTTCAGAAGTATTTCAGGCCCCTTTCCTGAATGCCTTGGGAGGTGCTTCCCCAACAGACCGCAGTGCATTACAGAGGTAACCGAGACGGCTATTAAATTAATCTGGCCCCCACCCACACTAATTTGCCATGTTTCTTTCATGTCGAAAGTAGCATTGCAATTCCTAAGTGATGCAAGTGCTTTTGAAAATTTCACTCTCGGTGTTACATTTTCATAGAAATAAGCAAACTTGGGATGTAGCCTGAAGGAGAGTTCATTTTCTCGGTGGGTCTTGCTCCCCAGGAATACATGCCCCTCCCGTCCGGGCTTGCTTTAGGTATCAAGCCCTTAAACCTTGACAGGCGTTGCTGTTGTGCAAGCGTGACTGTGGCTTGATTCTGACTGGTGAGTAATGTCGTTGGGTCCGTATCGTTTGTCACTTAACCTTTCACCACTTCGTGTGCTGTGACAGCTTAGCTTTGTGAAAAAATATTTTCCTGCAGGGGTAATTGCTTCCATATATTGCTTGCGAGGTGTGTCTGTAGGGACCTCCTTGTTGTCCTGTTTAAAAGTCGGAGCATCCCCAGACGTATAGCAGTTTGCCCAGTTTGCTTCAGCTCTTGGCTTTCCTCATAAATACGAGAAGTTTTTCATTGTTTCTGAACTGCAGGGACTGAGGGAAGCGTACCATCAAAATGTAATTGCTCTGTTTATTCCACTTCAACATTGGTAGCTTGTGGTAAAATTAAACAGCACTTGTATCAATGTATGGCACAGAAAAATGTCAGGATATCCTATTTCATCGTGTTAAAATTCTCCCAAAGAGTCACTAAAATCTGTTCAGCAGATGAAGGTTAAACTGATGCCTTCATAGGCAACTTAATGAGTAGAGTACCGTGTCCAAATACCAAAGGATGCAATTAGAACACTGCTGCCAAAAAGTTCTGCCACAGCTCAGAGTTCCCTGTTACTTTGGGAAGCTTTGGAGTTATGTCATCTTCATCCTTATGCCCTCTCTGAAACCGCAGCCCACCAATATAACCTCATGAAACAGCAGGGCTGGGAGCAAGCGAGGAGCTTCTCCTGATGCTCGTTCAAGGTGTGTGAGAGCTTTCAAGAGGCAGCACGAACAGCGTGAGCTAATTATTCCCTCTGTCTGTGTTTTCCCTTCTCACTAAGTTATTAACCCGTTTGCTGGCACCTGTACTTCATTGCTGAGTGGATGTTGAAAATGCCTAAATGTTACTGTCAGCACAACGGTGCAGGTCGGCAGGGAGAAACCTTGAGGATGGATTTTTTCCTAATGCCGAGATTAGTATCAGCTGGTTTTAATAAGCAATTCCCGTTGCGTGGAGAGCTGAAGAGAGGTGGCTGAGGTGGGTGTGAGACTTCTAGTGAGACCAGCTCAAGCGTCCCATGAAGCCTGCAGATGCTTCAGCGGGGCAGTGGTGGCTGACGAGGCCGTGACGAGGGCCAGGCAGCTCGTCATCCAAAGAGCACCAGAGAGGTGACCTCAGAGGAAAAGAGATTCACAGGGCTCTACTGATCCAAAAAGAAAACCACTAGTGCCGTAAATAGTTCACAAAAAGGATTAGACCTGTGGTGCCACAGCAAAGGCTCAGCATCTCTCAGGCCTTACAAAGGCTGGGGTTAGATCTTCTAAAAGTGGCTATGGTCCCTAGCTGCTTCGGACTGAACTTGGTCGTAGTGGCAAATGCCTGAAATACCTTCAGAAATCTGCCCTATGGGAGATGAGCTTTCTGCTTGCCTGCACAGTCCACTTTACTTCAAGAAACCAACTTATGCTCATGCACAGCAGAGGTGAGGCAGCCTCGTACCATTGGGTGGAGAACTGCAGCGCACTGCAGAGCTCTGTTGTGTGGGTGCTTTCCGTGAGCACCCTCTCTAGGGAATCTCTTTTTTGCCTGCAGGTTTACATAATAGAAGAGAACAGAAACTGTGTGCAACTATCCTGGTAACCCCAAAATACTTCCCCTTTAGAGGAAAGGATGGTACAAAATGCAAATTTAGTACTTGTTCTCTGATCTTCCAGCCACTAATATTTCACCAAACACATGGATCAAAGCTTGTTTTTAAACACTGCTCGTCCCTTCCCTGATTCAAGACTTTGGGAAAAATCCTGCGCTTTCAGGTACATGGGGCCAGAAAGGATGGAGGATTACACAAATCAGAAAAGGGCAGGCAAAGGGAAGGAGTAACAGAGAGAAGGGTTGCAAAGGCCAGGCCCCCAGCTCTTCTTCAGCTTGCTTAAACTTTTCTCCACTTGTGGAAAGCATTAATATATACATGTGTGTGTATATATATATATGCACAGGCATACTCACGTGGCCCATCCAGGCCTTGGTTTTAACGTGGCATAGGAGATGACACAGGTTTCCGTTTGTGCTTTAACAGGGAAATCTGCTCTATATTACCCAGGGCAGATGATTAGCAGCTGGCGTTCTAGACCTGAACTGCATCTTAACTGCACCTCCTGCCTGCTGTACCATGCCAGGCTTAAACACCGTGTTGCTTCTTCCTTTTCTCAGATGCCAGGGATGTGACTTGTCGCGTTTCCCTACCCGGAGCTGATTTCCCATGTCTCCGTGGCTCCCCCGTACCTGTGCAGGGGTGACCCCACAGGCAGCACACAGCTCTGCAGACACCAGCTCCTTGTAAACCTTCCACTGATTTCAACATTTCGTTCCTTTTAGCTTGTAGTCTGGGGGGAAAGGAAATACCTGCCTTAGTCTGCCTGCCGTCCATCCAAATAGTGTAAAAAATGGCTGTAGTTCCTGGTTCTTTGCATCATGAGCATTTGGATATGTCTCCCTCTCGTGCAGTTTGGACTCTAATGATTAACTGGAACAGAAGCAAAGACGGATTTAAGCCTTGCGCTGAGAAACCCACAACTACTTCTTCAGAGGATTTCTTCTCTCCCGTCCCCTCTAACCCAGCTAAAACCCAGGTCTGTTCTCCTTCCGTCCTTCTGCTTTTTCACCTTAAATACAAGGAGATCCCTTCTGTCCTTCTTCTCACTGTTCCCCGGGGTTTACAAGCCCAGCCAGGCTGTCGGACCCTGGGGCAACGTTATTACGTCCCCTCGGGCCGGCAGAGCGCCTGAGCTGGGGCTCGAGAGCTTGCTGGGGTCGGCAGGCAGCGGTCCAGGCGGGTTGTGACGGACCGGTTAATTAGACACGGCACAGCCAACGTGCTGTGGCACAGGCGGATGATGAAACGCTTTGTTGGTCCTGGGATTATATCGCTTATTAGCTGGCTCGTGGCACTCAAGCTTCTCTGTTCCCAACATAGATGCAGCCGGGTCGAGAAGGCGAAGAAAAAAAAAAAAAAAGAAAACAACTCAGGGATTTGTGCATCAGGGCCTGGTTTATCTAGCTTGAGAGCGTTTCCCAGAGGCCAGGGGTGCTCTCTGTTTTGGTGGAGCATTTACTGACACTTGCAGAAAGTCTCTGGGAGGCGTCAGGTCGATGCCTCCCCTGTGCAAAAGGTGAAGCAGAAAGGTGGAGCTCTCAAATTGGAGGCAAATCTTTGGGATTTGTAGGGGGAAATAACATAAGGCAGCTGTTTAATAACATAATTAGCGATGTATTCTAACAAAATTGCCTCCTTAAGATCCTGAGAAAGCCGAGCTGAGCTGGTTCCTCTGCCAGAGAGAGTGAGCTCACCAAAAGGAATGAAAATGGGAGTTTAAATTTCAGTGGAGCCAGGGGATTTCAGTCTGACTGTGCCTTGTTCGCTCTCTGTCACAGGCTTTGCAGCAGCTTGGCTCTCAGGATTTGCAGTGAGTGGTAATTTTGTTCGAACGCAGGGCTAATTGCAAGCAGAGGAGTGGGCATGCGTGAGAGGAGTTGCACAGCAAAGGAAAGCACGTCACTAAGCTGTGAAGGTAGCAAACAGCAAAGAGGACAGCGGGAAAACGGAGAAAACCGTCAGGGCGGCAGCGGTGTCCGTCAGTCGGGACGAGAAGTCGAAAGACAACGGGATGAGCCTGGGTGGTGTTGGGAGGCGCTGGCGAAGCACAAAGGGGCCTCAAAGGAGAGCTTCCACCCTTGAAAAATCTGACCTTTTCAGCACAGCAGGTGACAAAATTTATGATTAACTGTGTTGTACTATCCTGGCATGGGCAGTTACGTGCACTCATAGCCCCGGGTGCAATCCCTGGTTCCTCTGGTGCCTCACTGAAAGAGGAAAACCATGGAAGCTTTTGGTGGTTTGAGCTTTTACCGGGAAAGTGAGTCCCAGAAGCGCAGGAACCTCCACTGAAAATTACTAGAGGTTGTGCCATGTATTTGGAGCAGATTTATGAGAATTGTGTGGCTAGAGAGTCTCTGAGCCCAGAGCACAACGTGTTAGCCAGCTGGGTTGTAGCAGTGACCTTCTGCGTGGCCCTAATTCAGTACTGTATTCCTGAATGACCACTTTACATGCACCGATCATCTCTTGATCCATGTAAATACCAATGCTAAGTGTTTCTCCCTAGTCACTTTTCACTCAAGTGCCTGATGTTCTTATTTATTGCTCTTAGGATCTTGGTTTGTAAGAGGGAAATAATGGAAAGATGAATAGCTCAACAGGGCCAGGAGGTGGTTACAGTCGGTACATGTGGAGCTCAGCGCACGCTTTTTTCAACAATAAATGACAGCACAGTTTTTCCCGAACAACAACCCAAACCATTCCTGACCTCCTAGAGTTTCACCCATCCGGCCACAACCTCCAGCTCTTCTCTCCTGAGAAAATGTAAGAGTAGATACAGCTATTTACTGCATTTTAAGAAGTGAGGGCAAAGTACAAGAAGTTCAGAAACCCTTCCTTGTGGGAAGCAGAATAATGAAAAATAATAACACACCGTTTACTAGACTGATTTTTTCTTTATCTCCTGAATTTAACGCAAATGGCCTTGCATTCACTTGAAGCCACAGCAGAAGCTTCACCGTTACAAGATTTAGTACCTGTGTATTCATGTATTTGGAAGATACGGTTCTGAATTTAGGTCTTGCGCGCTGCCGAGTTTATGCACCTTTATTTCTGCTCCAGAGGCAGAGATTTGTTGAGGCTTGGGTAGGGGCAGGGGACAAAATTATTGCTTCAGAGAAAAGACCCTCCATTTTAGCAGTATGTGGAAACAGCTACCTGACAGTGTGTTCAGGGAAATGGGGGCTGCAACCCGTGACTCAGCAGCCACGTGAGGGTGAAAAGCAACCTGCTGCATTGGCTGCTGTTCCGAGGTCACCTGCAAATCCCGTTGGGCCACGTTTTCTAATTAAACAAGGCATTACCTGAGGCCTTCCTCTTCCTTAAGGAGACAGCCTTGCTGTAGTAGCAGGACTCACATACAAATCCACCGGTTTAAAAAAGGAATATATATGTTTTAAGCTCAGCTGTATGTCTAACTGAGTACCTCAGATGTTTCATGGTGCCAAGGGTTTCACCGACACCTCCGGGAAATCAATCAAAGCCTTTAGCAGAAGGGTGAGGGAGGGGAGAGTCGTGTATAATCTCCTTCCCACCTACTGAGCGCCACTGAGAGCAGCAGTCCCACCACTTTCGGTGTTTCTCTGGAAAACACGAAGGGCTTGGGAGGTGTTAGCGTGACGCCCGCTGCCCTCTCCCCCGCCGTGGGTGGAATGAGCCCGCTTTTTGCCCGGTTGGACCTTCCCCAGCCTCAGCAGCAGCGAGACGTTGAAGGGACGGGACCCGCTGTTTTCCTTCCCTGTTCTTTCCTTTATAGCAAACCCCCTTTATTCCACGCCGCTCACAGCCACGGCACCGCGACAGAGCCCGGGGGGGGGTGATGTGCCAACGTCTTTCAAAGACCAGCCGTGTTCCACTTTTGGGGGCGAGGGCAGAAATCCCCCGTCCGCAGCCCCGAGGAGCATCGGCCGCGGCGCGGGGAGGGAGGGCGACCCAAATCCGGGCTGTGCTGCCTTCCAGGCTCGTGAAAGGCACTTGTTCAGGATCGAACCTCAGGGCAGAACCCAACCGTCGTCCTTCGCCATGGTGGGGACCGTCGGTGTTTTAGGAAGCCGCGGGGTTTCGATGGCGGGTGCGGTGGCGGGTTGCTGGTCCAGGCTCTCCATCGCCCCGGCGAAGTAAATCCAGATGACGTGGAGTCAAAGCGCCGGCTTGCTTCTTGCTCCTTCAGCTGACTGTCCCTCTGCTTGTCCCCTGAGGGTACAACGGGGCAAGGCTGCTGGGGAAAAGAGACCCGAGGAGAGATCTTTTTTGCCTTGTACAACAAAGGATAAGAGAAAGAGAGAAACAGATGTAAAACGCTCTTGTGTCAGATGGAGGTGATGTTTTTTCCCTTTGCCCTTTAGCAAATCACTCCCATTCCCCAGCTGTCAGACGGGTGGACTTCAGGCTTCAGCGATATGAACCGATAGAGACATCCCAAACATCTGATCTCCTTGCTGCATGGACTTTTTAAGAAAGCGTTGAAATCAAGACCATGGGGGATTTTAACCAATCTTTAAGTATTCAGCTACTGAATGTTTTGCCCTTTAGCACATTAGATGTTTTAATAGGAAAGAAATCGACAAGGAAGAGAAATGCATCTCATTTCTGTTTTTCTTTTAAGTCCTGGCCGCCCCTGACAGTGATGAACCCAGCTCGCCAAGCAGGGCAGCACATGATGGGGGGATTTAGGGAGCTCTGTACGGACGCATCAATAAAAAGCCTCCAACCTTTCTTCACCTCTGTATCTCTTTGAAAAAAAATAAGTGCTTTAAAAACAGCTACCCCCTAAAAAGGGCAAAGGAATAAACTGACAAGAGTTATAGCTCGATCTGTTGATGACTGCAAAATTCTTTGATTGTGTAAGGGTTATACAAATGCCAATGCTTTTTGTGCCGGGGTGTGGAGGTTGGGGTCTCTGGAGTTCTTGCTCGAGCCCGAGGTGAGTAGCTGCCGCGCTGCATGGTATGGGCTCGGATGGGAGGTCGCCTTGGGAAGCTCCTGGGGGGCTAGAAATGTCCCTTCTGACCACTTCTGTCCTCCCTGCCGGTGCTCGATTAAAAAACCCTCTAAACACCTGAGGGGACTGAGGTTCAGTACTTACGGGTCCTTCAGCACGTGCTGACCTTTCAGCCGGTGCAGGGGGCTATCTCTTGGTGCAGGGTCAGGCACGGGGTCAAAGCGATGCTGGAAACCAAACCGCTCTAGCCTTCCTACAAGAGCTTTCCTGAAAGCGTCCTGAGGACACGGGCACCTTGGGCCGGGAAAACATACACCACTATGAAAGCCAAGACTGGGTAGGGGGGTCCCGTGGGCACTGGAGGCAACTGGGAGGCTGGCTGCTCCCCCAGGGCTGCCCCGGCTTCTCCCGCTCACCTAATCCTGGCACTTCACCGGCACTTCCCAAGTGCGTACGGAGTCATCAGGCAGTGTCTCCTGGGGAAACCGGTGGGTGAGAAGCTGAAATGTTTCGATGCTTTCCAAATGAAGCATTTCAAATGCTCATAGCAGAGTAACTTTTCAGCCCCAGCCCTTGCTTGACTTTGTTTTTAGAGACAGAAGAATCTTTCTTCATTTTTTTCCTTTAAAATGCTCCCAGTACTAGTTAGAGCAAATGTTTTAAAACCTGTAATAAATAAATAAATAAACCTCTAATGCAAACAGCTCTGGTTTGGTTTGCCGCGCTGCTGGGTAGGCTGTCATGAGTGAGTCCAGTCTGTAGTCTGCTGCTGAACCTGAGGGTAAAAACCACCACAAGTGACAGCATTGCTGACTACTGAACAACACTCTTGAGTGTCAAAAATCAGAGACAGAAAGGAGCGGACTTCTCTAGGAAGGAAAATGACATGTGATTCCAAGGCCACCATCATAAACATAATCTTGAATGCCCTGTCAGCGCTCTCGGGCCAAGATCCGATCCCTGACCATCTTCCTCAGCAGGATGCTGCCAGGGCTTCCTTTCCTTCTGATAACAAAGTCACCAGCATATTTAACTGCAGTACTAGAGATGCGATTTCTGACAGTATGTCACTGTAATATTACTACACCTTGCGCTATTTCTTTTTTCTTATTTCCGCCCGGGTCAAGGTTTTACTTTCTTGAAAGCTTTTCCCCCTTTCTCCTGAAGGCAATAGCGAGAAGGAGCAGTTACAATCGCAGCACTTTTTCCTGGAACTTAGCAGGTGTGAAATAATCTCCTTATGGTCTAGTTAAACCTGTTAAATGTTTTGCGAAGGTTTTTGATAGATCTTCGTATAATCACGTTAATGATACATTGTTCCTTTCTCTATTTTTTCCTCTTTTTTTTTTTTTCTCCTTTTTGTCATTACAGTTGAAACTATAGAGGAAAAAACAGCAGACTCCTTGCAAGATTTGTACAGAGCCTTGGAGCAGGCCAGCCTGTCTCCTTTAGGAGAACACCGGATTTCCACTATGCTGGAGTATAAGAAATCTTTTATAAAGAGATGTAGCGATCCAGTAGTCAATGAAAAACTGCACCAGCTGCGAATTCTGAAAAGCACTTTAAAGGTGAGATAAAAGAGGGAGGAAAAATCCTGCCCCAGGGTTGGATCGGACTGTATTGTATTTGGAGATTAACTGTGCGCAGCTGGAGTCCAGGCTGAACCGAGTGTGTGGAACAAGCAAGGGAGACGTGGGGCAACGCTGTTCGCAAAGCGGAGAAAAACGTGCCTTGGGAGAGCAGTGGAAGTGAGGGGATCGGGTTTTATTTTTGTGCGGATAAAATCTCAGTCAGCTGCTCCTCCTGTAGCTAGTTTAACAGAATTTGATACCAAATTATCAGAGGACTCCTTAATCCCTTTTTTGTCCCTGAACATTTTCATTTACTGAAATGCATTCACTCTGTAATTGCCGAAGTCTAAAGTTAACCACAGCCAGCCTTTCAGAAGGGAGCAGTACCTTTTACTGCGCTTGATTATCTTCTGATTGCTGAGCTTGTCCAGGAGAAAACTGTGTGCTTGCTTTCTGCATAAGCTGATAGGATCATTGTATTTAATCAGTAGAATTGATTAAATAAATAGATAGTGTTAATGATAGATTTGGAGATTTTTATGGTTATTCTAAATGTACCACAGCTCATTTAGCCTCCCTGTCAGCTTCTTTGTTTGTTACAGCAGTTTCAATTCTGTCCTGATAGAGATTTTGGCAAACAATATGTTGGATTTCCCCAGGGACCCTGTTAACTATATTAAATTACCACATTTTAAGTCACTAGATAATTGTACAGTGGATTTTGTAACAGCTTTCATCAGAGGGCTTTATCAACATTAATTAATTTAGTTTTCCATCACCTAGAGAAGCATTTAAGCAATATTATTTTCATGCTGTGGGGCTCCCATCCTGAAAAAATCTTACACATGCTTAACTTTCTGCACTCTATCATCTCATTGAAAGGCGACTACTCCTTTTAGTATCATCTGGGTATGTGAGTCTTTACAGGATGGGAGGCTGGCAGAAAAAGACAAGATACACAGGCTTTCCACGTGACTTCTACAAGCATGAGAAACTGAAACAAAATGACAGTACTCTCAGACATCTTGGAGTGGCAGGAGGTTCACGCTGTACCTGTGCTTTTGCACCATGGTGGGATTGCTCGTACCAAAACTGTCGTTCAGTATCAGCAGCTTGCTGCCGTGCTTAACGTCTTTGTTGTTAGCATTTATCGATACCTGAGCTCCATTACACCAACAGCTTCCTACAAATGGAATTGCTTTCCTCCAGGGAATTCCAAAACCAGCGCAACCTCTTGACCCAGTGGATGCCCGTTTTCGTGCTTCACTGGGACTTCTTTCTTTTGGACCAAGCAAGCACGTTTTGTTCATTTTGTCCCTGAGCCGTATTTTCTAAACCTGTCGCCATTCTTGTTTGGACCTTGATTGGTATAAATTGTCCTTAAAGTACACGACACCAATAATTGAAAAGGCAATGGCAGCAAGTACCAAAGATGGATAATTGCCCTTTCTTGCATAGAGCAACATGTACTGTTTTGCAATGGCATCATGGTAACTCATGACAAGTTTCTAGCTCCATTATAGCCCAGAGCTCCACCCCTGCCATACACCTGGTAGTCGTCTCTACCGGTAGCTACTGCTGTTACCTAATCAGTTATTCTTTCTTTTTATCAGTGCCTGTGATTTCTCCTTCCTGAACGCAGCCAATTGCACTGGCCTGTTGGAGTTGGTGTTCTGAACCCTCCTTGAATTTATCCAAAATAATAGTAGCCTGAGACAGCCCTCCAAACTGCTTCTAGCTCTTGTTGTCGGCAGGGTCCCTGTCCCTTAATGACAGACCCCTCTGCTCTCTCTCCTGTGATGCAGCACAAAACCACTCTCCGGCCAGCGAGTACGAGCTGCCTGGCTGGTGGTGCAGGTTGGGAGCTCCCATGGTATTATTGCCACTGGTCATTCTCAGCTTGCACCCCCGTTTCTGAAAATGACTATTCTAGCAGATAATGTTAATTAGCTGCTGTTTGCAAAGCATGAAAAATGCCTTTCAACCTGCTGCTTATGGGTGGTGTCTCTGACCCTTCTGATCCTCTCCCATCCATGTGGGCTCACACAGCTTAATATTTCCCTTTAACACACTCCCCGGAAAGATTTAACATACTTGTAGTATGGACGTGGAAAATGTGAGTTAGCAGTGAGGAGTGTGAAACCCATCTGGCAGGGAGGGTAGAGGGGAGGTTGCTGGTGACCGTACCGTCCCTACGCAGCGGAGCAGTGCTGGAAACCTGCGTGAGCTGTGTTTTTCCAAGGCTTACGTCTTTGCGTCCAGCTTCCACCGCTTGCAACGTTTCTCAGAGGCTTCCTCTGATCCATACCGGCTGCCTGTCATCTCTCGATAAACGAATCGCTGGCCAGTGATTATGATACAGCCACATCCCCTGCCCCGACGATGGGTAAGGAGGTACCAGCAGCTGTGTCAGATTTTTACCCGTTTCTGCCTTCTCTTTGCCACCGCAGTGGTAGGAGGAGGTTGCGACCAGCCAGCCCATCGCATACATGGGATCTTTAATGAAGACGAGTTACCATTAACACGGGGGTCCTTGCGCAAGCCTTTGCGATGGAAGCGCTCGGACATCCCCATGACAAGCACGGTGGTAAAAAAGAGTTATCTCTGCTGGTGGGCGGCCGGCCGGCCGGCCGCAGCCCACGCACCCGCGCAGTATTTCTTGGGCTGATCAAGAAGAACAAACAGATGGCACTTTGCCGTGAGAAACCCGCCTTGAGAAATGCAGGCAGCTAGTAGTAAACAGCGGGGGGCTTGCTGTTTCTGGAGCGGAACGAGGGGCGAGGAGCGGGAGAGGGTTCTGCTGCCGAGGACGCCGGACGAGGCGAGGGAAGATGCGCGATGCCTGGTAGGAAGGGGTCCCGCTCGCGGGAGGTCCTAGAGCGGTCGGGTAGTCCCCCTGCTTTTAGGGGCTCCGGGGCTTGCGTTTGCTCCCCCCCTTTCTCTCCTTCCACCCGTGGGATTGATTTTGCCAGTGCCTCACCACTTGCATTGACTCTTGCCTTGTTCCTTTTCTCTCACAGGCCAGGGAAGGAGAAGTAGCCGTTATAGATAAAGTTCTGGATAATCCAGCTTTGACGTCTAGAGACTTTCAGGAATGGAAACAAATGTACCTCGATCTCTTCATGGACATCTATCAAAGCAGCACCCCGAGGGACTCTGTTAATGGCTCGTCTGAGGTCGATGCACTTATAGCCTCCTTAGCGCACACTCACTCTTACATTGAAACGCATGTATAAAGGTCTCTCTTTTTGTCCATATTTGCCACGCTCCTTTACTTAAGTGCATAAAGTAGTTTTTATATCGATATGTGGGAGCTCTAGTAAATTATATTTTAATGTTACTCAACCGTGTGAAGTAAACCTTCAATGGTCAACGACACCACGTCTTTAATGAGGATTTGTATATTTTATATGCTACCAACGCTCCGCTTGTGTTTACCTTCTGTGAAATAAGGAACATGACCTTTAGCTATTGAGAAGCAGTATTTAAAAGCATTTTTGGAAGACTGTGGCCTTCACACAGGAAGTTCTACAAGCTAAATGTTTTGCTATCGAAGGTCACTTTTACAATGGTATTTTATATTATATAATTCCAGTATTGCATTGCATTTTTGGAGTGCAGGTACTATTTTGGTGATGGGAGAAAACCAATTTTTATATTTAATGAGAAACTCTAGGAGTTTTCTTAAATAACAGGGGAAAAGCGTAATGCGGTGGTTGTGTTTCAGTTTTGTCAAACACACAAAAGGGTGAAAATCCACAGACAGAAATGACTAATGTGAATTTAAGTATCGAAAGGTTAGGTCTTACTTCCTTGTGCTTTTTTAAAGCCTGTTGCTAAGGTTTACCATCAGTGCAAAGGGATGCTGGTTTGTATTCTAATCAAGACCAAATTATGTGTTATTTGTCTCTTAATCACATTTGGTTGATTTTTTAAAAAATTAGTCATGGTACTGTCATTTATGCTGCTTTTGTACTGAAGGTATCAGTATAATATGCAGATTTTGCAAAAGAGAAAATGTAGCCTTTGGACATCCTTGAGAGCGGCGTTTCTCTTGCCCAGAAAAACAGCAGTGGAAAAGGTTCCCGACGAAATGTTCCGAATCTGAGAGGCTTTGAAAATTCCCACAATAGAAAAGGAATTAATAGGATTTTTCAAGTAGCCTCCTAAGTGTTTTCTGCGCTGTGAAATTTGGCCATATTATATGCAGGGAAAATGTGCGATGGGAGCAGAGCTGAGCACAGAACCTGAAAAATAATCAAGGAGTAAAAAAGCCTCTGGTTTGCTTTTGAAGGGGAAGGGATGCCTCTGGGTTCTGCTGAGTTCACAAGCCAATTAAAATGTTTTAAACTTCCACGAGATTTGAGATGTGCTGGAGACAACCCAGGGAATATGAGTAGAAATAGCTCCGTAGAGTTAGGCACATACCTGGAATAGGAAAGTGGGAGGGAAATCGTAAATCACGTATTTACTTTTTACGGGCTTGTATTCGAAAAGTGATCAGAGCATGACAAAATATTTCTGCTGCTTTTCAGTGTTTTGCTGCATAAGTTAGGAATCACATTGCGATTTAATAATGCTCATGTGAAAGGGAAAAGCCTCCTTTATACTTTTTACAGCGAGTTGTACTCTTCACCAACTTTAGACTATTGCCTGTACAGCTCAGTGAATGTACTTTAAACTGTACGAGCTCTGACACTTCCCGGCAGTTATATCCATGAAGGGATGAAGGAAAGAACGGACAGATTTATTTTCTCTCTCCTTCTTTCTTTCTTTCTTTCTTTTTATTCCTCTCTCTTTCTCTCCCTCTTCCTCTCTCTTTCTCCCCTTTCTTTTTCTCTTTCTCCCCCCCTTTCTCTCTTTCTTTCTTGGTACTTTCTTGCATTTGGATTGCAAATGTTTTGCAGATTTTGCACAATTGTACAGAAGAGTGGCCTTTCTGTAGCCCGTTTTCAGCAGTCCTACATTCAAGTCGGAATGGATGACAAATCATGTATTGACGTTTGTATAGAATTCTGAATCCAGTGTAATATTTGTACCATTAGAAGAATATTGTTTGTATAAACTGGACATTTATTTACTGCATGGGTACTGACTTGTATATTAAATTTGTGAGGTTTTTGTAAATTTCTCTTAAAAAATGCTTGACTTGAAATGGATTGTGCTATTGTTCCAAGCATTTAGATTCTCTTGCTCTTGTTTTACTGGACCAAAAGTAAATATATTCATATAAAAACCTCTTTATATCTGATGGATGTATATGCACATTGTGTAGTTGATTCCTTGTCAAAACCAAGGCAGTTCAGAAGACTTAGATCTGTTGCTATGCAACAGCTATTCTGCCTGCACTTTACATTAGTAAAGTCAGCTTGATTGCTTTAAAGGTGAAAATTAAACATTACAGTTTTTTAAGCTAGTCTAGTGACAAAGAACATGTGTCCTATCCATTGTGCTGCCTTCTTTTAAGACTATTAAATGTTCTTCTATATATATTTTTATTGTATTAACTCTCAGCCTAGAAAGGGAACACTGTAAAATGAAGTACAATAAATTTAGCTTTTAAATGAATGTTTGTGTGACTCGAGATTCAGTTTACTCCATACCAAAGTGATTCTGTGGCATCTGACCATTTGGCCAGCCTTGCACACGTCCGCGGACCTTAAAGTACCCCCGTAATCTGTGCCTTCGAACTCTGCCAACACGGCCAAAAAAAGTAAGACTATTGCCGTTTCCTACGCAGGCAGACACTGAATAAAGACTTCCGAAAACCTTCGGTTACCACCCTCCCCATCGTACTCTTTGATGAAAGTAAACCTGTTTTGACCTCAGGATTCTCTCACGTACCAGTTCAACAGCTATGAGCAATTTTACCGTTATGAGCAGGTAGGACAAAGCAGTGTATGCTACCGAGGTAAGTGTCCAGGCACTAGTTACAGCAACTCCTGTAACGCGTTTCTTACTGTCTAATAACAAGCATATCCATTCAGCTGTGGCCATCTGAACTAACACAAGCTTTTGCATATAAAAGAAATGTACTGTACCGGTAGTGTGCGTCTTTAAAATAAGGCAAAATAAGCATCTGAAAGGCGTGCTACAACCAAGGCTCCTGAGAGAGAAACGGCTTCTATGAAACAGTCACTGTTTTAACTCATGGCCATAACTGAGTCTACGTATCAAAAAATCCATGCTTTCTGTCCAGTAATTTCATGCTGGTTAGCTAAGACGTTCTTGCCTAGTGTGTAGCATATCAAATAATACCTTTTCCTTGGCAGTACTTATTATTAGTTCTCGTAGGCATCAATTTTCTAGTCTTTATACAGGTCACTTTCATTTTGCTTAGCCATAGCACAAAAATTCAATAGCACTTACCAGCTGGGAAAATTGCCTCTGATTAAGAAAACAGAAAAGATGGATTATATTTTTTAACCTTTGAAAAATCTGACTTGCAACACCTATTAATTGCTATCTAGGTATTATTCTTCAAAAGTCAAGGATTACGATTCTCATTCATTGCCTCTGAACGTGCTACTTGCTACCTCCTTCCTCAGTGAGGTCGGCTTCCAGCCCTATAAATCCCAGCACCTTTTCCCACGCTGGAGCCAGATTTTCTTGCCTTTTTCCACCAAGCGCTGGGCTTATCAAAGCAAAACCTCCACCCTGTCCCGTTCAGCGCCATTGCAGTTTTCTTCTTCTTCTTCTCCAGGACCTCCCTGCTGGCACGTCTCCTGGGGTGGTTATTCGGCAGCTCAGCAGTTCGGCGGTCTCTTCTGCTGGCCGTCGCCGTCCCGCTCGTCGGCCGGCTCCGAGAGTTGCAGCACCGCGCACTGCAGCCCGCACCAAGGCAAGGGGGCTTTGCAGATCTCTTCCCAGCCGTCGTTGTCGATGTCGTAGCCGACCACGTCTTGCGTGGGGACTTCCTGGGAGTTTTGCCATTTCTTCCCCCCGATAAGAAGAGCCGTTTCCTCTACCACTGCCAGGCCGTAGCAAAAGCGATCGTAGGTCAGTGGTCTTAACCGAGTCCACTGGTTTTGATCAGGGTCGTATCTTTCTATTTCAGAGAATGGTTCATATAATCCTAAAAAGGTGAATATGGCTTCTCTGATTGTTGCCATCTGATGCCCAAACCGGGCAATGCTCATGGGGGCTTGTTTCACCCACTGCCCTTCGAGCGAGCTCAGAGAATATACATCCTTGCTTGTGTCGGCTGGGTCCGAGTACTTGCCGCCTGAGATGTATATAGTATCCTTGCAAATGGCGCTGGCGTGGCCATGTATCTTGCACGGCAATTCCCTTGCCTTCGTCCATCTGTCCCTGCTGATGTCGTAGACTTCCACAGACGAATGCAGTGACCCATCCTCACCCCTTCCACCAACGGCAAAGATATCCTTGCCTAGGACGCAACAAGAAAACTGGCATCTCTTTTCCAGCATGCCCGTGATTTGGGTCCACGTGTTAAACCTCGGATCGTAACGATGGACCTTGTTCGTAACCGATAAGATCTGTTCGGTTTTAGCGTCACCCGGGGCACCGCTTTCTATTTCCCCACCCAAGACGTAGAGGAAGTTGCCCACCACGCACACGCTGTGGTTCTGCACCCTGTCCCGCACCTGCGTCAGAGCTCGCCACTTGTGATTGTAAACGTCGAAGGCCACCACGTCGCCGACGAGCCCCTCGCTTGCTGTCCCTCCCCCCAGCAGAATGATCCGAGTTTTCTGGTTCCTCAGCGTGGTGGACTTATCCTGCAGGACGGGCTGCTTGAACACAGATGTATGGTAGTTTATGGCTTTAATGATCAAGCACTTAATACCTGCGGAGAGGGGCACCTCGGACTGCGTGTAGGTTTTTCGCAGCTCTTCCACCGGGATGAGGCCGTATCGTACGTGCTCCAAAAGGCCGCTTGTGTGAGCCAGCCTGGATTTATCCTGCTTCAGCCACAGCAGCACAAGATTCAGCAGGCGGGTTTCTTTCACCATGGGGAGATCTGGTGATTGAACCACTGCTAGCAGAGACCTGAAGTTCAGCTCGAGCAGTCCTGACAAATCCAAGTCCAGCAGCTTCCAGAGATTATTGACAATGTATTTTTCTGTTGCCGCTAAGGCATCCGGCAGGTAGAACCTCCTGGCCACGTTGGCGGAGAAGCAGCAGTTTTCCAAGGCAAGATTGTTAACCAAGTACTGATTGCACAAGCCAATTGCATCCGTCACTTGCAAGTAGCTTGCAGCTTCCAAGGTGTCCTCCAGGCTTTCGAAGGAAAGGGGCAACAGGGAAGTGTAAATGAAATCCAGGATGTGCTGGAGACCGGTGGGTGAGACAACTTGCAGGTGAATTACACTGGCTTTAGACTCTTGGGTGTAACTTTTGAACATGGCTCGGAAGTAGTCACTGGAGCATGCCAACAAGGACTTGTGTGCAGGAAACTCGTTTTCCTTCACTTTCAGCAAAATATCGCACAGAAAGCCCTCTGATCTCAGCGTCTGGTACTGGCCGAGCACGGCCGTGCAGTGCGCTTTGCAGTAGGATAGGAAGTAGCTCATGGTAGGCAACACTTTCCCCTTCAGTTATTAAAGCTAAAATGCAATTAGATATTGAAACAGCTGCCCTACTCAACAGCCATTGCTTGAATGCCCAGCAGACCTCCAGCTGTTAGAGAAAAGCCCAACCAAAAAAAAAAAAAAAGGAATCAGTCCCTTGCCTGGCATAGGGGGACAGTTAGTACATTTGTAGTGAATTCAATGCATTCCTTTATGGGAAAAACAGCTGAATGTCATAACAGCTGTAGGATGCTTACTTTTCTCGCCTCCGTCGCTTGTGCAAGGATGAATGGTCCATGCTTGTGCCGAGCACCCGCTTGGCTGGCCATCGGGTGACAGATGATGGAGCTAGACGACAATCCCAGCAAATGACACTTTGTGGCTGCTCAGCCGTCGCCCGCGACCCTTCTTGCTCCGCAGGCAGATCAAATAGATCCTCTCTGGCTGACAGCGCATGGCTGCGAGCAGACGCAGGCGAGAAGGGACCGCTGGCTTTTCTCCTCTCTTGTTTCTGTTTCAAACTCAGATAAGTTTAGACCTGGCCGCCCCCGGGGCAGCAGCCCCCTTTTCGTCCTCTTTTTGCACGCTCTTAGGAAGCCTCAGCCGAAGATCAAATCAGCGCCCAGGGATTACTACGTGAAGATTTCCCAAGCCTGTAACTCTTTGCCCGGCAGGCACCCAGACAACTAAAATACTGTGATTAGTCACCGGTTCGATTTGACATGCATTTCTGGGCTCTTTGCTTCACATGACACCGCCATAACTCACAGCGACCAGAATAGCCCCGGGCGCATCCCCTCGTCCCCCTGCCCCAAGCCGACCCCAGGCGGGCGAGCGAAGGGGCCAAGGACCGGGCGGACGGATGGACGGACAGACGGACGAGCTTCCACTGACAGCCGCGGCCAAAGCAGCTGACTTGGAACGACCTGGCTGGAAATCACAAGGATAATAGCGCATTCGCACAAAGTGGTGACAAAAATAGAATCCCGCGGTTTGGCTGTAATAAACCGAAATCTGTTTATAGAGGAGGCTTTGCATAATTGTGCTCTTGGTTACCAGCTGGGAACAAACCCCGAGCCCCTGGGGATGGGCCAGAGCTCACTCCCTCAGCTTTCTCACTTTCAGTTTGTCCCAATTAGAAGCACGTATATGGGGATTATCCCTGATTTTCACCCGGGCCCTTCAGGGTCTAATTTCTACCAGGAATAGTAGCTCTGGGCAGGCTACACATTCTGACCTCTTAAAGCTTGCTTTTATTTTTCTTTTTTTTCCCTGCGTAACTCTGGGTGGAGGTGTTCAGGAATCTCCTCCTGACACTTTTCTTTCCAAATTAAACACACTCGGGACTTGCAAACCTTGACAGGGTTGATAAATGCCAGACCATTTTGCTGCATCGTAAGCCAGCAGACTTGGGGGCAGAGGAGGATCCCACAGGACTGGAAAATTTCACCTTTTGCTCAAGCCAAAGGTAAAGCCTTTTTACTGTATTTGCTTATATGTATTTATGTGTCATGAAATTCTGGCTCACCTCTGTAATCAAGGGGTGTTTGGGAGCTGACTGGATCCTGATGTGGGTCGTGCATGCTGTGGGACTCCTCCAGTGAGCTTAAGCCGTCTTGCTAAGCAGACCAATACCTACACATACTCTGCTCTGTTTGCGGGGAGGGACTCTGAAAATGTCATTCTTCATTGCCGTATAGCTCTGGAAATTGATTTCCTGCTTGAATCCACTTTCCATCATGACATTATAGACCATAAATCAGGATCTTACTAAAAAATCTTCCCCCTTGCTAGCAAAATGACACGTATGGGCAGTGGGGACCAAGGAGGACAGGGATGCCTTGTTTCTCTTTCCCAGTGGCTTTGCCTATGTCCAAGTTGGGGCAGCTCTGAAGTATTTCAGATGTTGTTAGCAAAGCTGTGCGGTTGAGTCCAAGCTTCTGGTTTGATGCTTTTTGTGTTTTGGACAAACCAGAGACCAGGTACCTCTGTCACCCCTCGGCAGTCATGCATGCTGGTGATGAGGGACCAGGCCTTAAATGCTCCCACTCCTAAAGATACTGCTTTCCCCAGTTTAACCCCACAAGGTACCAGATTTCAGTAACACGAGGCACAGATAAACCTCCGCTGTTTCAAAACAGCCATCGCCCTTCCCCAGGAGACAGAGCGGCGAGCACAGGGGCTGCGTCTTCAGCGCAGGATTGAGCTCGAGGAGCATTTCGGCAGCAGCTTTGGCATAAGCAAGTCCTGGCACCCCTTCCTCGTCACCAACAGTCCTCCTCCTCCATCAGCCCTTCGCCTGTGCTGCCACGATTGCTCCGAGGCGGAGGGCTGGGAGGCGACACAGCCGGGAAGCGATGCTCGGAGAGAAGTGGGCAGAAACCCCAAAAATACAACAGGGGAGAGGTCTCTGAGGCCCGGGCCAGGTCCTCAGCCTTCTTCACGGTGTGAAGACTCGTGATCATCAGAGGTGATCCACTGGCTGGGCAGGCAGCTGGGAACCCACCACCCGGCGAGAACCCTCGGCACGGGACGCCCACCCAATGCACCGAAACTGGACGTGTCTTCTGCTGTTGAGCCATGGCCAACAGCCGCCCTCCCTACGCCCCCGCGCTGCTAAAAAAGTGCTTTGCGTATGCTGGTAAGCCCTAGAAGCTGGGATGGAGGACACACAATTAAATCCTACTCCCCTCCCCCCCCCCGCATGTAGATGTACCAGAAAAGGGTCAAAGATGTGGCTTGGGCAATGGCGGGTCTTGCCAGCAGCCCCCAAAACGCACTCCCCCCATCAAGCGATGCACTCCCAGGCAAAGGCAACGTGCCTTTTCCTCTCCTTCAGCGAGGCCAGGCCAGATGCTGCCCAGGCTTGCCCGGGTTTTGCTGGCAGGCGTCAAAAGTACCAGCACAGCCCCGACGGCAAGCACCGTGACTTCAGAGAGGCCAAAAGGGGCTCAGACGGAACGGCCGTGCCTGTGCCCGGGGCGATGCCCCGTTAACCGAACCGGCCGAGCATCGCTTGCTCTCCGCACCAATTCTGTACTGCCAGCCGGTTACAGCGCGCTGCCACAGGAGCCGGCGCGGATTTAACTGAACTGATTTAATACCCGTGCCAGAGCAGCAGGTCCTGTAATTGTATGCAGATTTCCTGTGCGTTTCCCTCTCAGACCTACTCCATCTTCATGGCAAGCCGGCTAATAGAAATAGTAAGAATCATGCTCCTTATAAAGCTGTTTATTTGCCCGGAGATTTTATTTCTTTCACTTATAATTGAAATAAAGCCACGTCCTTTCCAGTCCCTTGCTCTGGAGTGACAAAAAAAGATTATCATTATCGAAATGAGGTTTCTCCCTGCTCCACTTTTAGGCAGTTAGCTTTGTCTAACTAGGGAGCCTACTCAGCCGGCACCCTCCTTTGTCAACAGACAAATTATCTCTAGGCGGCAGCTCGGGTCTTCAGCGCCTTGGGAGGAATATTTAATGTCCATTAGCAAGAGAGCAGACCATGACTAAACAGCTAACATGAATCTCAGGAACAGACCTAGCACTAGGTGTGATGCAGTCAAGCCATGATCTTATTTTTCTCAGCCGTAATTTGGAAGATCAGATCTAATGTTTGACTCACTAGATGGTGCTTAAAATTAGGGAAACATTAGTGTTTCAATGATACTGATTTGCTGGGAATAGATAATACATTTTTAATCATGTGCATCATTTAGACTTTAAATTAGATTTAGATGTCAGGCTTTTAGTAGCTTTCTCTTGAAATTATTGCTATACTACAGTAGACAGTCTGCAATAAAAAAGAATATTCGGAGGTGTGCTGTGAAAAATGTTGGCTTCCACACTTGCAGTTACATTTTTCCTACACAAAGCTGAAAAATGGCCCAAATTGCAATGCTGTCTTCAGTTGAATCTTGCAAGTAGGCCATCAGTTAATAAACACTTCAACTACCATTGTAAATTTTCCCAATTTTTTTTTTAAGAGTAAAGGTTATAAAAAGAGTTGCACAAGTAAAATTAGGCTCATTAGTAACAAGTGGCTTACTGTAAAATATTCATTACAAAAATCCACAGCGGAGGATTTCTAAGCTACACTTTGTTCCAGAAGAAATCAGCACAGTCCAGAGGACAACAGAGGCAACGCTTCAGATGCTTGATAATGTGCCGCATGAACAAATATAGCAAAAGTGAGCCGGATGATGAATGTAATAGGGATGATGTAGCATATAGGTTTTCTAGAAACTACTAATCAGAAAGATCGTATTGATTTAAGTTGTCTTGTAAAAATCATTGGAGTAGAGTCTGTACTTCATCCTCGAATAATCATTCACAATAGTATCTGGGTCACCCCATCTATTTAAAGCAAAGGATGTTTAGCCAGGGAAAGCAGTCTTTAAGAACAAAACATTAAGGGGAAGAAATTTTCTTGCAGCTAAAAGCAGCGCCTGGCAAGATCACGCCTGTGTATAAAAGCAAAGGAGAAAGTTACCGGCTTGGATGAGGTGGGCTTAGGCTGCCAGGTTTCCAGAAGAAGGGGCTGAGTTAGGGCTGGGACCCCAGCCAAAGCCTGCCGCGAGGCCACGGCCGCTAAGCCACGGCTGCCTGGTGGTTTTCTGTGGTTTTGTGGAAAAAGAGGAGGAAATACCATTGGCACGCGGGGGTTGGGGGGCCGTGTCCCAACCGGGTTACGCTAGCACTAGCTACGCCGATGCGAGAAAGCATCCTGTGTCAGATGGCAACGCGAAATAACAGTCTTCCAACCAGCCGGTGCCTCTTTTGTTTCCTCTCCCTTTTTTTCAGGTTCCCGTTCGCGTGCCTCCCATGAAGACGGATGTTGTTATGGCTTCCACCGTGCTCTCGGCCGGTTAGACGTGGGCTTCCCGGCTGCGTAAAAAAACCAAGAAGTTGGGAGAGTTTGTAACTTGGGTTCCCGTTTCAGAGCGACAGCAGCGGGATGAGTCAGGCAATGCGGCTGGAGGATAACGAAGGTGAATGTGTATTTTAACATTTCTGAGCAGCTGTACTAACGGCCTTCACAGCGGAGGGCTGCTCGGGGTCCGTCCGCTCCCCCGATGGTCTGGTGCCACCGGCGATGCTCCGCATCTCGCCCTCCCTTTCCCTCCGCTTCCCCGTGCCGCAGCCGGGGCAGGGAAGGACCTGCAGCCCCTGCCCGGGACCACCTTCGTTCCGCACCAGCTCGGGGCTGCTCAGAGCGCGGGCTGGCTGCTGGTTTCGGACCGCGAGGACACGGACAGCCCTGGCCGAAGCTGCTCGGCTCGTGGGTCACTGCTGCAGGCGTGGATGCCCCCCCTGCTATAACAGGAACGTTTCTGACTGCCGCGAAAAGCTCCCGCCTCCCCAAAACTGGTTGAACTGGGGTCCCAAACTTTATTTTCTTGGGCACATCTAGCGGCAAAAGCTGCAGCTTCGGGCTGTGCGACGGCTGATGGCAGGAGAGCTGGGTCCTTCCCTTCGCCTGTGGTCGGGTACCCCCAGCAGCTCCCAGCTCTGGCCCCGCTGCGGGGAGCCCGGTCCACCCTGACGTGGTTGCCCCGGTCCTAGCGATGCGTGTATCCAGTACAAAGCCAGTATAACTGGGAGACACACCTCAGGTCTAAGAAAATGATAAGGAAATGGGGACTGGTTCCCCATGTTGCAATGGTCTCTGAACGCCTTTACTTGTAATTAGAACTAGGGTTCGTTTTTATAAGGATAGAAAGGTAAGGACCAAGCAGTGCTCTGGGACCACAGAGGAGAAAACACAAATGACCTTTTCCTCTGTTAGGACGCCACGCAGATGAAGTAAAGCTGCAGACTGCAGAGGTCTCTCTGACATCAAGGTGCTTTTCACACGAGCTGGTTAGGAGTCAGCTCTTCCATCCTCTTCCCCTCCCTAAGTCACATTCAAGCAAATGCCCTCTAAGGTATAGGCTGTGGCTTAGGAAAGTACTCCTGACTATGGTTAAGAGGCTGTAAGTAGAAATAATAAAAAGAAAATGAAAGCAATCACCATACAAATCACCTCTCCATTTTTCCCCAAGCGGGTTTATTTGCCTTTGACAATACAAAACAGCTGCTGGAAACATGACACATCTTCTGCGGGGGGTTATATTTTGCCGTTTTCTTCAATGAGCTTTGCGATCTAATAAGTATTTTCCAGTTCAAAGTTTACAGAGTTGTATGGAAATAGGGGCTGGGTTTGATTCCTTTGAAGCCAATAGGAACTTTGCCATCAGCTCTGGTACAAGCAGAAACACAACATTCTTAGCACAGAGAAGTTTGGGGGGCCAAAGTATCAGTCTTAGCTTAATTTTTCAGCCTTACATACCAGCTTTCTCACCTGACATGCAGGGTATATTCAGCTCCTAATGGTCCTACTGGAATAAAGGTTGTATTAAAGATCAGACCCTTTTACAGCTGAGCCCCTCATCTGTTACAGAAGAGAGCCTGATGAGTTTCTACCTACAGCAGGTAATTTTTAACGTGTTAACTCTTGATGTGCTTGACGTGTATTCATTACGTCAGCAGTCTTATGGGGTGAGCGAGGCCGGGGAAGGGCAGCAGTAATCCCTGCTCAGACATTGCCCTGCTGCAGCCTTCACCGACGCTTCAGGGCGCAGAGTCTTCAGCCGCCAGCGCTGCATGGCTGCCCCCGCTGCCGCTACTGCTGATTTCACTTGGGTTATTTCAGAAGCAGATAGGCTTGTGGGATTCTTTCCTACTGCCTCAGCCTCTGGAAATATTTTCATTAAAAGATTAATTTTTTTTATTATTATTATTTTTTTTTTAGCTAGGCAGGTAGGGCCTTCTCCTGATCTTCCTCATATTTTCAGAAAAGAGTTACTGAAGAAAATACTACAATTCCACAGCCTCCAGAATTACAACACATTACCACAACCTCCAGAAAAGAGG
Source organism: Buteo buteo (assembly GCF_964188355.1). NCBI lineage: Eukaryota > Metazoa > Chordata > Aves > Accipitriformes > Accipitridae > Buteo > Buteo buteo. The sequence continues at coordinate 1,988,621 of NC_134178.1, forward strand.
TACTGCAGAGAACTTCAGTTCCTGCGGGCCATTTGTTGTTTCCCGTACCTTGAAATTCTCAACTACAAAGACAAACAGAGAAAATAAATAGGCATCCCTAAGATATCAGGAAGAAATCGTTCAGGGCATTTTCAAAGGCAGAAAGGGCATTTAGAGGCCAGGGTCCCTTCAGGCAGCTAAACAATCCTAATGGCCATTGCCCCTCACGACAATGTCCTTCCTACTTACTGAAATGCAGTGATTCTGTTATCAAGGTGACACCAAACTGTCCAATTTGGTTCAGGACAGCGTTGTGTGCGACGGGCACTTTAGAAACACTCAGAAAGTGCTGGCAACTGCCCTCCCGTGAGGCCGCTGCTGTAAGTCACTGCTGTCAATAAATCTTGTTGCTCTTAATTGTTTGGGTTTCTCTTAGAAACAAATATTTACCAGCTTCTGGTTTGCACAGTCTTCTAAAGGTCACAGATGCTAGCTCCAAGGGGAGCCAATCTATTCAACCTTAAACTATTTAACACTGGCTTCCCATGCAAGCTGCCATAAAAGCAGGCATCACTATGGGACTTATGTGTAAGGATGGGGGAGTAAAGTTCTTCTCCTCTTGGCCCATTTCAGCATGTTATTTTTAAAAGCTTATGCATTCGGTGATGGAAATGGACGCCTTTGTTCTGCTTATCCTTTTAGATGGGGCTGATGTGTTGGATGCTAATGGTCTACTGGGAAGTCAGGATTACTTTCTCGTATAATAAATCTGGATGGAGGGGAGAGAAAATGATTTTCTTGGGATTGCTATTAGTGGTGAAAGTTTGTATTAAGAAAAAAAAAGGTCCAGGTTTTCCAAAACTATTGTAGCCCTTCTACACCCACTACACAACTCTATGTAGTAACCTGCAGCTCCAGAAAAGCTTCAATGCATCTTAGCTACAAACCTCATCTCAACTTCCTAAGACTATTCAGACAAGAAATGCTCTCCAGCAGTTATTTCTTATACCTACCTTTCATTTCATTGTGACCAAAAATCCCAAGCAGGAGAATTGCTGGGGAAGCTGTTATCGAATTTTGTGCTCTGACTCCTTTCATGCTGACTCTTTTCATTTGAATTACATAATTTCTAATGACACCAATCAATCACCTGCGTACTCATCTGAGCTACTTGCCTGTGAAGGCAATAAACTGTGTGCTGAGCTAGACCCTCTGCCTGGTGCAGTGGTTTGGGGTTTGACTTTTAAACTTTTAGTCATTTCTGCTCTTCCTTTTCTGCCTTGTTTTGGGTTCGGTCTATATAGGCATTAGAGAAGGTGAAGCTTCACATGACTGGGAGCTTCTTCTCCTAACTGGGATCCTTTAGCTCTTGCTTGGATTCAGCAAGAACCAGCTCACTTTCTTTTAAGACTCATTATTTTTGTCATCTGTCCTAGAAGAATCACAAGAGACCAAGGCCCCCACTCAAGAGCCCTGTGCTTGCAGGTTAATCATGCCTTGGGAAATACAAGGTTTGCTTTCTCACCCCTAGGATGGAAATTGATAGGATTGACATCATTTTCTAATTTGATTGCCCAACTCAGTGTTGCCTGTTTCCTGCACAGGCATCATATGTAATACACACACATGTTACATTTATGCAGGCCAATAATATCAGCTTTAAATTAGGAAACACTTTCTACAGTAAGGATAACAAAGTGCTGGGATAGGTTGCCTAGGGAGGTCGTAGGGTTGCCATCATGGGTGGACCTTTAACATGTGCTGTAAAGAATATATTTCCTACAATTCTGCCTGGAATTAGGCAAGTATAGCTGCTTGGGCTTGGAGGCAAGGAGATGGATTACACAGTCTTGAATCCCTCTGAGGGCTGTACTCTAGGATCTTCTGCTCACAACAAGGCTTCAATCACAAAGTCCTCTGAACTATGAAGCGTGTGTCTTATCAGACCTTGGTGATTCACACAAGTGATTTTCTAAATAGAGATGCTTTGCTGAAAAAAAAAAAAAGCCTTAAATAGGAAAAAGCTTGGGACGCAAGCTGGTGTGTGATGCTTTGGAGACACCATAATTGCTGTTTGGAAAATTTACCGAGCATGTCAGTAAGCTGAAAATGTGCAGAACAAAGGGGATGCAAAGTGCCTGCCTGAAAGCACTGCCTCTCTTCACAAGGAAGAGCCATTGGAAGGTCATTGCCCAACATCATTGCTGTTTAAAAAGCTGTTGCCCAGGGATGTCACGACTTGAGCACTTCTGCGGAGATCAATCCGTAAAGAACGCGGTTTTGACAGCTGACTGGAGTAGTACGGAAATGAACTCTGCCACCACTGATGTCAGAGTTTTTGGTTTTGGGTTTTTTTTTTCCCCTGTCTCACCTAAAGATAAATAAAGTAGGCAGCTTTCTATCTTAGATGAAGTCGGTAGAGTAGAAATAGTTCTTGTTCTGGGTATTAGGAATTTGCATTTCTGGATGTCACTTTCCTTTGGTTGTTTTTCCTTGAGGAGAAGGAGCAAGGTATTTAAAATATCAGTAAGCCAAAAAAAATCAATAAGCAAGGATCTAAAAACAGCCGTGTTCTTCTATATCTGATACATCCTGTCCCATACCAAGTCGACACAGGTGCAGGAGAGAGACCCCCTTGAAGAGCTGGAAGCTGCCCTCGGTAAAGATTTGCCGGGCAATACAACACCAGTGTGAATGCTGGGACACAACGAGCCAAATTCTGGAGGACTAATGCCTCCGTTGACATACGTGTGCGTTTCCTGAAATAACCATCCCATCCTGCGATGCAAAAGTCACTTCCCCAACATGCTGCTTTGCTTGCTGCTCAAACCAGCTGGTGCGAACCAGCGTAGCCTCAGTGACCACGTGACACCAGCAGGCGAGCTGTCCCTCCGTTTTAGGTCAGACCCATGACCGGAGCACACACGGCTTTCGCTTGCCTTGCCAGAGCACGTTCCTCTCCTCTCAAGGGCTAGGGAAGAGCCCAGATGTCCCATGTGTGTCACAACTATAAGAATTTGACGCTGACCGAATTCTTCTCAACCACCTAGTGCCGTCCAGTGTCACTTTTCCAGTTCTCCTCAAAGTTCTCCCCTCCTCGCACTGCCCCGCGCGACAGCAGCGGCATCGAGGATGGTCAGCGGCAGTTTATTGGAGAAACAGTCAAAGCAGGGAATTAAGAAGCGGCCTCATTCGGAGTGCCTGAGTCACTGGGATGTCATTCGGGCGTGAGGACAGCCTGTGAAGGCTTTCGGGTCACATGCGTGCATGACATTTAGAAGAGGTGGGTGACCTCATGGAAGATTATCTGAGAGATCTAGACTGGCCATAGAAAGTGGCACTGGAGGCTTTCATTTATCCTCACTAACCTTCAGCAATAAAAAGGGAGGATGAGCGCACGGATGTGCATGCGGCAAGTATGCGAGAAGCGCCGCGAACATTGGGAAAGCCAGAGGGGTGGTAAACCATACCCCAGCTCTGGTGACACGTGGCTGTCATGGGAAGAGGAGGACACTGTGTTTCACAGGGCAGTGCTTTATTTGGGTTTTTGTGCGTGTGCAGTTGCTGCTTGACTGTGCAGGAAGGCAGTTAAGAATTTGTGCTCCTTTCCTAGTTTCTGTAAGAAAGCACAAATTTGGATTTTCTAATTCTAGATACGGCCACCAGGCCAGGGTGGCAGCATCTGTGACGGCAATCAGCAACACTGAGAAGTAGAGCCCTAATTAGTCAACTCCCCCAGCTCCTGCCATCGCTCACCCTGCATCTCCAAATCAGCACCTCGGCACACACCAGGTCTGTCGGTAAGGAGCAAGGTGGTTTTCCTGAGTTCAGTAAGGATCCAAAGGGCCTTGAGATGTCTCCTCAAGTCTTTGGCCTTCCTCTAAGCCCTCATCTGGCACATGTCAGCTCAGCACATAACTTTCTCCAGCCTGCTGGACCTGCTCCGGTGTCCCTGCTGAGATATCTGTTAGGGAAGCCGAGCAGGAGGAAAAAGTGGCATGGCAGCAGGGATCTTGGTAGCCCTGAAATCACATCCAAACTTGCCTCGCATGGTCAACACTAAGGCTAAGAAGGACAGAGAATACCATGTGCTGTGTCATTACAATGTCCAGTTCAGCGGCATGCTGACTTCTGCATTTCTGCTCAGGTCAGGGCTTGGATTATCAGCCCCCTGATAGAAGGGAGATGTGTTAAGACCCATTCTGACCCTGAAAATGATCAGCTAGGGAAGTCCTAAGTATTAGGTGAAGAACCACTGCATTAGGTGAAGAATACTCTCAATAGAAACTATTGCAGTACCTCCAAAAAACATTTACTAAGAATGCAGCATCTCTAAGAAAGAGAATCTAATCCCAGTTTCACTACAAGTACAGCGAAGGATTAGGTCACTTTTCACAGTACGACATCCCGACAAAATCAAATGTAATTAGTTACCAGACAAGATTTACCAACCACCTGTACATATGAAACCCACAGCTGGTATCAGGGCCAGAACATTGTCACTTTGCTATTGCACTCTGCTGTGGCGCTTGCAGTTAGTCACCAGTCTTCTGTAGGATATATTTGAAAACATCCACTTCATTGTTACTGCAACGTAATGTAGTGGGAAGTGAGCATAACATATGAACAGATGTGTTTATTTTATAAATGGCTTTAGACTGCTTCCAAAGACACAGGAGAACTGGATTTTACCAAGTTTGACTGATCTTATATCCAACCCTTAGTTTTTTTGTCTCTAGAGAACTGTTTTATCTTGGGGCATAAAGTAAGGAGAAAAGCTGGAGTACTTTCTGAGGGCTGAAAAACTGGATTTAGGGGGAGTTTCTTTGTAATTATTCAAGTACCAGTAGTACTAGGCAGCTTGTATACCAAAATTAGGATTTTTTTGCCAAGTGCATTACTTAATCTGCTTCACTCATAAAGCAAAAACTCATGCAAATTAAATGAGCACACATTAGAGAAACCAGGACTTATTCACGAGGGCAAAAGAAAATTGTTTCAACATTTTGGCCCTAAAGCTATTACCAAGAAAAATATAACTATTTTGCTTGGACAGCCTTCTCTGATTCTCTTCTCTCAACATCAATTTTTTATAATACAAAACAGCCAAAGAGCCGGATTTTTATTACATCTTCCCATATATAATTTACAGACTGCACGGAACAAGAGATAAATAAAAGTGCCATCTTTATCACCCTTCTGACTGCGCTGAGCACAGTCCTGGTAAGGTGCCACCGAACTCCACAAACTGCTTCTCAAGACTGTGATTTGGGGGATTCATGTCCATAAACACAGTTGCATGTAGCTACAGATGTTTTGCTGGTACAGTAAGTAAATAGTACAGTGGGGCCTTGCTTTTACTACTAAAAATAACAGCTTATGCTATCAGAGAAAATGCAAAACTGCCGGTTTAGTTCTATAATTCAAGTTATGCATAAAGCCAAGCCTCCAGAGTTTTAAGGCAAGTAACACTATTTGTCTTAGAAATGCAGTACCACTATAATCTTTTAACTGAAAGTGATTAAACCAGAGTAATCAATTGAAATTCAGGTAACAGTAATTATTATTTTACCTCTACCTTTACCTCCAAGTTACATGTGTTTGGATTTTTCTGTGCAGATGATCAGAGAAATCATCAGAGCGTGTTTTTTTGTTCCATGGCTGATGATTAAAAGTCTCTCCCCGAAAGTGTCGGGGTCTTGGTGTCTCATTAGACTAAACCCTTTGCCGTGGGCACAGCACAATAACTGTTTCTGTTTTTCTAACAGAACATGTCTCCACCGCATTTTTGAGCAGTTTCTCTGAAAAATACATTCAGCTGGATTAAAGACGTCTCTCAGCATTGGGATAAAAACCCAAAAATTGCCGTGCAAAGCAGTGGGTAGGGAGTTAACAAAGGAACCTCTTCCTCCACCTGACACGCATGGAGCTTAGTGACACCAGGGCAACTCTGTCCCTTTGATTTACTGTCGCACCGGCACCTTATGGAGACCAGAGCGTAGGGACGACGCTGAAATCCAGCCGTTTTGCTTTATTTCCTGGGTGCCTCATTAAGCAGGTTAGGGGTTGTGGGGCAGAGAGGAGTTTATCTCTGTGGTTCAGATATGACGACTATTTATTTTGCTGCGACCGTTCCTCTGGCTTCACTGCCTGGGGGTGGTCACGTATCATCTCATCAGCGAGGTGTTAATATATCGCTGTTAACGAGTTTGGCTCGTACTGACAAAGGCTGGCACGTAACCAGGTGAAAGAGGTGTGATTTTAGTGTGATCCGTTATTACGTATTTCTGTGCTCATCTGTCATTGTAAGACCTCAACCTTTCCCTATAATGGTGCCAAAACGTAACATTTGAGGGGCAAAAGTTTCCATGCCAGAAGTAAGGGACTGCAGAGTTGCTTTTGGGGCATCTTTCACTGCCCTCTGTGTGCCCTACAGTCAGACCCTTTCATAAGACTTAGATGAAAAGTAACGTCACTGGCACGGCATGGTTCAACCCGCTGTTAACAGTTTGCTAGCTGAGACCCAGAGAGCCTTCATAGCCTCCTTTTTTCCTAGCACTTAGTTCCTGATTTTATGCTTTAATAAAGATTCCTTGCAGTGCTAAGACCTTGCAGTTTAAAATCATACATATTTTGAAATTTCGCTTAAAAATGAAGCTAAGAAAAAATATTCTTTGCCTCTGCCCAGCCCCTCGCCAGCATTAAGCTGCTTCGACGGCCACCAGTGGTACCCCTCCACTTTGTCACAAGGAGTGGAAATCTGGCAAATAAGCACGCGTCAGGGATGTTTGGGGGGTTTTTTTTCTTTCACTTACGCATTCAGACGTGCTGACTGTGATGTGGTCCCAGCTCTCCCCATCCCCTGGAATTTCCACTATGAAGTTTCCTAACTGTGAAAGGAGGGGAAAAAAAACGTGGTCTTTACCTTTCCGCAGTTCTCTGAAATGAGAATTTTTAAAGTGAGTAAAGAATAATCAAAGCAGAGGCCCTGACTCATCTTGCCTTCAACATGTCTTTGGCTCAAGGGATCCTGTATTTTCTCCTCTTTTTCTCGCTTCCATACTGGCAGGAACAATGCAGGCCAGTATCAGTGACTGATAATGCAGTGTGGGGGAAAATTGTTCATTTTCGATTGAATAGACATGTTAATCTTATCGGTATGTAAATGAAAGGAGCTCCTGATGCATTCTGCCTCTTGACACTTTCATTTCAACCTGTTCTTTCGGGATGCTCGCCTCCACGGAAGGCATTAAGGGAAATCACCCATGAGCTTATAAGGTTGAAGCAGGATGGTAAGCAATGTCAGTATTGCATATTGAAAGTAAAATATACAAGAATGTCCTTTTTATTGAGCTGCAGCGAGTGGGGCTTCTTTCTAATTTCCTGTACAAAGCCATGCAAATGTATCTAATAACTTAAAATACAAAAATATCACCAGTTAGATTTGCATTGTCTGATGGAGCGCACCAGAATTAAATGGATGTCGTTGTTAGTAATATTCCACTTGAAATCTGTTTTCTAACCAGAATAATTATCTTTATTTTAATTGAATAAACAAGAGCCAGGCAGAGAGTTTCAGAGCATGTAGAATAGTTTCAATCAACGGCAGAAGAGTATTATTATAAAACAGCTCCTCTTATCCCTTCACAGTAAATAACACAAGAGAGACCAAGGAGACACAGTGTATTAAATTTCTCTAACAATAAGATCTCATTTCCAAAAATAGAATATGCATCGAACAGTCTTCTTTATGTACAGTCCGTATAAAAGAAGTGTCAGGGATTAATCATCGTATGTAACAGTTGGTGCAATCGTACATGATTTTTGCCCAGCATCAGTATTTCAATGTTCCCTTTTTATTTGGGCTTTTGAAGATAGTGATCCTTCACCTATATTCAGGAGCATGTTCCATCAAAGCTGGATGACCTGTTTATTTGAATAAAGGTTGCAGGTTTTCTGTCAGCTAGCTCACATTTTGTATTCGCATTGTATAAAGTAAAGGTGATGCATAAATATCAGAACACCAGTGCATTTTAGATTCTCAAGGAAAAGAAATACTTTGGCTCTACAACAAAAGAAGAATTTAGCTAAACTCACCAGAAAGACCATCCCTTTTAATATTTTCATTTCCTTTATTACACAATACACAATTCCCGTTCTATAACCAGGAGTACACAACAGGAAATTAGACGTTACATTCCTCATTTATTCTGCATTTTGTCAAATCGTTTTAAACCTCTTTTGTTCATATTGATTTTTCTTTTCAAAAGGAAAGAAGCCAAATTAATTGCAAATAATTATTTTCTTTTTTAAAAAAAAAGTATTTATTCTACTTTTGCTCAAATTTCAGATTACACTATTCCCCATTCTCAGGTCAAAATCATTGCTGAATATATACCAATTCATTGCTAGCTGCCGTGGTCTTTTTGATTTCAGCAGTATTTTCCTATGTTAAGCAGAATGGGCAACAAGAAAGTGTTGACATAAATGTACAAAGAAGATGCTTCCTACGGGGTACTGTGGAGTTAGGAAGTTCATAGTCTTCATACAAATGTATAAAATATTTCAAATTATCTCCATTCATTGGAATCCGTTCGGTTTCTCTTGTCAGACCTGTGTGACAAATACAAGACCAGAAATTAATCGTTTATCGGTGCATTCCCAGGTATTTTGAAAGCACAAAGAAAAGAAGCCGTAAGTTGTGAGGGGGAGTATATTTCCCGCACCTGCAATTTTGCTTTCACTGAGTGTACTTGTTTACACCCAAGCTCGGGGAATACGGAGTGGGTGACAATCAAAATTTTTCGATCCACTAGCTTTTTCCACCCACGCTCCAAATCTTGGTCTGATGAAATTTCGTGGCTCTGTTAAGAGCTTGGGTCTTTACCTGATCCTGCACGATAGCAGGGAGGCATCAGTTGGATAAAAGTAAAAATAGTATTTAATTTTACCAGGTTTGGGTTTTTTTAAATTTTTTTACTGGTATATACATATATGTATATATATTAATTTTTTTAAAATTTTTTTCTCAGCTGCTTTGATTATTTTCTTCCCTTGCTCTCTCTGTTCTGCCCATTAGACTCCTTAATGGTAGCGAGTCTCCTTTTTTGTCTCCTGTCCAAACTGAACAGTCCCAGGGATTTTCAGCCTCTCTTCTTTTGGTAGTGTATCTGTTCCTGTAACTATTTTTGTCACAGCTCCGCTCCTCCCCTATTTCTGCTCTAATTTTCATGACTGACCAGCACTGAAGACAGTATTCTAGACACAGCAGCATAGTATTTTCTGTGCTGTTTGTACAAACCCTACTGGAGTTAATTTATTTACTTACGCAAAGTGAGGTGGGGGGGATGTTTAGCTGCTGTCTGGGGAACAATGAGCAATTTCCATTGACCAGTCTACAGTGACTCTTTCCTGCACAGAAACAGCTAATTTGAAGCCCAGCATAGGGTCTATGCCTGTTCTCTTTGAAGTTAAGAGATATCGGTGGTTGCTGTTGATATCAGTGGTTCCAGGCAGCTCAATACAGAGGAAAACAGGTTTTGCAATTAGCTTTCAAAAGTTCAAGACACTAACTTTCTCAGCCTATATGTTTAATCAGGTAAGATGTAGGTATTTGAGGTGGAGGAATATATTTTTGGTAAATTTTATTGAACTCATGAACCTTTAACAAATGCTTAGAAAGTAGAGAAAAAGCCACAGGACAGAAAAAAAAAAATGACGACCTTCTGTATTTCACAGTGTTACATAAAGTGAGGTTTTGCTGTGCTCCTGAACGTGTGTAGGCTGTACCCATTTGAACAAATACTGGAGGGACATTCAAAAAGCTGGAATTGCTTAGCTTTCAGAAGAAACACTTCCCTGGAGAAAAGAGGTGCTATTAAGAGAAACCCTGCCTGGCTTACACGAACTGCTTGAAAGTGTTGGCGACTTTTGAATAAAAAAGTCAAAAGTTAATTAACTTGACTGGCAAAAAAGTGAGGGGGTGTCATTCTCCAGAGGCAAGAGGTCATAAAACCCCACGTAGTGCTACTAACACGCCCTGTGGCCACTGGCAATCAAACCACGTCATCGTCTCGTCCCCTGATTCAGTAAGGCAACGTACTGTTCTCTTTCAGCTGAAATTTCCTTCCAATCAGGTAATTTTAGGTACTTATCTTCCTGATCTCAGAAACAAAACCCAACTTTAAGGCTGTATTTGACGGCTCCCCAGGATCCGCACGCACGTGTAATCCTGTCCTATGTAATTACCGCCTGCCTACACACGCTCTCCATGTGTTTCAGTCAAGTATTCTCTTTCAAATCGTTCTGTGCTTGTTCCTGAATACCACAAGGTGACTGTTTTCCAGCGGTGGGTGGGTAAAACATTGCTGGCTGTGATTAAACTCGAGCGCTCGAGCCCGGGATCAGGAGAGAGGGTCCGCGGAGGGCAGCGGGCACATCTGAGCATCCCGCGCTCCTCGGCGCCACGAACGGTTCCTGATCCTCCTGCTGGAAGAGCCCAGCGCCAGGTTCTGCCTCCAAACGCATCGTTTGGGGCACGAAGGACGGCTGTAATTCAGCATTCTGGTTTTTAGGATCGTGTGTTATTTTTTATACCTTTCTAGCAGATGCAGCGTCTTAGACAGTAAGGCTGTTTCCCGCAGGTCTGGAGGAGACACCTGCCCTGCGTGGGAGCTCCATGCTTATCTTCTCCAAGCAGTTTAGCCTTTCCTTATTCCCTGAGCTCCTCATACCAGCTGTCCTGTGCCGCGCACACCAAGCGCCCAGGGACCTTGGTGATAAGGGCACGAAGAAGATGCAGCCAGACCCTCCTCAGTGGTGCCCAGCGACAGGACAGGAGACAGCAGGCACAAACTGGAATACAGGGAACTTCACCTAAACAGGAAAAAAACCCTTCTTTTACTGTCAGGGTGGTCAAACACTGGCACAGGTTGCCCAGAGAGGTCGCGGAGTCTCCATCCTTGGAGATACGGAAAACCCAACTGGACACGGCGCTGAGCATTGACCCTGTCCTGAGCAGGGGTGGGACTGGACGGTCTCCAGAGGTGCTCTCAACCCTCGGCCAGTCTGTGAGTCTTCATTTCGTCTTCGAAGTCTTCAAAGAGCCTTCGTTTGTCCCGAGGGAAACTGTCCTCCACTCATGAGGGCCGGGGTGGATTTGTGGGCCAGGTGCAAGGTCCCTGCGTTGCTGTGGAACTGTCAGTGAGTTTACAAACTCAGACGACAAGGCGTTACATACCGTATGACTGTGTTGCTAATAATCCCAGTAATCTGGCTGCTGGGATTGCTTTTAGCCACGTGCTCCATTTCTTCAAATATTCCTTTGTCCTCCCTCCATGTCCTCATAGATCCCAGACCCTTGACACCCAGCTCCCACTGAAATCAATATTAATATCACTTAATACCTTTATGACCTCAGGGCTGAAAGGTCCCAAACTGGCATCGTATCCCATCCAGCTGAGCAAACACTTTTCTTCTTCCGCTTCCCATGGCACCGGACTCTCACTAGGCAGCAGACCCACCAAAAGATCTGCTGTCTCCAGTTCTCCCAGTCACAACTGAGACGTAGCAGCTCTAGTCAAAGGAAACCCAGACTTCTAGGAGGCCATGCACCTGCCAGACTAGTTAATTAGCAGGAGGAGCAAAAAACCATACCGCAGCACCCAAGAACCCTGCCACTTGCCGTCCAAGTGCAGGAGCAACCGACTTGCCATGATGACAAACCTCGCCTCAGTGCTCAGGTGCTGAGGAAAACCAAGGCCACTGCTCTCAAATTTTGTCTAAAGCACACTGCTTGCAAGCAGTGCTATTTTAACACCTGCTAATAACATTATCTTTCTCTCAGGTGTACTCTCAGCTCTCCGGGTGCTTATAATTGCTGCCTGAACTCCCCCTGCAGTCAGCAGACCCTCTATTATCTCCCCGGGATGCTCCAATCCACCCAGACCTCTCTCCGGCCGGCTCCAATTCTCTTTCTCCCAGCTCCCAAAGGCACATTATTTATAGAGCTCAAACTCCTCCAGAGATCAATGGGAGTCTGTAAACTCAAAAATAGGTTGCTTACGGTACATTAATAATCCTCACAGTTATGTTCCCTGGTTATTCTTTCAGCTGCTGCAGCTTATCTACCGGAGCTTCCCTTGCCACTCCAATCAACCTTATTATACCGAACAACACTCTGCCATTTTAAAGAAAACAGAAAAGCATGTACTTGACAGCAAATGCTTAATGTTGTCCTGATTAAGGGTGGACATAAGCACATGCTTAGGAGCTTTTTTGAATCATGGAATTAGAGGGATTTTCAGCCCTCAAGACTTTCTCCGTTCCCTGTCTGAGAATCCGCAGGGCTGTGATTGCAGGTGGTGTGACGCCGGTGTTAACTTCTGGGACAAAACAGACTAGGTCCCCATATTTAACCACAGGAAAAAGCAATGGCTATTTTTATGTGAAAGATGAGTTATGTGCTATTCCACATAGGTGCAACTTCAAAAATAAATCTAAATAAATTAACGAATTACAAAATCTCACTTTTTCTTCTCCAAAATTACAGTTTTTAATGTTGCATCTCCCTTTTATTCCCTGAAAATATGCCCAAAACTGGTTAACAGCAAGCATATAAAAGATTACTCTAAAAAAGGCACCAGTAATTCCAATGGTCAGTATTTTCTATTCTTACACAACACGTTAGCCAAAAGAAGATGAAACATGACATGAGTCCAGATTTTGGCTGTATCTCCATATATGCAATAAGATGACCACATTCAGTGCTAATATTGTATAATTAAAGACCGTGCATGAATCACCTGAGGGCTAAATAAAATGTGCCTTTATTTGAACAGTTTCCAGCCTTATATATTTAACCCTAAGATTCTGTTAAGGCAGCCTCTTTTATAAGAAGTAACTTAACTTTACAAAGGAGAAAACAGACATATCCTATTAGCACTTCATAGAAAATCAGTGATTACAGCAAGTGCACCAAGGTCCAGTAAACGCCTCCCACTCAACAAGCTTCCAAAGTGAACAACCACATGATGTTTACTCCTCACCAGAACCCATTTATAGATCTCTTACTCACACTATCACAGTCATACATGCACCATTTATGAAAAGGCAGCAAGAAGCCCTCTATTTGGGAGCGGACGGAGGGGTTACACTTGGAGAGCTGGGTCTTTTCTTTACAATACTGTTTAACCAAGCCGTGAAGCATGATTTAAATCATGCAAACTCTGAAGATTATAATTGACTGAAAGCATTCATTACATACCGTGGGCATTGCACACAGACAACTGGTATGGCTGCTTGGAGAAGATTTTGCACTGATTGGAAAAAATTGATAAAAAGGGTCAAAAAATGCCTCTTCCAAAGTGCAAGTGGGAAATGAAGGCAATGACTTCCTATGGAGTTAGGAAAGACTTTTGTTCCCACCACTTTTAAATGACATCTGGCCATTCCTAGCAAATAGCACCCTGGGAATGAAAAGGGTATCTGTTTCAGTAAGGTGAGAAGGGGACAGAGTTCATGAACTTTCATTAGTCTGGAGCAGAATCAGCCTAGAATTACAAACACACTGATCTTCAGAAGGAAAAACTTGGGAAGAAGGTAAATCCAGGGACATGTCTTCTTCTTTAATTGCTCTCGTGAACCAGGAATGTGAAATAAAGCTGGACTATCTCCTTTGACTCCCCAGTTCTCCTACACACCTGGTAAAAGTCTTGTCCTTTCTGAGACAGTGACCCGAAGTGCCAAGGGACCTGCTCTAACTCGCCTGCCCTCACTTCCTTCGGTGGGCACCACTTGCTGAGATCATCTTCTCCTGCGCGACTACTTTAATATTTATAACGTATCGGAATCACTGTCCACGCAGATGGCAGAAGAAGCGGTAGGAAGTCAAATGTGCTCCAGGTTAACATATTAATACCACGATGGGATGTCAGAGACAGGGTTTGGGTTGCAAAGGGGAGTTCATCCTTTGACTCCCAGTGGCAGCTGATGGACTAAATGAAAAAGCCTACTTTAAATTAAGCTAGGCTTTCTTGTATGCTTTTTGCAAATTATTTCAACACATCTGTTATGTTTCTAATAATAGTAGCAGCTCTTGTGTATCCGAGCATCTCTCATACACCTTTCAAAATATATTTGCTGTCATTTATACTTCCTGGGCATGGTCCTGGGCAGCTGGCTCTGGGTGGCCCTGCTGGAGCTGAGGGGTTGGACCAGACGACCTGCAGAGATCCCTTCCAACCTCAGCCGTTCCGTGATTCTGTGAATACTGGCAAGACTAAATAATTTCTCCTTTTTTTTTTTCACTTTACCCACAAGCAATTGAAATATGTGGGGAAATAGCTGAAAATGGAGATTCAGGTTGCGCATACACATAGACAGAGAGTTTCAAAACAAAAAAGGTCAGAACTTTTATTCTTTAGATTTGTCTGACAAAGAATGTTAGCCAAAAAAAAGATGTCTTTTCCACTGAAATATAAAAATAACCTTTCTGATAATGAACTTTGCTTATCTTCACTATAGAGAAATTATTGAAAGCCATATGCTCACTTCCTCACACATATGTTGTTCCTCAAATTAAATTCCACCTGCCTTCAGACAGTATGACATGGGGAACGAGGGACAGTGCTGACCCTTCCCACTGTCTGTGGTTCGTGCACAATCGAGTACTGCGTACAGCATGTCTAGTCAACCGCAATAGACCTTTTTATTTAAGACAAAAAAAACAGTCAAGTGAAAACATTCCTCGTGTTATAACGTTGTCAAAATTTCTTGTTACCTACCCTGACACGAAGCTTTGTCAGCAAAGGAACTTGCGAAAGAGAGACAATTCAGCCCAGTGGCTCTGAAGTGACAGCTACCGAATGGAGGAGTTTCAGATCGATATGTTATGGCAGCAGATGTATCTCCTGCCAAATAAGGAACAAATCTGTGGCATTTTTGAAAGGTATAAATTGGATACTCAGCCGACATGACACAATTAAGAAGAATGGCGTTGCACTGACCTAATGGCTGCCATAACAGTTTAAGTGGTAAAACCCAGACTGGATATCAGCACGTGTCTGAAGCTCTCAGGAGGATTTTTGGCTCGGTGCAGTACTATTAGACTGTGCATGGTTGCTAGGTTGTTCCCTTAGTTATCTGGAGATTGCAACTACTTGGGCACAGCAGCTGATTTATGCAAGTGGTTCCCAGAGAGTCAATAAGCACGGACAAGAGAACACATGAACAAATCGTCCATGTGAGTATTATTCACGGTGAGGTTTGTGCACGGACTCCTGGTTGAAGCCAGCTGAAGCAGCAGCTTGGCTTCGTTACATTCTATACATCAGATATTTTTTAACTTTCTAAAGCAAATGTATTGTGCAAACACAGAAATCTATCCATTCCCCAAAGGACCGATATTTCCCATTAGTTGTCTTTGGATTAACCACATAACAACAGTAAAATGCAATGGTTCGGATGGTTCAGCTGGTCTCTAGGACAGTTGTTATCCAAAAGGAAAAATTCCACTATAAATTTTTCAGCCAAGAGGCTTGTTCTTCACTTATCCAGCTGCAGGCATCTTCTCATCTTGAGAAGACAATAGTGCAGCTAGCTCACTCAAGGCATAACATCTTGAAGTTTTTCCTCAAGTTAGACTTTTTTTCTTCCCTCAAACCTCCTTCCCTGCCACGGACCAGAGAGCCAAGCAGAGGTGGCAGCTCTCAGAGGGCCCAAGCCATGTTCTGGAGGACAGAGTCCAACATTTGGGACCCCTACTTCTGTCTAGGGACTTCGGGGCTCTGAAACCCCTAGAAATTCTGGACTGACCCTGTGTTCCGGTATCTCCAAGCTTCCAGCTGTGGATTTGCAGTAAGGCTCCATGTCCAGAGTGAGGAGCTTTGGGGCAGCCACCACACACCCAGCATGTCCCCAGTTTGCCATCACCTCCCAGGATGCTCCCAGGAAAGCTCCCAAGAGTAAAGGCTGCTGAAATACATGGGAAAAATCTTACTGGAATATTTCTATTTTTTCTAAATGATTTCTCCTTAGAATTTCTTTCTCTTGAGAAGCAAAACCTCTCATTTTCTTTCTGAATCAGAATCAATCTTTTTTTCCAAAATTTCTTGAAGAACATGAATTCTAAATTTTTGTTCTCTGAAAGGATCTAAAGTCCATAAAGCCATGATACTTGATGTGAGTTATATGGCCTTTCTTTTTTTCTCGGTAAGTGGAACCCAGATGTAGATGACCCAAATGCTATCATCTTAAGTGGTTCCTAACAGGCCAAGATGTTGCAACTAGTAGCAGTTTCAAAAGTGAAAAAAAAAAACCCCAAAAAACTCAGATTTCAGCATTTCCAGTGAAAAAGAAAGAACTTCTTCCCACAACAAATGTCTCTACTTCCTGGCTAGTACTAATTCCAAAGGTTTAGGATTTCTAATGTGTTCCATACGTTACACTCTCTAGAGCGTGGAAATGTGTTCTGAACTTTTCCATCTATCATCTCCTCAGTCCTATTAGTAATTTCTTTACTTTTGTTTGGGCGTCTCTTGGCTGAGATCAGAAAGGTGCTAGTGATGGGCTGCTAGTTATCATTTAGATGAAGTAGCACCTTAATGAGCACAGGTTTCTTAGCTTATGGATTCACTACAGATGCTTGTATAAATGTATTGTTTATAGGGATAAAACTCAACAGTTTCTTAAAGTTGGAAAAGCATATCTTGCAGTTTATCATATCTGAGCAGTTCATAAAGACACTGAATTTTTAAGGACTGATTATGCATAACACCTCAAGAAGGTATTACAAAAAACCTATACAGACTCTGATATACTTTCTGTTATTTGTATTGCTACTGCTGCTGTGACTTTTTCTGGAGCTACCCTTAATGTTTTCTCTCCACAGTTTACATGTCTTAAAGCACAGTGGCTGTAACATATGTTTACCTCACATTAAATTCAAGTTTTCATTTCAATTTTCTGCTTTTCATTAACATTTTCCACCCAACTTATCATGAACTAAAGTGTCACCCCTATAAAAAGTTTTCGCAGCCCCATCTTCAATTGCTTCGGAAGCACATGAGGTCGTTTGTGATTCATAATGGGAAGCAAAGATTGAGCAGTATATACCAAACGCTGTGATTAAAGTTGTTGATGAGGAGCTGCAGTGGCTCTTTCTAGCTCTGTTAATGAGAAAAATGCTGCAGTACTTACTACCTTTTCAATTACTGCCTCCTGAAGGGAAAAAAAATACGTTTTTCCTCTGTGGCACTTTACTAAGCCCTGCTAAGTTCATGCAGGTGTGTGCCTATAATCATTATTCTTTGCAACTATTAATCAATATAGGGGAAAAATTGTGCTCTGAGTTCATGTTAAGCTATTCTCATTCACCTATACCACCTCTGCTTTAAAAAGCATTTGATTCACAGTGTAGGTATCACTCAGGGGCTTGGTTCCCCTTTTAAGGTATCATCACCCTGATCTTATTAACAAGTATGCCCAAATAGTCTTTTAACGAAGCCACATGACTTGAAGAGCTTAAGTAGTAAAAAATTTATGGCACTGAGATTAGAAAGGGATTTCCAGGACAGTTAAGTTTTATCTCATTTTCATTCCCTATAATAGCAACTCAGATTCTCAAGACAAAGGCTAACAGAGATGATGAAACTTCAGGAATTATTGTTGTAGCAAATTTATCAGTAAGGAAGCCAAGGCCTAAGAGCTGATCCTGCAAAGTGCTTATTACCTCCTTCAAGGTGCTACAAATCCTATTGATTTCTCCAATGATAACCAAAACCACTTAGCAGCTTGCAGGCACAGGGCGAAAAATCGTCAGTAGAAATGCACCTGGGTGGTGGTGATGAGCCGTGAAAATGGAAAGATGTTGCTAGGTCCCCTTATGGACTGGTAATTCTGATGTCCACAGGACAAAAAGCTACGTACAGAAGGGGCCAGGCTAAGCACTATTGGAAATAAAATAAAGATTGATAAAATATTCCGTACAGGAGAAAAGCAGCAATAAAAATCAACTACTAAAAGTCAAAAAAAGCTGTGACATTTAAAACAACGGGACATCTTTGTTGTACTGAGAGTGATGAAGGCTCTGTCAGGAGGCACGCATTGATGCAATATGAAATGCGCCTGCTGAGAGTTAATTGCATGACTGGGGTTTCTCAACTGGGATGCGTCTCTGAAAGCAAAGTTTCCAGCTAGGAGAAAATGTGTATGGTGGCGAGTGCTCTTGCCACAGAGACTCCCTACAG
Organism: Buteo buteo; assembly: GCF_964188355.1. Classification (NCBI taxonomy): domain Eukaryota; kingdom Metazoa; phylum Chordata; class Aves; order Accipitriformes; family Accipitridae; genus Buteo; species Buteo buteo. The sequence goes on from NC_134178.1 coordinate 2,006,845, forward strand.
TCGACGCTTGGTAGCCCACCGCAGAGATAACCGGGGGGGCGTCTGCAGCTGAAGTACAAGAGGCGAGAACGCAACGACTGGTATTGCACTGTGTAACCTGGATTAAAGGTGGTCAAATTATTATAAAGCTAAACCCCCAAATTCCTGGATTGTCTCAAAAGTGACTTATGAGTTGGGGGGGGGGCACAGCCTTCAGGTTGGATCATGAGCTAACCCACCACAAGCACTGCGGCTCCGAAAAGTCAAACCCTCTCACGTCCCACATCGGGCACCACAACCAGGGGGACCAAAGGCGTTTTGCCCTTCTCCAAACCTCGCTGCCTGCTCTCATGGTGGTCCCAGTGCAAGCTTCACCCCACCAGCCCTGCGGGTGCCTTGGCCAGGCGCTCGGCTCAGAGGAGGACATTCTGTGCGGCATCTCGCAGCCTTGTCAAGCCTCAGTCGTTACCTTGGACTATAACGTTCGGTAACAATCTCAGCGTCTGCCCCAGCCCCACAGCGTCAAGGGTTTGGAACCGCCGAGCAACAGGCGCTGGAAGTACTTAGAAATGTCATTTGTTATTCGGGGTGGACAGGAAGCTGGAAATCTAGTAAAACAAAGCTTCTCGCACAAAAGTGCTTGATTTTGGTTCTTTCTCAGGAAATTGAAGATCCCCAGATGCTCTGTGCTTTTCTGTGAAAATTCCGGCCAGCTAGTTTTGTTTTCCTAGAAAAATAGTTGATTTGGGGAGGCTGGTATTTGGAGAAAGCTGGCTTTATTTTTACTGACATTTTACTGACTTTACTGGCAAAGACTCTTCCAGCTGAATCCTTTCAGCAGTCTTATTGCAGTCCTTCAAACAGTGCAGTGAAAGCCTTGGTACGAGTGGGCTATCACCCTCAAGATCATGGTGTTCCATGCCATATGAACTCTTAAAATGCAGAACTGTGCTGCGTAATTAAATGATGAACAATGATTCTCAAGTAAGTTGGTTTACCACACGAAAGAGATTCTGGAGGAAGGCACTTGCCTAGGACTTCTTTTACACTGGCACTTCATTTGGTGCTAGCTCTCCGATCAAATATTAAAGCTTTACTCTAAATTATGTACAGAACTTTCTCACAAATCTGAATGCAACATGTCACACAGCAAAATGCTGCTGCTGGAAAGGTTCTCTGATTTCACACCTGAATGCTCACATCTTTTGTTATTGTCATGCTGGCTGCCACTTAATAATCCCGATAAGCTGGCATTTTCTCCAGAGACGCACGCCCAGTGGTAAGCAACGCTGCCTGGTATCTGCATGGTTTTCACACACTGAGAATGGTTTAAAAAATTATTTGTGTTTTTTAAATAAAAAATTGTAAGCAAGAGATTCTGAATTTTTATTTTGCAGGAGCTGGTAGAGTTGCAGGGACAAAGGCTGTGGAAAGTGCAATATCTGGCTGATTCCTGCGGAGTCCACAAGTACGTGCCCTCACTAATGGCATCGCTAAAGTGCCATCGGCCTCTGCTGCCTACTGACATTTGTGGAGTTGACGGCTTTTTCCTTTTCAAAAAAAGTTGAGGAACCGAATGATAAAAAGCGCATATAAAAACAATATTAAGTTGATAAACAATTCACATAAGCATCAGTTAATCAGTTAAGACTGAACACATAGCCTAACAGTGGTTATTCATGTTCAAAAGTTAAGGTATAGGTACCAAATTTTCTGTCCCCTGTACTTACAGTGAGGTAGGTTACTTCAGAGACATACTGGTGTGTACGAAAGATGACTCAGCATCACTGTGTTAGTTTTGTAACCACACATAGTTTTGCAGATATGAGATGGTCAGGGGAAAATTGTTATAAATCATAGTTTTCAGGTAACAAAGTATAAGGCAGGCTGTAGAGTACGTTAATTCACCTGCACCGACGAACACGTAACCGCTCCCCCTTAGCTTCTATACTGCCTGATCTTTCAGTTCCTACCAGACTTTAACATTGCCTGAACATTTTTCTTTATGCTTCAGAGTTCACATATCCTCCAGAATGCTAGCTCTGCTGTTCATTTTTCATCGCAAATACTCTCCATCTCTCATGCAACTTTAATGTTTGAGAGGAAAGGTCTAAGCATTCGGCGTTAACTTGTTGGAGTTGCAAAAGCCATGTGTTCAAGCTCTGGCAAGGCAGACTTTGTCTTTCATTTGTCCCTGAAGAAAATATGCATTGCATGCTGGTTTTAGAAAGGACTATGTCAAAAAAATGTTTTATAAAACAATATCCGATCATGTGTGTCCTGAAGGTAATTGAATTTTGGTGCCGTTTGTACGTACATAATTTGGGATTAAAGCTTTATATATTTATATCATGACTGTTTATGAATTTCAAATTCCAGGCCAATGAAACTAGAAGCAAACAGCATCTTGGTGTACCGCAAACACAACCTTTCTTCCTTCAGTGAAGCAAAAGGGGAAAATGACAAGAGAATTATTAGGTTGGATAATTACAGGAGAAAAAGCCGAGTTTGCTTGATTTGTTGTTTGAGAGTTGGCATGGGCTGAGGCTGCTGAAGTTTATTTAAAATGCAATGAGCTTTTGTACCTTAGAGTATGCCAAGAGTCAAACCGGTCCAACATTTTCGGATGGAACATTCCTCCACTGGGAAAGGTTTATGCTTTGAAAGTATAACTTTTTACGGAAACGTCTTGCTTTCAGCAATTCTCCTGATGCAACACGGAGTATTGAGCACGACTGATCTGGGCAGTTTCTTATCAGCCGCCGTGCCGGCTGCCGGCAGCTGCCAAGAGGCTGGTGCAGCTCCTTGACGGGGCTTCCAAGGGCCAAAGACTTTAGGTCTGCCAGGCTTGGAAACCCAAATTCCTGCTCAACACTCCTCATGTCCAGAAGTTGCTGGAGACAGTTTCTCAAATCAGTGGAGAAATACTCTGTTTTTTTAAACTCTAAACAGTACGGTTTAGTGCCGGCTGTTCCTGCAGCATCGTGGTCCAGCTGAGGGCAGGACCCAGCGCTGCAGTACGACATGAATTGGCACGTCCAAACCGGTTCCCCAGCCTCCCGCTGCGCTGATCTCCACTTTCAGTCAGGTGTGTGATGCCAAACACTTTAATGCTGCCCTTCAAGATTCATTTTGACAACTCCAAGCCCTAAAAATCATACTGCATGCCCAAACTGCCCCAGACTTGAAGACTGAACCATAAGTTTAAAAAAAAAAATCCAAATAATGTTTCTATTAATTTCATTCTCTTCTTGGCAATTTGACCATGAGGGTTCACCTCACTCCATTTTTCTCTGCCACTGCAAGAGTCTTTGTAAACAACTCACAAGGAACGGGTCAGAAGCCAAGCCCCATGCAGATGCTAAGCAATACTCACCCATGTAATAATAATAACCTCTCCCCCCCGTCCAGTCCAAAGTGATTTCTAGTACACAGTAAGACACAACTCGTGACACAACAACTTTGAGAGAAAGGGAGGGATAAGGAAATGGCAACTCGGTTATATTGGGTATAATAATTAGCAGACTTACAATAGGAGCAGCTTGGCTGCTGACACACAGCAATGACTATTATTTTTATGCAATAGGCTGCCTGAGCCATGTCAGGACAGTATTTTGAAAGAATTTGGCTGGTAAAACATGCAAAACCCCTAGGAGTTAAGCATTGAATGTTTTTTCGGTAAGCCAATGCAGTACCTATCTGCAGCTTTACAGAGCCTGAAGTATTTTAGAAGTCTGCCCTCTAGTTTCCCTTAAGAGTTACTGTCACGGCGCAGCATTTACATATCTGGTTTGACTGTGATTTTTCTCTCTGTAACAATTATTTCCCCTTCTTTTCTGCACAAAAAAAAAAAAAAAAAAAAAAAAAATCAACCCCAGCAAACTCTACCAACAACCAGGGTGTAAAGCAACTACATTCAGCATTAACCCTTTGGGGGTACTGGAATCATGATATAAGTAGAGTTGGTAAAACCACAATTTCATTTGAAAACTAATGGCTTGAAAGAAAGTAGCCCTTACTAATGACAAACCCAGTGAGCACAAGAAGAGAAATGACTGTCAGAAAGGAGTCGTCTGCATTTTAGCGCTTCGCAGGGCTGAAGGAGCGGCGGGACACGCTGTTCCCCTCCATTAGTGTTGAGGGGAGGTTGGAAGTAAGAAGGCACACTGCTGGGGCAGCCAGGGCAACGGCACTTGCTCCCCAGTACGGCGGGACGAGGATGGGGAGTCTGGGGGTGACGGGGTGGGGGCAAGCCAAGCGCTGCCGCTCCTGAAGCAATACCCATCCCTAAGCTGGCTCAGATTGATTTCTTCGCTTTTAATGCATTAGCAGCAAGCTCTGTGATCTTGGAGACACTGAGAAGGGGCTCCTCTCCAAGCAAGGAAATAGAAATCTCAGCTGTCTCTATTTGGGCAGCGATATCCAATTTATTCATCATGAATCCTGCCTCTTCTGCCACCTTACCCAGGCTGTACTGCAAATAGCCCACATTTGACTCTCTGTGCTAGTTACAGTTTCTAAAAATGCTATTTTCTTCTGGTCATATGGCTTCTCAACAGAATTCATAATGTATGAGTGAGTGTTGTTCCATATAAATATAGTGTACATCTGATATGCCTACAGATAATATCATAGCATGATTGAACCGTGATTAATCACAGTACTATTCATCCACCTGTTTTCTTTCAATATAACTCTGGCACGTGCAATAAAAAGAGGGCCTGAGACAATGGTCACATCCCTGCAAATACAGCTACAGAAGAGATGGAAGCTGGCTACGGTTTTAATCTCAGAATATTCAAATCGAGACTGAGAGGTCTCTGTGCACTTTGCAAATACTTTTTCTGAAACGCTTAGCACTCCATAGGAAGGAAAATACATTGAAAAAATACAGCAAACGGGAGGAAAAGGAAGGGTGGTAAGAAAGTGATTGCTAACTGTCAAACCCCAGCATAGCCTTTCCCTAAAGCACATTCTCTGCAGCCTCTTCTGAATATTTAACACTCTTGTCCTGGATTTCATGGCCTCCTTGCCATGGAAAAGCGAGAGGTCTTAATCAGCTCAGGAAATTTGACAGCCGTCTTGTACACAACCCAGAGGATCTCTTCAGAGATGGGTAAGCATGAAGGCAAGACATCACACTCTGGCTGCTAATTTAACTTGACATGTAACTGACTGTATTAGAAAACTGTGTATTCTGACATCTGGTCCATGCAGGATATGCTTAATTCCTCACATTATCTTCCTTCTTCAAAGCTACTGCAGGTAGTGTGGTAATTGTCTCTTCTTTGCAAGGCTGATTGTCGACTCGTTTAATATTTGATACATACAGCTACAGTACACATGAGGTTCTTTCACATCAGTAACCAGTATATATATATATATATATATATATATATATATATGTTGTTATAGGGTTTTGTCATTTATTAGAGCTTCAAATGCAAGCCCATTTTTTCCCACGGAATAAATAGATTTCTTCAAAACATGAATGAAGGCTTTACAGCATGTTGTCTGCACAAGACTGTACTGTTAATAGTTGATTTTGCAATCTGTGACAGGCAAGCATTTGGAAATGAAGCATTAGGATTGAGTAGAAGATATATAGGAGAACTAAACTTTCCCATGACACCCTGTTTTACAACGCAAAATTGTTTTCTGACTCAACAAACTGAAAAGAAAAAAAAAAGTATGTTTTCCACAGAGCAACGGAAGGAGAAGGTGAGAGGCATCACCTGCTGTTAAAAAGCATGCATCCCCGACCAATTATCTTTTGGTTCTGCATTTGCACTGACACGATGGACAGTTTCTGCAGAAAGGATTGTCTCTTGCCCAGCTCTGCAGAAGGGCTCTTGGCAGAACGCTCGCGGCCCAGCCGTGCCAGCGCGAGTCCTGGGTCTGACCGCAGAGAGACGCAGGGGCCCACTCGCTCCTAACAACGAACAATACGCCGTTTGCATATTCAGATTTGGCGTGGGATTTTGCGATCTAGGAGCATCGCTCCCGCTGAGCGGCAATGGGCTTGCGCTCCGCAGCGCGGGGGGGCAGAGCCCCAGCCGTTGCGATGCCCGAGGTGCCCCGCTCCAGGACCGCGATCCTCAAACCCTGCTCCACGTGCACCGTAACCGCGAACCGTGCCCACGCCCGCCTACAAAAAACTGAGTTTTGACAAACCTGCTCAAGCTGAGTACCGGGCAGACACGTAACCCTGCGCAGCACCCAGAAACTTGGGGGGGGTTTCCCGGACCCCTTCCCCCTCGGCACCTACCTAACCGCCCCAGACTAAAGCACAGCCGCGGCTACCCTGGTTTCTCTTAAAGCAAAGCTTGAGGAAACTGCGGCTACACAAATTAGCCTTTAGAGGAGGTACACGGCCGTCCGCAGGCAGGTCTCCCTCTCTGCCAGCCCAGCTCCACGTTGCCAAGCTGCCGTCAGGCTCTCTTGTCTACGGATTAATTTTAATGCATTTCTGCACAGCAGCCTAGCTTTAGCTCAAAGTCTAGAAAGGGTCCCCCACCCCGGCCCCCCGCCAAGGTAGTCTGCAGTCTCCAGGGAAGCAGGAAATGTGGGGTTTAATCCTTTTTGAGGAGAAGGAGGGATTGACTTGCTTTATTCATGCCTCCTGGCTGGGGATGTGTGATAATTGCTGAGCCAAGGCAGGCGGGAGGGGCCGCCAGCACGTTCCTTCTCTCGCGTGGTTTCAAATTGTTCTTCTTGTTTTTAAAAAAGTACTCAGCTGCGAACCTGGAGGAGACGGTTCGCACTGTAAATCCGGTGCGAGGGGAAATGGCTCCTGGCTCTACTCAGGACATTTTGCTGAAGCCCCAGAGAAGACAATCTGATCGTTCTCCATTTTTTTCTATCGTCAGCTGTGCCCAAGCTCTCCAGACACGCTGCGCGATGCTGCTTGCAGGAGTGGCTCAAGGTTTGTTAACAGCGTAGGCAGCACCGTCTTCTGGAGACGGCCGAAGAGCGGGACTTTCCGAACGGACCTGTGTGATCAGAGACACTGGGACTACGGGGGACACGTGGGTCTCCAGCCCCTTTTCTTCTCTCTGTGACCTTGTGTGTCTCCTTACAGCCAGATTCCTCTTGGGAGGGACCCGGACTTGTCCCTGAGCAGTGCTAGTGCACCCTGGCAGGGGAAGACAACGCTGGCCTTCATCCCACCCTTGGGACGCAGCAGTCAAGGCAGTAACCTGGCAGGCAACGCTTAGCTGCTCCTTAAATAAGCAGGACTGGTTTGCCCCAGAAGTAATTGTTCTAACATCTAATAGCAAATCTATTCCATGCCAGAGGTAAGAGTAAAATTAAGTAAAGCATGTAAAGAGTGGAAAGGACTGCAATACTATGTCATTGCCGAATTTGGTACTTTTTGAAGGAAGGGCTTAAACTAAAAAAATAAGGTACATGTGAGGTATACCCATCTGAATTCACTTTACTTTCAGCAAAATGGGCTGAAAAACTGAAAATATGCCTCTTGTCATCACAGAGAGAGGTCTTCTTGTCTTGAGAACTAAAAGGGAGAATGATTTTTTTTTTTTTTTTCCCCCAAATAAATGCTTCCATTCAAACCCTGAAGAGACAGGTCAATTCCACTATTTTCTGACAAAACCACAAAACCAAGGAAATTGAGAAATGCAAAAGTAAAAGGTCTGAGATCCTTACTTAATTACAGCAGAGGACATACACTATCCTGGTCTTTGACAATCTTTGGGAAGGATACTGCACTCAAGAACAGCATGATTAGCAAACGCAGAAACAACCGGAGGTTTGCTTTTCCTTGCATTCTGCCTATTTCAGCTCAAATATTTGGTTTCAGGTCTTCGGATTTGTACTTTCTTCCATTTCAGTACACGCTTTGTGTCGGTTTCATCTCCTATATAAAGGCAGCACCTTTCAAAGCCCTGAAATAACACCATCTAGCTATTGTCACCCTCCTTCCCTCAGACCAGGCGCGGTTTGGCTTTGGGGGAAGTTTTTTGTTCTTTGATGTTTCCTCGGTAAAAGCAATCGTGCCAGCCCTGCTCTCTCCTTGGGCGCACCAGTATAGCCGCTACCACCGCTGTTAAAAGGCACTAACGGGCCGCGGACACGGCCGGTTCGCCCGCTTCTCCCGCGGTTCGGAGGAAGGAGGGCAAGTACGGCCATCGCCCTCCTCTTCCCTAAGTGCATTCGCGGCCGCAGCTATTGTTTGCTCCGAGATTACGTTGCCGTACCATGAAAAGCTCTGCGAGGCCGTGCAGGAGCAACAGCAATTTTAAGACGAGGTTCGCTCCAAGGCAACACACAGGAACAAAGACCCAGGAGAGCTAAAAGCTGAAGGACTCGATATGTTTTTTTATCAGTTGAGTAAGTGAATTATTAAATTAAAAGCAATATTACGGCAACTTTACCAAAGTGAGGGAGGAAGTTCTGAACAACAAGTCTGAGGGGTTTATTCTGCTTTTATTGAATCCATGTCTGTACACGGAGCTCCGCCTTTTGTGGTCAGAAACGAATACAGCCTTACTGATATAACCACTAAACGGGGGGAGAGAAAACCAGACTTTATACTTGTTCCCAAGTTCAAGTAAAGGTTAGTTCAACTGAGTTTTCTTTCAGCTAGCTACAACCTGCAGCAAATCAAATGTGAAAAATCAAGTACGACCAACCCCAAGAGTAAAACCGCTACATATTCCCATAGGAAATGCTTATTTATGCTGCGTACTTTGTTCTCTCAGTGCATGGAAACACAGTGTATTTGAGACGGCTGCTGCAAGTCAAAGGGGAATTAGGAGTTTGAAACGGCAGCAGGTAGGGACAGCAAAACCCAACAACATCTGGAGCGTAATATTTCCCCGGTAGTGCTGCCGACTGGGCAACAGATGCTGGGCTCACTGTAATGGTGAGCTCCACCTATACACGATGTTCTTTCTACCTGTGTACGGTCAGCTCTACCACTGTACGATGTTACTCATTCTCCGAAAGAATTTGCGAACAAGCGTGAAATAGAGGTAGCCTCGGCACTAAAAAGAGCTGCATTTTTTCAAAACAAGGCACACAAGGACCAATCTGGTGGCTGAAGCGGGCGTAATCCTGAGCGCGGAGCAGGTGACGCTGGCAGACGGTCTGCTCCCGGACAGGGGCACAAGGCTCACGGAGCACCGAGCCACCTCTGCGAGCGATGACAAGGTGCAGTGACGCAGTGATCCAGGTGCGTCTTCAGCACAAGGCTGCGAAAGCAGGATTAGGTAGTCTTTTATCAAGTGCAGTGAATAAAAACTATAAAACAAAATGATGAGGCACTAAACTGAGGAAAAAAAATTCATTTGATTATCACATCAGAGCCGTGATATTTCAGATCATACTGTCAGCTTAATTGGCTACAATTTATGTAGATTTGATAAAACTATCTGAGCTGTTAATAACGTAGGAAGTTGCACTTAATATATTCAAAAGCAGTTAGCCTTTTTCCTCTGATGTAGGCACTTGAAAACCTTTCTGCTGAATACATTTTGAACTGCGTAAGGTTAGAGAGACTGGAATTGATTATTATTTTGGGTGTCTGATGATGCCTGTCATTACAGCGTCTGAGTGCTCCAGGCATACCCGACACTGGTGGGACAGTTCCCAGGTACAGAGGAGCAGCATCGCTTTCATCTCACTCCCAACTCTTTAATAACGGTCAGTATGATCTCTTTCCCGTTCTCCAAATAGTTTCTACTGCCCACGGTTCCCTGGTTACAATTAGTTCTGCCCAGGTTTATATGCGTGTGCCTCGGGGTGAGCGTCATTTAAGTCACAGGACCTTCTCTAAATACCAGGATCTGTTCACACAGCAAATAGCTACAGTTTTAGGGATTCCTGATACCCTGTTCTGAGATTTCCAAGAGGAATACATTCCAGTGGTACTTCTTGTTTAATGCTGCAGTTCATTCATGCTACCTCTTAATACACATAGCAGAGAGAAGCAAGACAAATCCTGCTGACTGTGCCCCATCTTCACACTTCACCAATCCCTCCCTACCTGGTACCTTCAGGAGGCCTCCTGCCCTTGTGAGCTTCATTTGAGGGATGTCACCCTAGAAATTGCATCTAACTCAGGGGATTGACTAAAAAGTTTAGTTCTTACAAAAATCTGACATGAACAGCACTGATGGAAACATAGGGGTTTCTGTATAAAAGAGTCTGACAATAAAAGTTCAGGACCAAGTAATCAACAGAGTGATCACAGGAAAGCAGTTATTAAATAGCAGTGACTTTTTTTTTTAAAAAAAAAGGTATTTTTCATCTTTCAAACAAAATACTTGGAACTTTCTCCCACAAACTGATGACTCTTACTCGGGAATGGAGCAGAGATTTATGGGACCACATTGCTAGTGTGGGAATTGTTTTGTTACTTTAAGGGCATTAACATTTCAAAGCAAGAGGCTCAATGAAGAAACTTCTTCTGCCTGTGTGTAGAGGCTTGTTCATCTCTACGTGTCTGCAAACTCTTGAGTACAGTGAAGGTAGAGAAGTAAATTACATGCTCATGTTCTAAAAATTAGTAGAGTTCTTTGAGTTATTACTTTGTGCTTGTCTCTTCCAGTAATAAAAACACTCCGCTCAAAGACACAGTTTGGAAATAAAAGACCTTTTTTTTGCATATTTTGTGTTTTGAAAAAAGTACAAGCATCCGTTCTTGTAGTTTGCTTTGGAGCAAAATGCTTTCTGATTTTTCAGTGTTTGTTTTGAAGGTATTAGTTTGCAAAACCACAAACACAATCTTTTCCTAACTAGTTTATGTAGAACCATTTGTTTTTCATAAGAAGATGCCCTGTTCTTTTCTCGGTAAAACCAACCTCCTAACACATACCTTCAAGCTTCCTTAGGCATCTAGAAAGCAGAGTCTCTCCAGTCTGCTTTCCTCCCCACTTCCACCATTCACCAAGAGAATGAGAAGGAAACCTCTCCTCGACTTGCAAAGCCCTGAGGAATGACATGCTGGCTCACCACAGCGTGGTGTCCATGGAGAAGAGACTTTTGGTCCGCCATGGACAGCTGCAGGCCATGTCAGAGACAATGCACTAAATTTTTACTTCTGAACACTGAAAACTCTGGGAAACAAAACATGAGTAACTTTTTTTGCTTGAGGAGATAACACGATTTCAAAGGTTCCTCTGATACTAAATTATGTCCTGGGGATTCCAGTTTTCTCTTTGAAAAGAAATTTCCAGCTCTTCTGTTTTAAAGCCTGAAAGCATGACATAAGTATACTCAAAAAACCTGGAAGGCAAACGAAAAGAACCTTAAACATGCTGTTAAAAAATCCTAAACCCCCTCAATTACCTAGTTTCTCAGGACAGTTTTACAAACAGAAGTGACCTGGCAAAATGGATGGCTGGGCATGAAATCCCCAAGTGCTGCTATCTGGGAATTCTGAACCAAAGGCAGCAGTTTAACTGTATCCCTCTGGTCCGTGGGAACACAGGAATAGGACACAATCATTGACCTGCGTGTCAGAGAGTGACACCGGGGGAGTAGACGGCTACTGTTAACTGAGACGCAGCTTAAGAGCAGTATATAGCATGAAACTGTAATTAAAATCCGCAGTACTCGGTGGACAAAGTTATAATGTGTATTTTTAGCCCAGGGTAATTGACAGTTTTTGTAAATAATTAATAGCAACACCAAGGAACATCTTGTAGGTATGGATATAAGAGCTCTATTCCCCAAGGGACTTCTTTTTTTTCCCCTTTCTCTCTCTTTCTTCCTCAAGTGATGCCCATGTCAGAGGCTGCTCTGCTGACAAGATTACTCTTTTTCTGCAGGGCAGGATTTCCAGTATGTTACAGAAGAGGTAATGCAAAGGCTAAGCTGCCCTGGGAAGCTTTTGCTACCTGTTTGTTCTCTGCCCTCAGAATACATCTCTCTTGCTCCTGTACCCTGACAACAGAACTACCTTCTGCAATTAAACCGCCCTCCGCAGTAGAGTTCCAGGGAAAGATGACAGGTTATCTACAAGTACCAGCAGCACGGTTTGTCACTCCTTGAGAAACCACCTCATCACCGTTGTGATGGGGGTCTTGAGAAGCCCTTTCTCCAAACACAGCCAGAACACAGTGCCAGGAATGCTGCCCGTATGTCCACGACAGACTTTTTTGTAACTTCGAGTCAGTAAATTTCCCTTTTTGCCTTTTGAGAAGCTCCTTCAGTAAGTATGAAAGTCTCCTTCAAGAGGAAAAGACTAGACCACTCTGGCTGAAGGTTTAGGTCCCTTAAAGCCGAAGTCCAGCACTCAGACTCCCTGGCCCTTCACGGCGCACTGTAAAAAGTCTTGTTACACAAACGCCCACACAAAGAGGTACAGAATGAAGAACGAACACGAGCTGCAGCAGTAACTGGCTGCAATTATCTGTATTCTCAGGTGAAATGCCAGTTTGTGCTCAGGCCCATTTTCAGGTACTATCACCATACTAGTTATCACATGAGATATGACAACAATAAGCAATAAATCTCAGCCATAGCAGGCTCCATTTGCCACAAATTAAATGCTTCCTACCATTGCTTATTCAATAGGATGTATATTTAGCTGATTAGCGTGTGCTATTTTGTTACTACTTTATTTTGCACATGTTTTGCTCTTGTACATGTAGAAATATGCACACATGAAGGAAGCAGCAAAAAAAAAATCTGTAGACACAGAAAAGGAAAATGACTCACAACTCATGTTGTATATTAAAACTAGCTGCATCAATCACATCATCTACAGGTCCATGGAAGAAAAAAATTCTTTACGACAAAGACGAGTATGCTAATTATTTAATTATAGATGATAGACAAGCAGCAGGGGGTGACTACAGGAATATCTTAACTGATAAGCACTTTATGACCTTCAGTGGATCCAGCTTCATGACATCTCACTAATTGCATGCCTCCCACAAACTGTTAGACTCACAACTATGATCTCAGCAAGTCGATTCATGTTTCCTAATTTGGTGAAAGAGTAAGACCAAAGATATGTAACAGAAGTTACCCTAAAGTGCAAATTATGTAGGAATGGGTTTGTAAATAATGAACCAACATACTGTTTTGCAGGTTCCTTCTTTTTGCTGATGGGTTTGCACTCTGTAAAACTGAGCAAGAAAATGTGGATCAAAACTAAACCAAAACTGATCATGTTGACTTGCAGTTTACTGAAACTATCCGATGAAAAATGACAATACTAGGAGGAAGTGTTAGAAATAACTGCTGTAGTTGTAAAACCTTTGGTATTTTTGACATATTTATGTATATTTTTGATATTTTTATGATATCATGTTACAGGATCACAGCATAATGGAAATGATTTATCCAGACAATTTGGAGTTATTCTACCAGTTTCAGTGGGTATTTCCTACAGAGTACCACAAGAAATATAAAAATACTATCAACGGGAAATCCCTCGACCATGAATATCTGAAAAGTTTATTGTACTGACATGGGAGAAAATTCATTTCAAAACTGTGAAAACCAAAGAACACCCTCATTTATCAGTATGCGCTCCGCACAGGCATATTCTATTGAGCAGCCAGTTTACCATTCTTTAGAAAGCATCACATCCAAAGGGTGATCAGTAACCCCTTCTTGGAGATGAAGCAAAGTATCAGGCAGATGTGAGAGTGGATTTCTTGCAAATAAGGTAATCAAAACAATTCACTGACTATATCACATTTTATACAAGGCTGCAGGTCATGCCTAAAACAACTGAACTGATGAATGTCCTCTATGGGAGACAATCCTTAGATTTAGTACCGTTCAAGGCTTCTGGATGTGGCAAGTGATTGATTTCCATCTCAATTTTATGTAGAATTTATGCACATAAATAGTTCTGCCCTGCAACCAAACCCAAACTCCTACTCTCCAGTGAGTACTGTGCCTGCAGCTCTTCTAGAAACTAAGTTTTCAGATATGATCTCTGACTGTACTATCCAAAATCTAGCTGACAACCAATACAACATCAAAGGAAAGGTGGAGACAGAAATGACTTCATAATGACCTCACAGCCTTCAAGATGCCCTTTACTTTGCTGACCTTTCTTAGAAATCTTCTCTCTAGAGTGACTCTCTGTGCATGCCCTAAATGTTTCTGTCAGACTCTCAGTAAGCTAACTATTAAACACTGTTTTAAATGTTGAAAATACCAATCATCTGAGAATAAATCTGGGGTTAAATTTATGTCTAAATATCTCTTACAGAGAAAAACCTCTTTAAAGCCTCACATTAAAAATTCATATTTCTCTGGGCGCTGCTTTAGTGCAATGACTGCAATGTTACATTTTACAAAATGTTAGTTTTCCTTTTCCCAAGTTTTCTGGAGAGAGACTCCTGTTTCTTTAAAATAACAGGAACATTATGACACAACAGGGTAAAAGCAAGAAAAAAAACTAAACACTTTTTCCTTCTAAATGGCATATTTATGCTGTACATAAAAAAGTTAATGTTGCAGTGTGCATTGGGGCAATTCACTCAAATTATACCCCATTTCTTTCAAAATTCCTGGTCCATAGCACTTCTGCGTTCCCAGAACCCTTTTGCACTGCTTTCTGTTTTCTCTTGCTCTTCATTTACATTTCTCTGCAGCAAATTCCAGATGATGCCCTTCTACCCAGCTTAGCTCCTCTGCCTCGCTTCACGATAAAAAGGACTTGTGTCAATAGGCACAACTGGCCATTCAGGTGGCTACTCTGTGGCACAGCTCTCCTTTTCTTACTGTAGCCAGGGGGTTTTGTATCGAAACTTCTCTGTACATCTGAATTTTCATTGTAACTGCCTGATGCATCTTTACTGACTCAGGCTTTTCAAAGAAAACCAGAGGATAGTTTCATGGACGGAAAGGATAATTGATTTCTTTAAGGCTCAGGATGTAGAACAAGAGAGGCTTATGGGCCTTGCTTGAAGTCAGATGGAAATTATTCCAAAATTTGCATTGAAGTGCTGAGTATTTCCTTTGAAATAAAATCATCTTAGAATCACAGAATGGTTTGGGTTGGAAGGGACCTTTAAAGGTCATCTAGTCCGACCCCCCCCGCTGTGAGTAAGGACATCTTCAACTTGATCAGGTTGCTCAGAGCCCCGTCCAGCCTGACTGTGAATGTTTCCAGGGATGGGGCATCGACCACCTCTCTGGGGAACTTGTGCCAGGGTTTCACCACCCTCATCATAAAAAAGTTCTTCCTTAGATCTAGTGTGAATCTGCCTTCTTTTAGTTTAAAACCATTACCCCTTGTCCTATTGTAACAGTCCCTGCTAAAAAGTCTGTCCCACCTTCCTTATAAGGCTTCTTTATATATTGAAAGGCCACAATAAGGTCTCCCCGGAGCCTTCTCTTCTCCAGGCTGAACAACCCCAACTCCCTCAGCCTTTCCTACAGCAGAGGTGTTCCTCCCTCCGATCATTTTCGTGTCCCTCCTCTGGACCCGCTCCAACAGGTCCCTGTCTCTCCTGTGCTGAGGACCCCAGAGCTGGACGCAGGACTGCCGGTGGGTCTCACCCGATGGGAGCAGAGGGGCAGAATCCCCTCCCTCGACCTGCTGCCCACGCTGCTGGGGATACAGCCCAGGAGATGACTGGATTCCCGGGCCGCGAGCGCACATCGCCGGCTCACGTCCAGCTTTCCATCCACCAGTACGCACAAGTCCTTCAAGCCTGCATCGGTACTGGGGGTGCCCCGACGCAGGTGCAGGACCTCGCTCTTGGCCTTGTCGAACCTCCTGAAGCTCACATGGGCCCACGTCTGGGACGTGCCCAGGTCCCTCTGGACGGCAGCCTGTCCCTCAGGTGTGTCACCCACACCACGCAGCTTGGTGTCACCGGCAAACCTGCCCAGGGTGCGCTCCATCCCGCTGTCCGTGTCATTGATGAAGGAAGAGAATAATATCAAATATCTAATGTTCCAGAGGAGCTTTTTAAAAACACTGATCTACTTGTCCATCACTGCAATAAATTTACTTGCATTGTAAAACGTTTATCTGTAGTTAGAGTGTACAAATACAAGTCCTATATTCTGTAAAACTGGAACTTGTGCTCGTGAAGCAAGAAGCTGGTATTTTTAAGCTGGCGTCAATATTCCTAATAGCTGAATACACTTTCTGTTAGGCCGGTTGATGGGTCCCGTATATCATTGGATATAGTCTCCTACATGCTCTGTGTTTGAAATAACAGAGAATTCCAAGCATTATGACCTTTTCTTCTTATATTTTGTCTTTGAAATATGGGGTGTGATTCCAGGTCCTCTGAAGTAATTGGAAAGCCACCTTTTGACACAAAGAGGTTTCTGGATCAGCCTGCTTCTCCTAGAGCCATGCAAATAACCTTTCTTTTACTCACCTGCTCGTTCCAGCTACTGTTCAGCTTTGGGGACAAATTTCAGCTCACTCTTTATGTTCTGAATCTCTGACAAGTTGACAGCAGGACCTGGGAGTTTCTTAGCTCCTGGGAGATGTTTCTTGTCTCTCTCCTCCTCTGTCGAAGCAGGAACACTCTGCACAAAAGGATACCAGTGACCTTACTGCCGCAACAGCAACCTCTCGAGCATGAGCGTAGTTCAGTCATTGGAGAAACAGGAAAGGATGTTTTTATACTAAATGCAATCATCTCAATGGAAATTGAGGGGAAGTGGGGCAGGAGGGCAGGAAGACATAGGTTATTCTGTTGGTTGTTGTCTAAAATGTTTTCAAAACATTCTGAAAAAAAAATATTAGAAGGTGCTCAGTGCAGAGAAACGTGGATCTTTTGGTAAATGAGTAAGAATCTACAGTGTCAGACAATTAGCAGAAAATTAACTGAGTGGAGCATTAAAGGCAACTCCCAGGTCCTTCATATTTTAGGGAAAAAAAGCAGACAAGCCATTTTTATCATCTATTTTCTTTCAGAGTTTCATAGCTGCTGGCCAGTTGGGGAGGAAGACCATCATGCACTTCTGCAGCTCTGGAGAAGAGCTATAATAGTAGGTTACAGACCCTAAAAGCTCCACCCAAACTCAGCTTGAGTTGATGTTTAATTTTTCTTAACCTCAGTTGCAAGGCCAGAAGGGGTTTTGTCATTCTGTGTTTGAATTAGGGTATTGCCTGACGGCTATTTTGCTGACAGTGTAAAAATACAGGCTAAATAATAGCACTTACACAACAGCGAGCAGCTCGGCTAATTTCCCGATGGACCACAGTATTTCAGCCCTTGGTCCTGCCTCGGCTGTGCTATTGCTCCTAGGTGATGTAGAGCATGTATTGCAGACAATTTCTATTCTAGACTGAGCAATGTTTTGAAGGAGTAGTTTTCCAGTGGGGAGTTTAAGGTTGTTCCAGCCTGTTCTGTATTTTATAAAGCTGGCATACAGGGGGAATCATGGAGGTTTAGAGGTGAATTAATATTTTACTGCAAATAATTTCACAAGAAAATTATTTTTTCTTTTTTTGATTACTTTGTGAATGTCCTCTTGGAATGGGCTTTTTGGAATTAATTCAGTATTTAGATTTATTAGCCACCCTTTTTGGAAAGGTGTATTGACTGTGAACAGTCAATTCTTAATATTTGACTTAATTTTTAAAATTCCAAAGTTATCTGTCAGATATTATTGGCCAGTAAACCTCTCTTTTTTTCTGTTGACTAATGCACTACCTGCTAATCAGGAAGCAGACTTTTTGCAATGTCAAGTAGCAAATAAACAAGGAATTTTAGAAAACTGAAATTTTCTTCCTATCTGATCTTTAAGAACTTTCTAGAGAACACAATACAGAAGAAAACTGAAGCAACAATTATATTGCTTGGCTTAGTAAATTGGTATTATCTTTTCTCACTTTTTAGCTAATATGCTATTAGTTAATACAAGATACTACTAATTAATAACATTGCACTAGTGTTTCTGCCTGATCATTTAAAATCCCAGCCAGTAATCCAGCCCCAGCTACTATACATACTGTCTAATAGCTAGCTTAATGATCTAACATCCTGAAACGGTAGCAAAGCACAGCAGGAGAGTAAGTAAATTGATACAGAAGGTTTTCCAGGGGGCGGGATGCACAAAATTGTATCAGTAGTCAAAGATGCCATGAGCTTGTATTGTTTCCTTTGACAGTTTTCTTGCACAGCTAGCTAATCTGAATAATCAAGAAAAACTAGCGTTCTCCCAGCCCCTTAGTTCTTATTAGTGCATAGCAGATACTATGTTAAAAATACCAGTTCAAGTCATCTACAATACCATTCCTTTCATAGTACAAATGGTGCAAACTTTGACCATGTTTTGGGGACTTTGCACTCCATAAATTGATGTTAGCTTTCCCTCTAATCTCAGGTGTGCGCTATTTATGACTGCACCCCTCCCTATATCACCCACTCCGTGCGCAAGGCACAGCTGAGATCAGACCTTGGCTTTCAGTTTTATTGAAGGAAGCTTGAAGAGTGACTTAGATATACGACAAGAGTTAACAAATACATGCATGGAAAAGCTCTGACCGAAGAGTTATTTTCTGAAATTACCACCCCCCATTTCTTTTCGTGTTAACATGTCCACTCCGCTGACCTTCAAAAATACGCGTTCCCATCTGGCTCCACCATCCCTTTGAGTAAGACCCATATTTCCCTCATCTTCTTTGCCAAGATTTTAAAATATAGTGAAAAATGCTAAGTGCTGTCAGCAAAAGTTGTATTTGTCCAAAGCTGCTCTGAAGAATCACAAGCTGTATTGCAAGACTTAACGAGATGAGAAAACTGACAAGTCCACTGGTAGCGTTTTTATTCTATTCCTATTACAAGATCTGTTTCTGTAGTCTGTACTCCCATTGGCTTGCTTGCATATTGGCTATAAAACTGGAGCCAAGAACTTTCATTCCATAATGTCTGTCTCATATATTGTATTCACGTAACTGAGAAGCAAAGCAATATTCGATTACCCAACCAAATCTAATTATCAGCACTAGTCATTTATTTTATTTCTCAAACACTACCAGAATTCACACATGCTATATTAGTTTCTGCTTAATAACATGCATTCCTTCATCAGTTTAATTACTGCAGAGAGAATATGCTTTGATTTCTTTCCAGGGGAGAAAGCCACAATATGTGTTCAAGGTCACTTCCTACGTTTGGTTTGGTTTTGGTTTTTTAAAATCTTCTTACGAAGAGTTAAGTCAGGCTCAGTTTGAATTCTTCAGGAAAGTTCTCTGTAAACAGAGCACTATTTCTAGCAAATATGTCAGAATTCAGAAAAAAAAAAAATCTGTCTGATTTAGGCAGAAAAGGAAGAACTAGCTCTTGCATAACTAAACCTGACCATTTTAAGTGCCTCTACCAGGTCAGAAGGAGCTGATGATTTGTCCCAAACTGATCTGGCTCCTCCTCGTTTGGGGCTGAATCACCAGCAGTGCCACTGCATGCCTTTTCCTCTACTGTTGGTTTTAGTACTTATTTATTATAAAAGTTCATGGTAAATAAGATGCTTTAATATCATCCAGAAATACGGTATCTGGTTTTAATCATAACCTTTGTGATCAATATTGGTTAAGGTATAAATTGGATTTTATATTCAAAACTCAGTGTTAAACACTCCCTGTAAAATATAAGCATGAAAACACAGAATTCAATCTGAAATGGAGTATTTTCACCCCTTCGCAGGTGAACGGGTTCACAATTTCTGTTTTTAATTTGCAAGTGTCTTCACACTCAATTTTTCCTTGTTGATAAATATTCCAAAAAGTGTCAGGTTTGAAAACCTGTTCCGATATTGTTAAGCCGTAACAAGAAATCACACCATGGGGGCAGCAGGTAGTAGCATATTCTTCCAAAGCCTTGCTATAACTTTTCCTGCTGCATCGCATCAACTCCCATCTAGATAAATACCGCTGGTGAAATCCTGGCTTTCTCTCCTGACAGCAGATACCATCCTGCTGTTGAAGCAGAGCTATGCACCTTTGAAACAATTTAAATTCCTGTAGGTGCCTTGGCATCAAACCCAGAACTAGGTATATATGAAGTGTTTAGTTGGTGGCCATTTATTTCCATGAATGATCAGCTGTGGTACCTAAGACTGGCGTGCAGTGCTAGAAGATTGATTAAAAGGCTTTCTTCCATCAGTGGCAGGGATTCTCCTGGGAAAAAAATCACACACACCCCTTTTCTTCTTACCTCCTCCACTTCTTCAGGTGTAAGTTCTTTTCTTTTATGAGGGTGGCCTGCACCAGGTCGAAATGCTCCCATTGGGATGTTAATATTAGCCTGTGAGAAGGAAATTATGATGCATATAATAGTGACTGATAAACAAACACACAGCTGGTAAACGGCAAAACTCACAAGGGGTGGGACAAGTGTATAGACATTATCGTGGTTTCCGAGCACTTATGCCTTCAATGTATGCATCATCACAGCACTCCCGTGGGAAAGAGAAGTGCTTTCATCTCCATTTTAAAGATGGAAAGGAAAAAACCAAAGCTGCTAGAAAGCCTTTGAAGTTCTGCATATTACTCTAACGCTCCCTGATTTGATTGGACTTTGAACAAATGAGTACTGGACACCAAAGTGTCTTTAGGCACCTGGGTCTGCTTCAGTTTGGTCAAGGTCAAACAGAAAGTGAGTGCCAGAATCGGCATTTAAGTGTAAATCGCCCAAATCCTACAATAACACCCAAACCACTGGACCACTCTCCTTCACCCAGTCACACCAGTTCTCACCTCGTTTAATCACAGGCGGTAAGGAAGGAAAGCCCACCCTGAGCCAACTTAAGCCGCGAGTGTTTAAAATGCGATTTCACCGGCAAAATTTACCCACGGGCGCTGCAAACTGCAAATGTGACGCCTTAGTGCTAGAAATACGCCTCTTGGTTGCGAAGAGGACCTGTGGGAAAAGGCTTTTTGACCTTTTCCAGCCCCTGCCGGGTTTTGCCCGGCCGCCCCAGCCCGGTCTGCAGCTGGGGCTCACGGGTCAGACCAGGCTGCGCCGGCTCCAGCGCCGGACAGACTGCTGGCCCCCGGCCTCAGCAAACGCCCTCCGGAATGATACCCGCACGGCTGCATCAATCTGATTTTTTACCTGCGGCAGAAAGCCAGGAGCCATAACATAAATGGGGCTGGTAATAGATACCTTAAAAGGAAAGATTTTTGAGAGAAGAATGGCAGAAAACATTGCTCAGGAAAGAGGAGCTAAAATGCATCTCTTTCCCAATGTGACCCAGCCTGGATTACTTTTAAAGTCAAATAGCGTGATCAACTAAATGCACAATTTATACCTATTCTTATCTCGTGATCTCAGAAGAGAAGCTGCTCCTAGGAAATGTCATCAAAATATCATGACTCCCACTGGTAAAACCAGGGGGTGAATCGGTAATGTGATGCAGCGGAAGCGGAGAACCTTCCAACAGCGACCTGTGTTATCGCAGTTTACCATCTGACTGATTTGCATTAAATGAAGATGAATACTCCCGTCCTTCTGCCCAAATCGTGGCCTTGCAGATCGTGCCCCGGGTTGGGCAACCGCAGGAAAACAGCCCGCTGCCTTCAGCAACAGCAACTGTTCTGACAGCTGTAATCAAATGTCGAGCAAATTAAGAATCCATTTGCCAAGAAATAAGCACCTCTCTCTGTATTCTACTCATCTGTTTCCCGTTATTTTATTTATGCAAAGTGACGCTGCCATTTCAGTGGGGCTGGCAGACGTCTGTAGGGCCAGGTAGTTTAGAGGCAACTGGGTATTCATTTCATAAAGGTTTTTCACCGAGCATTAGTTTAGATATTGTGAAACCTTTCATCTGCACTTCCTAAGTTCCCAGGAGACAGGGCATTTTCAGCCTCGCAGTACTTAACCCATTATTCCATTCACGGGTGGAAAACAACCAGCTTTGCTATTTTTAATTTTAAGCATCTCCCCCGCCAGGCTCTGGTACCTCCAGGCAGCTTGGGTTTTTGGAACACGAAACTTCTCTGCTCTTCACAGCTAGCGTGGTCATACGAGTCTGCAGAGCTGAAGCATTAAGGGTTATCTCTGCTCTCGGAGCGGATTTTGGACTGGGGCGTTTCTGCCCCTCGGGGTGGGTAAAAGCCGAAGCCAGCCCCCGCGGCCACCCAGGACGGAGCACGGCACGGCGGTTCCGACACCTGGCCCCTGCAGCTCCTACTGGGATTGGCAGACCAACTGGGACCGAAAAGGGTTCAGGAAACGAAAACGGACCACTAAGTGCCAGGCTGCCAATTAAATGAAATAATTTTGATCTGCTTCAGCATTTTCACAGGAATCCGTGTCCCATGGAAGCGGTCTGAACTATTTTATCTGGAAGAAGCGCGTTCACGTCAGAGTTTGGACAAGGCGTACGCAGAGATGAAATATTAACTTGGTAAAACGAGCAGCCTTTAAGATATGATTTAACACTGTCTGGATCCGATAACACATACTATAAATTAAAATATTTCTAGTATGAAATGAAAGTATGATTCCTGAGCAATTCCTGATCAGAGCCCTGAGCTGCAAATCTCCCCCTTAATCCAACGCCGGTCCCTTCCCATGGATTAGCAGCTGTACAAGGGGTGAAGAGTGGACCACATTCTGTACGCCAGTGCGGCTCTGCAAGGACCGTGTTGTGCTGCGATCAGCACAAGTTTGCAATTTTTTTTTAAACTGCGTTTCAAGGCTCTTGTCACCTGCCTGCTGGGACGGAGGTACGAGCCTCAGTGATCTCTTCCTCGCTGGCTCCCTGTCCACTAAAATGCTAAACAGGAAATTTTTTGTTCCAAAGTCCTGAAATCCTGAATTATAATTGCTTTAGACAGACTTTCTAGGTGTGATTATTATTTTTAATTATACTAATTATTTAAAACTTTTTGGGGTTTGCATCTTCCTTCGTTTTTGGAAAGTGCCTACCATATTTGGGATGTCATTCAGTTTTATTAATGAGTCGGTATGCGTACTGATGTACTCTGCTAAGGTCTTCCTGAACGGACCGAAGGAAAAATATCCATAAGGATAACATACAACATATATCACTGGTTTGAACTGATTAAACTGGTATTTAGAGATTTGTTTGTGTTCTTCTTTCTTTTTAATAGAGACAGGGTATCCAGAGTAGGATACAACTCATGGAGCCATGCACGAGTTGAGGACTGTTATGGATAAATTCTTCATGGCACCACAGCCATTCCTAGCTGTCCAGAAGGATGACTGAACAGGCTGGAAAGCCACTTCAGTATAAACATATTGAATTGAAAAAAATAATAAAGGAACTACAGAGAAAACTGAATGTGATTCAGAAAAAAAATAGGAAACCCCTCACCCCTACCTCTGGGGAAAGCCAAGAGTGGTGTTTGTAGGTAGAGTAATTTTCAGCCAGAGCCGTACGCAGCCTTTTCCACACCGAGAGGGGGAAGCCAGCAATGAACGTTACCAGGAATTAACAGTATTTTGGTCCTCTATCACCCCAAACCACTCTTGGGAACCAGTTGCTACCTTTAACTCTCCCACATCTGTATTTTGTGGCTGTTGGCAAGTGAAGATTTTAGCGTACATCTTGTATGGTCAGAAAGAAGCCACTTCTGCCATGAAGTATCATGAAATACTTCAGTCGGTATAGTGTCATTACATTTCTATCGCTGCAGCATGATGTATATTCTCCAGGGGATGTCGGTCCTACTGTAATAGCCCATAACAGCAAAGGATCATAATATATGAATCACAATGTATAAAAGTAATGTGACGTTTTGAGTCATGGTTCTTAGCGTGCTCAGAGTGTAGTAGGCATCAATTCAAGTGCAAGTCTCCCTACTGGAGCAACCTTTGACACAATGTTTAATAGATTTTTTTAAAAATTTGTGCTGTAATATCTCTCGTGATTCAAATTACCTTTGCAAAAATTAAAGTTTCTTAAAATATTAAACTTAATGCAGTTTTAAAATGGACAAACTAGAACCATTTTTTTTATATTTACAAGTTGGAAAGTCATCAAAATAAAAAGGAGGCTATAACTACTTCTTTACTTCAAGGCAAAAAGCAAACCAACGTCATTCCTTAAAAATGTTTGTATGTGCCTATGGAGTTTAAATGTAAAATGTGAATACTTTTAGGCTATAAATTATCATTTATCATTATCATTTTTTCATGAATCATACAAACATTCCCATAGTCACTGTAAAAGAGGGATGAAAATTTGAACTGAGTGAAATCAATGGCAAACTTCTGCTAGTTTCAGCTGAATTAGAGTACAGTAGTTTGTATGCCTGTTCCAGTAGGGTTGATGATGATAAAGTGAATTAGCATTTTCACAGTGTCTTGCAACTTCAGTATGCTGTCTAGCCACTGGGTAATTAATCTTCTTGATACTCCAATCCATTGAGTTAGTATTATCTTGAGGAAACAGAAGACAGATCAGACTTTAGAAATTCCATTTTGTGTTTCTTACGTAATTTCAAGGGAACGTGAACTCGTGGTAATATTTCATTGCAAGTGCATTTTACAAAATAAATGGAAATTCTGTAAAATTCTGCAGTGCGGGAGGTATTTTGGCCTTTTGACAAGAATCAATGATAGCATGAGCTAAATACATTCTTCATGATGCTGCTTCATGAGGATGTTGGGATAATTGTCCAGCTGTTTCTTTTACAAGTGTGTAACAACCAACTTCATCCTTATGAGCATATGCCATTTGAGGAGGCATGTGACATACAAGAATTTTTAAAAGGAAAACATCAACATCCCTCTCATTTTACTTTGGCTTTTAAATAAAATGCTGCTTAAACAAATACTGGAAGTTGTGGGGTTTTTTTCCTAAAGGAGTGCAGACATGAAAATCTTCAATACTTATGCCAACTTTTTAGCCTGGAATTCTTCCAGCATTATATTAACTCTGTGGAAAATCTAATAGTTGCAAGAGTTAGTTTTACTTATAAAGCTGATCAGTTATGCAGATCTATCACCGTGTTTTGCTTAGCTGATCCACCAACAGACATAAGCTAACACTGGAAAGACCATGCAAGCAAGCAATCAACCAACCTATCTGATCCAGTTTTTTATCAGCTCAGATCATAAGATGATCTTCAGGTCAAACTTTTTCAGTGCTTTCATATCTACCAAGCTTTTCACTCTAAAAGAATAAACCCCAGTTAGCACTTCTGTGGTGTTTTATATGAGCAAAATGCAGTTTGCCAAGCAGTGGAGGTTGAGATTTATTATTTTATTATATTAGAAACATAAATACTGTCTCTTACCTGAATGGCTTTGACATGTGACGCTGGCTGTTTTGACATTTTTAAGACAGAGGCTTATCCCTGCAAGCAAAATGGGAAAGTGTTACAGGCTCTGACATTCTGATAGCTCAGGGAGATAAGCTAGAACTTAACCCGCGCTGCCTCTTGACAGGCATCCATTTCATCTGCCCAGCTCCTCTTTCCATCTCAGTTTCAGAGTTGCTTAGTTATTGCTTCTGAGTATCATAAGCAGACAGAACACCTGAGCTCCTCCAATTAATCTTTCATAGCCACAAATGGAGCTATCTCTTTCACATTAAAAACAATAATGAGTAGAGATAAGGAATCTCTCAAACCTTAACGGTGTTGTATAATGAGTAAGAATTAAGGGAAGCATTTGAGGATAAACAATGTATGATTATCTCTGTCACAGTATGTACGCAGGATTTTATAATATTCTCAGTTTAAACCTTCTTTCAAATAAAGCATAACTTGCCATAAAACATTGATAAATGCAGACAAAAGCATCTTCTGAATCACAAATCCTTGCAAATCTTTAATGCCTATAGACTGAAAATGATCAAGATGGTCAAACTCTAAATTTCTTTTTGACAATTGCTAGGGCACAAAGTAGCCTCTCTTCGAAGCTGTAGAACGTATAGATTCATCAGTTTTCTTTAGCAGTAAGACTAAAAAAAAGAGTCTTCCATATAATTTTATGCAGGCGGAGAAATATGGACTGACACAGTATCAATATACAGTAACAAAGGGAAATACACCCAAGTCAAAAGATTCTACAAAGGTTAAAAAAAAAAGCAAGAAATTTTATTATCAGTTTAATTGAAACATCATCTCAGCCTTTTATTCTTTCACTGAGAATTAAGATTTTAACTGGACTAGACTTTCATCAGAGTCTGGTCATTTAACCATTGTAATACAAAATAAGAGTAATACTAAAAGGTGAGAAATGAGTTCAGCAGAGAACTCATTGTTCACAGCCAAACTACAGCATATTTTTGCTACTATATTTAACCTGAGACAGGAAGGAAAATATTGAGAAAAGTAAAAAATGACATAGGAGAGAATAGTAGAAATATACTGAGAAATCAAAAGTGGGTCCAAGCCTCTGGTACTTCAAAGAGTATAACAGCCACGTGGAGGCGGTACCAAAGAAAAGAATAGATGAGTTGTAGGTTGGTTTCAGCCTGGAATATCAGCCTGAAATTGTATTGCTGGAGCTGCCTGGAAGACTTGCTCTTGCATATCCTCACATCGGCTTTAAATCTGTGTATAATGCTGAGCAGAACTTAAAGTAAAAATGACCTGCCATTAGAGGTCTCCCTCTGATCGCATGCTCAGCTGTAAAGAGTGCTGTCCAAACCAACACAGCGTTAAGTTGGAGGACGTCATCTTCACAGGTTGCTTCAGGTTTAAATTGCTTCCACTAAATTAATAAATCAGAAAAAAATCCCGCTGTGCAAAATAAAACCAGCGTGCCTCCAGTGAGTTTTATATTGTTGTTTTACATTTACATTTATATTCTTAAAATCAGAGGTAGTTTTAAAAACTTTAGAATTCACTTTTGGGATGAAATCTTGCCCACTGAAGTTCGTGACAAAATTTGCACATATTTCAAAAAGCCAAAAGGATTTACTGCACTCCCTCTCTTCCCTTTTTGAAAATCTTTATTATGCATAAATAACTGTGCTGTTAACCAGTGGTTGTATTCCAAACATAAATAGAAAACAATCGCCCAGTTTATTGGAAAGATTATTCCATAATACGGAAAAGTTTAATTAATTTTTCTTATCATTTTCTCCTCTTTCTAATCAGAATGAAAAATGGAAACAAAAGCACGGGGAATTAACATAAAACATTTTAAACCACCGTGGATCTACTTGCTAAACTCTGCCACAAAGAAATTCATGCTAAGATGTACTTCTCCATCTTGGGTGCCTGTGCATTGCAAAAACACCAATACCCATTTCTCGGGCCACCTAGAGCTAAACAGGCAAGGATTTACATCGAATCTCCACTTTAAATCAAGCACAGCCACAGTGCTCCTCAGCGAGGTGCTCCGGGTTCACAAGAAGTCTGCGTTCAAAACGACTGCAATCAGACACCGGTTCCTAAAGACGGACGCATGATACAATTGTGTAGGACTGCTTTTGGAGGAGGTGATTTTCCTACCCGTTCATGTTGTCCTCATTACCGCCAGAGAAATCAGGACAACAGCACGCTACTGAGTAAAAATAGACAATCTTCTCTGGCTCTCTGCCATTCCCTCCCTTCCCTGAGTTTCCCTCCAGAGCAAAACTGACCATCAACCACAGGAAGATAAACCTTGGATTACAGATGCATTTATTATTGAAGTGATTAGTTCATTTTTATAAATCCCTTTGTTCTTTTGCCACGCATCTCAATGGGAGAGTCAAGAGCGCTGCACTGATTGTATTAAATTATTTCTGGCGTTCCAATCAGCTCTGCAAACTTGAAAAAATCACTCTTCGCCCGCATTTCCATGGCAGGATTTCACATGTATGCAGCCAGAGGAACGCAGGCGCACGCAGCCTGTATTCCCCGGTGTCTTTTTTGGCCTCCCCGCACCTCACCTCTTACCTTTTATGGGCTGCATGCTGAGCCAAACTTAGAAAGCAACGGCAATGTTAGTTCAGTTTGGAGCTGGTTTATGCCAGACTTCCCCTGAAAATTCCCTTGCTTCGCCGCGAAAGCACTCATGAAAAGTATTACTCGCGAAATACAGGACTACTACGGTGAAATAAAACAGCCTTTTGAAAAGAAACTTTGCGAGACAAAGGACCTATCTTCTGTCCCTCTGCTAAAAATAATTTCTGACGGGGCTGCAGCAAGATAACAAGCTGACTGATTCAATTTGCCTTAAACGCGACGAGATATCATAATGCCACCGTTTGTAACCCGCACAAGAGATGCACAGTGGCACACAGCCAACAGAAAGAGCCCTCCTCCTCCCCAGCTGGAAGCCGTCCTTTCCCCACCGCGCTCACGGCATCAGGCACAACGGGCATTTTGGACACAGAGCTGCAGTGTATTATCTTATTAAAAGGCTTTGACGGGAACTACACTACTGTGAGACCCAGCTCGTACAAAGAAAGAAGAGAAACCCCTACTTTGCAGCTTCCAGCCTGTTACACAAAAACTTACTACACGCTCTAGGCAAATGCAATCGTATTTTCTGTAATGCCGTTGTCTCCGCTACAGTTACCTGTTCAGCTTACGGTGAAAGAACTCCTCTCACCATCAAAACCCCTGGGTAATATTTCACTAGCCATAAGAAACATATAGAAAACAGTAAGCATGTACCTATGTACTACAGTATTCGAGCTAACACACAGTTAATGCTTCTTACCAGGATTTAAGTGACTTTAAAGATCCCCACAGACTATGAAGCAATAACTATAACAATCTGCTCTGAATACGCTGATACACTGCACGAGACATTAAAATAAGCAGAAACCCACAACTACCGTAGTCACCTCGCAGCAGTTATTAAAGAGTTTTCATAAGGGTCTTCCGAGTTTTTAATTGACCCCTTCAAGATCAGCTCACTTATTTACTTATATAAGAAAAGCTCCAAACCGTCAAGTGAGTATGTGCACCTCCTTTCGATGCTGAAAGAGGCACCTTCTTCTACCAGCTGAGGTATTGACTGTGATCCTTTTAATGTGTCGGAAATAGCTCCGATGCTTTCAGCCCGGACGGCACTGAGAGCTGCTCCCGGCTGGAGCGGGACTCGGCTGAGAAGCGAAGTGTAAAAGGGAATTCCTGACATAGCTTCCAGTTGTTCTTCCTAAATATAGAGTTCGATTCACCCTGTAACTCGGTCCCCTGTGACATTTGACCATCATAAAACCAGGGCTCGAGTGTCGAGCGGGAGGTGCTGACGGCACCCACCTGCGGGTCCTTTTCCATCCCTCCCTCTCCCTGTCCTTCGGGGCTTTTCGCAAACGCCCGGCGCACGGCGGCGGGAGGTAACGCGCCCCTCCTCCCGCGGCGTTCGGGGCAGCTCCCTGCCGCCGTGCCGGAGGAGGAAACCGTTACGGAGACGTCATTACGAAGAACTCGAGATATGCACGTATCTCAAAGAGGAAGATGACCGCGCCGACCGCTCCGTTGAGCCTGTGACTCATTCTCTGCCGCCCTCTTTCCCAAAAGTGCTGTCATCTGGAAGCAGCTGGTGAAGCTGCTGACTTGCTCGAGCAGCTTGCAGACTGCGCCCCAAAAAGATGGACACGCAACTAGGCAGGCGCCAAGCACGTGCATTTGTTTTTAGGTCGTGACTGACGGAGACGCGTACAGCGATCGGCTTGTTCCAAGGAGACCCCTTGGCCTATTCCTCAGAAGGGCTGAGCACGGCTCTCGTCAAATATTTTGAGGCATGGGACGAGTGTTGCACTTAAAACAGGGCAGGGTTCACGAGAGGGCTCACAGACCTGCCTTTTGCCTAGAACGGAGGCGTTTGCCGTTACGGTCTCAGGTCCTGCCTTCCAGGCGGCCGAGACCACGTTAAAGCAAAGGTAGAGTCAGACAAGTGACTTCACAGACCTCCTTGCGAAGGTTCGCATTTACAACTGAAGTATTAGAAGGCAATGACAAGGCAATATATTTTTGTAAAACGTGGTCTTCTGCGTGAATGTATTTCAGTTTATATTACAATAGTTATTTTACAAACCAGTTCTGGAATACAGAGTTCTTCTTCCATCTGTCATTACTTTAGCAAAGGTAGGCCCTCGCTTACATTTTATAATCCCAACATCTTGCAAATACGCCTAAGAAATGCCAGCTCAACACTGCTTCCTTCAACAAATTTTCACAGCAGTGACAAGTAACAGTGATATGTAAACAAGAAAAGAATCTACCTCTGTCACATACCCAACACCCATACACTATCACACATAAACTGCATTAAACTGTGAGGATAAAAGGCGTAACCCCAAATTTCATCACTAACTTCAGAAAATGTAGATCTGAGTGGATTTTAAAGGGAAAAATAGACACTTTCACCATTACTTTGCAGATTACCATCACCTTTGAATAACCACTGGGATGCACAGCCCCATGACTTGCAGATTCAGCTGGTGAATACGTGCAGCAGATGATTTAGTAGGTAAATAATGAGGCATATGTGCATTTCAGATGATGGATTCAATGCCTGGCAAGTTAGGGCCAGGTACATGGACACACACCGCATAAAATTATTACATCTCCTGTGCAGAGATCCAAAAGACATAGTAACAATGTATTTATTTGAAGTATGAAAATCCCAATATAGTTCAAAATACACTTTTGTTGCATTCCTAGAAGCTTGTCTAATTAACATGCTTCCTGGAACAGCTTATTAGTTTTGAAAGCAAAGTTGATGGTTAATAGAAACATATATGTATCTTACTTCTTGACTGAGATATTTCACTGTATAATGTCAGAATTGTTTCTTTAAGCTGTCACTACTTAATATGCTTACTTAAATGTTTTGCTTTTTGAGAAACCCCATGAGCACAGTTATAACTTCCATGAGGCTCCCAAAAGAAAAATATTTTTTCTATTATAGTCCAAAATGTTTTAGTGTAATGCAAACAATATAATACAATTGAGAATGCAAGTCAACAAAGGAGCAGTCGCAACCTCAGCTCACTTGAAATAAGACTTCTTTAAAGTAAAAAGTTAAAAAAATACATTCCTGGAGTTCTGCTTCAAATTACCAAGTAGTAGCAACATATTATAGATCTTTGGCAATACAAAACTTTGCTTCCCTACCTTAATTTAAGCTCTAAAAATCACAGTTTATTACCAGGTAAGAATAGTGGGCCCAAGATATTAAGTATTTGGTTAATTAATTCCTATCACTACCTCCATTCGAATTGTTTGGAGAAGAATAAGAAAACTAAAGTTGCAGTGCAACTAGTGCAACTATTCTCTTCATTCAATACACCTAAGTTATTGACTAAGATTCAAAATAGCAAACCTGCTATCGGACAGGTTTCTCAGAGGACCAGTGTAGAGGATCCTGGACAAAAAAAAACCCACCATCCATTTTCTAACTCACACAGTTTTTATTTGTGCTTTTAGGCTCTTTTCCATGACTAAAGATGTATCTACTGCATGTAACAATGATTTGGCACATACGCTTGATGAAAGACAGAGACTTAGCAATAGCACCCAGTCATACGAGGTTAGACAGAACTACAAAAATTTAAAATACAGTGGAACTAGCAATTATGAGGCATCAGAGCCCATTCTTACTCTTGCTTTACATGGAAAAAAATTTTGAATCCTAGATTGCAGAAAGAATATCAGACCTCAGCTGCTTTGTCGAAAGAAAAGCTGTTTGAGAAAGTATCATCTACTGCTCGATTGCTTCTCTCAGTTTCCCCCAATCCATATATTTCTTAATATCAAGAAAAAATCAAGCACTTTCTCTTGAGTTTCTACTTGTACAGGTATGTCAACAAGAATAACATCAGGCTATTTAAATAATGAATGACATAAAACAGCATGCAAAAATGTTTGCTATTATCTAGTGGACAAGAAGTCAACAAACATATCTAAATTAGCTGACACACAGCTGTTTCTGTGACATTTCTGAGCTGCTAAATATTAATTCAACTCCTGCATGCTCTCTTTCTTTTCCATATAAAAGCATGATGATTATTATCACAGGCTGTTCCATCAAGAAATAATTAGCCTTGTATTAAGAAGATGGTCTCACTAGAGGCTGCCAGTGACCTTGTTCTAAATTTCAGAGTTCCAGCATCTTTTAATAGCATTGTTAGCATCATCTAAAAATTTGTATTAAGTTCTAAAAACTGCATTATGAATATAACCCACACAAATGCTAGAACATCATAGCTTTGACCACTGAATTACCCAAAAGCCATATTCTCTGTCACTTTGCATTCTATAAAATTCTTACTTACCAAAATGTTTTGAGTAACTGAAATGTGATGATGACGTGCAAGCAACAAATTTGTTTCCACTTTTCTCCTGGGAAATTTTAGCCACTATACCTGGCAAAGCTGATACCATAAGAAAGAGCAAGGGTACTGGCAGATTTTGAAGGCAATATGAATTTTAAATGACATGCTGATTTTGTAAACATCCTGTCTGCTATAATGATTCAGCACCATTTGGAAAAGAAACAAAAAACATGACATTGCACCATCAGATATTGTTCTGGGCAAACAAGTTTGACAAAATAGGAACTGACTGAATCATTGGTGAAATTTTGAACAGAAAGACTGCTCATCGTTTTCACAAATCAGGATAATTTGAATAGGCATCTATTATCTGTTTCAATCCTATAACAGACTTCTTTTGATGAAGGCCATCCCCGTCAGTTGATTACAGCTGCTGAACACTATTAGCTCTTGTCTTCAATGGTCAGATTAAGACCTCACCCGATGCACAGTAAGGAATTTTGCCATTGTACCCATCTGACCCAAAGATGTACGAGAACTAGGTACGGATATACCAGAGGACTCAGGGACTCAGCACCACACAAAGCAATGTGCTTATCTCTTGTAATAAAGCAGGAAAAAAAAATGCAGCTGTGCAGGTAATCAGCTCACACACAGCCACGTTTCCGCTGTGAGAGCAATCATCTGAAGTCTAACAAAGAGAACAAAGACTAATTTCTGATGATTCCTCATCTAAATGGCATATTAACAGGAATAAAGACATGGTTGAGACATGAAAAAGCTGCCTGGTAGAAAGATGCACCCAGAAGAAGGGAGATGAGGCAATGGGCTGGAGGATTGTCATGAACATTATAAAGAAATGAATGCCTTTAGATAAAAAATTACCAAATTCAAGGACAACTGCACCAACCTGCTGAATCATATGTGATTTGCTTTGCATCTGCTGAACAGAAGATAAAAGATGAAGACTGCTAAACTGTGGGTGTGAAGATTTTTAAAGTTTGAATCAATATCAGGACACTTAACCTTAGTTCCCATGGGTCATAAGGAAAAAAATCCTTAGCTTCTCCTACCTCCAATGTTCTGAAAAATAAGAGAATTAAGAACGAATGCTTTCCATGGCGAAGATATGAATAAATCTACTAGTCATACCTATCTATCAAGTAGTCAAACATGATCTACATCAAACCTTACTTTTATTGAATCAGAACTGCTACGGGAACATTTTTCAATCATCTGTGGTCTCCTGCCATATAAATATTGTACCTGTTCAGAGAGAAATTGCCAAAAGAAATCAGCGTTGGCACAGAAAGACCAGTAAAGTCCTCCAGCTCCTGATTTCTAAATGATGTTTCCCAATACAATATCAAATCTCAAGTATTAAAAATAGTATAAACAGTTTCTCTTAGGAAATTACACAAAGTAGTTTTTAAAATCTTCACATCTTACTTTACACCCATACAAAGTAGGGTTGTGGGCTGGCAATATCTTCTATCCCAGGATAATAACAAACCCGAAAAAAGAAACTGTAAATATTAAGCTGCTTCA
Organism: Buteo buteo; assembly: GCF_964188355.1. NCBI lineage: Eukaryota > Metazoa > Chordata > Aves > Accipitriformes > Accipitridae > Buteo > Buteo buteo. The sequence continues at coordinate 2,040,481 of NC_134178.1, forward strand.
TTCAGTCACATCAGGCTGTGCAACACAGGGGGTAGCCCTTTGAAGTACAGTCCAGTTCTCAAAATCTGGAGCGAAAAGTGGTGCTTGAAAATCATCTGTCCTGGCACTGACTTTGGAGAACTGCAGCCTGCCCTGTGCTCCCTCTGCCCACCACTATCGGTGAGGTGCCAGGCCATGATCTTTAGACTCTGACGAGAGTATCCATGAAGACGTTCACAGCTTTATTGCAGCCAACTCTCAAACTGGTTATTTATTTTTATTAGGAAGAAAGGAAATGTTCTTAGCTCAGGTTCCTGACGTAAACTGACCTCCGCAAGGCAAACCCGCTGTTTTGTCATGGACAGCTCACAGGTGCCCTGGCTGACAAGGACCAGAGGGGATTTGCAGTACTGGGACACCAGTCACGATTACCGTTTAGCCAGTGCGCGGAGGGCTATGTGATCATGAAGCAGCTCCTTACAGCCTGGTCCTTGAGGCAGAACAGAATCAGTGCCGGTTTAACCGGCCGCTGTGCTGTATGATGAAGCAATTCAGGAGCTACTTCAACCATCTGCACAGTCCAGGCGGACAGTTATGGCGATATCCTCATCAGTTCATCCTGTGCAAGACATTCCTATTATTCAGAACAGCTAAATACCTTATATGCCTAGGTGAATAGAAATGCTACAGGCTTTAACAGTCTGTTAAAAGAACTACAAACTACTTCGTCTTCTCCAAAGCGTTATCTCACTTTGACTTACTCAAGCTAAGCGCACTCCTTTCTCTAGTGTTCAGGGCTGCCCTACAAGTTTTGGGGTTGCAACTTGATAGGTCTAATGCTATCCTGTGCATTTACTTCAGGGTACAGCAAACATGAAACAATTAGACCAAAATTATTCTGTATTTGGTTTCCATTCTGCAGTAGAATAGGAGATCATGTACATAGGGACTTCACGGGTAATTTAAAGAAAAAAAAACAAACCAAACCATAACTGTTTGGCATTAGCTTCACTTGCGTGCTCTCTTCCTTCACTGACTGAGCCCTTTTTTCCCTGCAGCTTACGTAAATCCATTTTCAAGGACAGACTTTTGAAGCTGTAAAGGGATGCCAACACAGGAGCTAATGCTGAATAGCTACTCAACAGTAGATATTCCATGCTTTTTCTCACATACAACTTCCAAACGATTGCAGAGGATGCAAAGCCTGACAGGTGAGCAAGCAAGACTATCAGCTAAAATGAGTAGCTGAAGCCCCAAAATAAAATTCTTACAGAACTGTATTCTAGAATAATATGCGAGCCACATCTCTCAAGTTTCTCCTTTTCCTTTGTTTTTCTTTAGAGTCTGACACTCATTTCCCCTTGGAGTGCAACAGCTTTGGAGGAGCTTCTTTTAGATGTGATTCCAGTCACGATGTGCCTAACAGAATTACGACGGATGGGTAAATGCTGCAAACTGATAGCAATTAAGAAAAACCTGTCATTTGTTTTGCTATAGATCAGCACTAGCAATTAACAAATGGTGAAAAAGCATGTAAACTACTCCTTGTAGCAGATGAACCAAGTAAAGGCATGTTTCTGTGAACGCTTGTGCTTTTCCTTTACTTACATGGTTCACATGAACAGTGACTTAAGAACAAATTTCATTTGTTTTAAGAGTCAAAATCCCACCTTTCCTGCATGTATTTTTGGTAACCAGGTTAAATACTGCAAACAAATCCTGAACCTTAACAGAATATTTTGACCTCATTTCTATTTAAATAAAGCAAGACTGTTTAGTACTGTAATTGGAACACAAAAAAAAAACTATCAAGAAAATTGTGTAACATTCTGCTCTTTTCTTTTCTAGGCACAGCAAGGATGAAAGGTTTTTTTCTTTACTTGTTTGGGTTTCAGTTTAAAAGATCACACATACTACATGTCGCCATAATTCCCATTACCTGGATTTCTCCCATATACTGAGAGTTTTACATAATAATATTAGTAAGGTAAACGAAGACACGGTTGTCCTTCAAATATTTACAACCAATGCTATACACATCTCTGTAGTGTGCCAGTCTCTGTATCTCTCCTCTTGTGTCTCAGATTTCTTCTTTACTCTGATCTTTTTATTCCCTCCAGAAGCAATCTCCTAACCTGTGTAAGTGCTTAATGGACCATCTATTTCATCTTTGCCCATCTATTTCTTCTTTCACGCATCCTTGTCTGTACTTTAAATCCTCAGCTAGACTTGGGTGCTCATTCTGCAAACATTCACCTACTCCATGGAGGCACCCCTTCAAGTTACGCTGGCACATAAACGTTTGCAGAATCATGTTTTATTCCAGCCTTCCTTTCCTCTGTTTAGCTCATCTCAATGCCCAACAATCCAGTGACGAATACTACTCAGAACGTATCTAGAAACCCATTTGCTCTCCTCAAGGCTCAAACACTTACCCAACCAGGTCATGTTCTGATTGTATGGTCTTTAAACCGGCAAAATTTACCACCTCTCCATGCCCAAATCCCCATCTTAGCTGATTTTAGGTCTGAGCCTGCAATGAACTGTGATCAGGTACAATTTCTCTGAAGCCCTGCAAATCCCTCTAACATCAGAGCTTTTGAAAGTATTGTTAAGACTGGTTTTACTTTTATTTTGCAATGTGTCTTCTGTGGTGGTATCTGAATAATCACGTATCTACTTCAATTATAGATCAAAGTTGAAGAGAGATTAATTATTAGATGTGTTGATGATTAAGATAAATATATTTACTATGTCTAGAAAAAGATGGCTATGACATTAAGCCGCTAACTGAATTTGATAATATCTTAATTAATGTATTATCAACACATACTCTGGTATTTACTTGCCAAATTACATTTAATCGGTATTATTATGCTTATGAGATTTTTTTTTTCTGTCTGAAGTTTTGCGTGAGCTTAGATACTCTTGCCTGATGACTGTTTTCTAGCATTCTTTGGTACTTGCCCTTTTGAGGTCCACCCATGCCATCCCACTAATGCACACCTCAGCTTCTAAAACTCTGTGACTTCTAAAACTCTGATAGTTACACTGCTTTGTAACAATGCATGGATACTGCGCACTAACCTGATTACTGCATGGCATTTTCCTTCAGTCACTACTTTAGCTTAATATGTGGCTGTAAGGAAAAACAAGCAGTGGTAAAGTGTATCAGTATCTGTACTACCTCCTGAACCATTTTGGAGATCTTTAATCCTGAACACCTTAATTTTCAAAATGCAAGATGCAATCTCTCCCTGTAACACTTCACAGCCTGCAACAATCTCATTCCACGGGAACAAGGATTAACTTTGCCTTTCTGCCAGGGGCAAAATGCGCACTGAAGTTAAGCAAGTAAAAACAGTGGGGCTGGCAGTTCACCCAGAATATCTATCTTCTGCATTCTAGAAAATTCTCATTTTTGTTTGTTTTCTTGTGATAAACTTTCTAGCAATAAAACACAGACTGCGTATTTTAGTTGCATTCTTTTTTATTTGCACTGCCAATTTCTATGCCAACTCAATAAAATTCAGGTCTGTACTTTATGCGGTATACTGAATGAACTTAGAGAAAAATACAATGATGTAACAAAAGCTGTTTACCGACTGGATCATTTAAACATGTCCATTTTATTATGCTTGATTTCAGTGAGGCTATGTCACTAGTAGAAGTGCTTGTGTTCTTAACTGTTTGAATACAATTCCCCTCCATTGCTTCCAAAGACTACCACTAGAATAAGTTTTGTATATTTATATTAAATGCATATTGGTCTATGGAACAACTTGAGTTTTCAACCAATAAGAATTAACCACATCTGCACTGTTTCTCAATGATTTGCAATTGCACTTGCTAGATTGGGAACCACTGCAGAAAAGTCATAATCAGATCTGACTATTCTGGGACTCTCTATAATTGCTTTGAGATGCTGGGGACACCCCAAAGTTGTCTATGTTGGTGCATGAACTCCACTTTGATTGCATGCAGGGCTAGATAGCCTTCCCGCAATTCTTCAGCTTTTACGTTGGAATGAAATTCTTTCCAAAGTTCTCATAAGGCATCAGTTAACATGAACTGCTCCCACCAAAGGGCAGGGGTTTAAGGAGGATGAAAAATCTAACCTTGGAGGAAAACCATCCCTGACCTGAGATGAAAGATATTCACCAAAGAGAGAACAAGTGAAAGCAGGCATGCTAATGCCAGTTCTCACTTCCCCCTCTGCCCCCACAATGGCCAGCGATGAGAGATTGGCCAGGGCTGTCTCCCCTTACTTGCTTGCTGATCTAACCATTTCCGAGGGTATAGCCCCTTATTCCCCCTCAGCAATGCCATGTTATTGGTGAAAAGCAAGGGAGCTGAAAAGAGCCAAGGAGATCAGAGCTGAGATGTTCTTCCTGCTGGTAGCATAAGGAAAGCTCGCAGCATCCATTTTGGGAAGGACAGGATGAAGAAGCATGTATAGAACAAAGAGTGAGCTGAAAAACCTAAAAATGTGACTGAAAAACAGCATTAAAAACACTTAAATTCCAGCAGAAGGAGGGCTTGCTGTATTTTTGGATTCAAACGATGGACACCAGTACACCTCTTTTAATAACACAACTTCTACAAAGCTTTCTGTATGGAAAAGACAGGCTATGGTTGGTTTTGTGAACCCTTCTCTTAACGGCAGTCCCAGCTCTTCCACAGAATGGTCTGTGAACCCACAGACTAACGCATCAAAAGCTGAAGGATGGTTGGAATAACCATTTTCAGGAGAAAGATGCCCTTCTGAGTAATTTCTCACCAACCAGGACCAAGGAAAGTTTGTCTGGAGCACAGAGGAAAAGGTGGACCTTTGAAAGCCTCAAACTGCAGAGGGCTCTCCCACTGCTGCTGTCTTGATGCCTAAAAAATCTTTAGAAATAATGTGGAAGGGGAAGGGGGAAAGAGGGAAGAGGAAAGGGGGAGTTTGTATAGGCAAATAAATTCCATTAACATTTGCCAAATCTTGTACTTGTTTGCTTTTAGTGTTCAAGCTCTGAGTGAAAGTTTTTAAACTAAGAAAGGCCCTGAGAAATCAGCTCTTAAGATTAGTGACCCCATGGCACGTCCCACTTCTAGTAACAGCAAAAAGCACGCCCAACAGCAGGGAGAGATCAAGTGAGGCATACAATCAGAGAATTAGCGTGAGGGTGGACTGGGAAGGAAACACAATGTCCCAGAGAGCGCTTGCCTGAAAGTCACTTTTACAACAAGCCTCGTGAAACCATTTTGTCACGTCATGAAGTCAGCGTTGCGTTTCTGGAAGAATATCCGTCATTAAGGGGAACCCTATTCCTCGCTCACGCCCTAAGCGCTTCCACAGTCTGCTTTAATCCCGCCACCGCAAACTGCCTGTTATTCTCCCTCACGTTCTCCCGACCGCTTTCGGGTATGGCCTCTCCACAGAGCTCCCACCCGCAGCACCACAGGCACTGCCAGGGCCTAACGGGCAGCGGAGCCCCGCTAAGGGGGGGGTGGCTCGCCTCCGACTGCCTCCGTCATCCCACAAGTAACATAAAGAGACGGCGTTCCACCTCCCCGCGAGGCACGCAGGCAGACACAGCTGAAGTAAATTCAGCCATAAGGAGGAGGAGGAGGAGGACGAGGACCGGCCCGGCCCGCCGCGCAGGCGCAGTCCGCCCCGCCGGCCGCGGCGGCGGGAACGGCGGCCGGCTCGCTGCGCATGCGCACGGCGCGGCCGCGGCCTGCCCCGCCGCGCCGGGCGTAGCCCGGAAGCGTCTCGACCGGGGAATATAAGCCGACGGAGAAAGGTTCCGGGAGAGGTTTGGTTCCGGGGGCTCCTCCGTAGGAACGGCCGCCGCCATGATCCCGATCCCGGTGGTGGTCTGCGTGCTGGGGGGCTGGTGCGCCGTCTACCTGGCGGATACGCTGCTCAAGGTGAGGGCTGTGGGCGCAGAAGCCCGGCGGGAGCCCCCGGCCCCCCGCGCAGGCCGCTTCAGCCCCCCGTCCCCTTCTTCCGCCGCCCCGGGCGGGGTCTGGAGCCCTCAGAGGGGAGAGGCCTCCCCGCCTCCCCCGACCCTCCGAAACAGCGGAGGAGGCGGTGCTGCCGGTGCTGTAGTGTTTGTGGTGCTGGTGGTGGCGGCCAGGCGGCTGCGGGGGTCTCGGGCCTGTACTCCAGGACTAAAGCTGTGAAGACGATAGGGAAACCGGCCTTTAGCCTGGTGGTTAAACGGTTCTGTGGCACCTCAGGGTGCTTTCTGGGCTTTAAAGTATTAGTATCTTTAAAAAGAAAAAAACCCCAAACCCAACCTTAATTGATAAGTTTGCTGTGCTTTATAATTAACCATGATTCCTCTACAGTGACTGTATGAAAAACCATAACTAATGCACATTTTTTTTTCTACTGAACTTCCTTAGTTTTACTTAAAGAAAAAAAAGTTGAGACAGAGCTCAGTACAAATACTTTTTAAGTAGATAAACTTCAGAGAGTATTCTAAGGCTCATCTTTTTCCTCCTGACGGAGAGGGGAAGGCCTGAAAAGAAAATACACCAACAAGACATCGCTCATTGTATCTAGGGATGTATTTGTGCATTGCACGAGTCTCATGAAGTGGTTTTCTGCTAAAGCTCGAGAGGTATGATTTCTAACAGATGGCTGAAGTATGTACGCAAACTAGGATGTATGCTGGTTAAATACAAGGAAAAATGAAATGAAAGGTTTGATCTCTAACTTTCTCTTATTTTTTTTAATGTTAAAGTTTTTACAGTCCAGGAGCTGCATCTGTTTCTGCCAAGTGCAGATAGGGCCTAGCGATTTCAGAGTAAAAAATGTTCATTTTGTCACTCCTGTAAAATATGGGAAGAAGTATGAGATTTCAGGTGATGAGAAAACTTGGAAAAATAAGTGGCTCCCCCTGCTGCTAATTGTTGGAGAGCAAACGTAGCTCAGTAAGCGATGAGAGCTATTAATTGCCAAATAATGGCAATAAAAAACACAGTAATCTATCTGAAGATTTTTCAGGTTTTATCACATCAAGTCTATATTAGGTATTTGGAAACAAACGTGGCACTGTTTTGAAGCACGTTAGAAGATTGGCCGGATACCAGAAAAAAGTGCTCCTGACCGTAGTGAGGCACACCAAAAACCACCAGAAAGGTCAGCCAAGGGGCTGGTTTTCTTTTGACAGTAACTTTGTGTCTGATGAAGAATCTTAGCATGTGAAGCAAGAGCTGACTTCAGGTAGTGGACCTGTTGTGCCACAGTGCTGAGACCCATTTGTGTCTCTGAGATTCTGAAGATCTCTTTCAGCATGAGACGTTAAAATCATTCTCTTTCATTGATAAGAATAGCCACTGTTTTTCTTGTTACAACCTCTGGTAGAGGTTAGCAGTGGCAAGGGAGAAAAAAAACCAACCACATTGTTTGGAGCCAGCTTAGTCCCTGATTTATGTTGAAAAAGAAGGGGGAATGCTATAGCAAGCAAGAGAGTCCAGGAGTTACATTTTTAAGTTTGATCTTTTAACTAAAAGTTGATAAAGGTTATTAATTGTCTAGAAGTATGTGAGAGCTGTTGGGTTTTAGTGAACTGCCTGGTAGATGTCATGTGCGTACATCTCAATGATAAGTTTCACTGAACACCACAGCCAAAATAGAATTTGGATTAAATAACCAGATTTATATTATTAGGAAACTCAGGGTTGCTTGTTTTATTGCTGGTACTGTAAATCTCCCACCACATTCATAACCCGAGGCTGCTAGCAACTCTAGCAAAAGGCAGTCCCTGCTTAAATTGTAAGTAATTTGCGGTTTAATTACAGCAAGAGGATGTACAGAGCATGAGTGAAAAATAATACAGGGGTACTTTTCCATGCGTGATCCTGTTGATATTTTTGGCAAGAGAGGGATGTGTGCTGTAACTCGATGTTTATTCTGTAAACTTGTTCAATGTGCAATGTCTCTTGCTCAGTTTGTTCCCTTACTGGTTTTGTTCAAACATTTTGTTAGGCAGTCTGACTCTTAGACAGTCTACAATATAGAAGACATAACTGTGTGTATAAATGCATTTTTGCACCAACAAATTCACATATTATAATATTGCTAGAGTTACATTACAAGATTGTGTTAGCAAACTGAAAATATGCCGAATCAAGCTGGAACTTGGAATTTTAGGTCCCTCTTGTTGCTCTTCATTGAACCACTGGCATGAAAGTTTCCACTGAAGCTTGGATCCTACAAAAGGGAATCACTCAGGCAGACCCCTAAATTCCTGCTCTCCGGCATCCTAAATCATCCCATTTCATTCTGCCTGAAGGATCAGGAATGAGCAAAGGCTAGAAGGTTGTCCCTCCTTCTGCTATGAGAAATAAAGGGTGCATTAGATGCATTCAGTCAAGGTTAGCCTTCAGCTTTTAAGGTCAGGAAGCTGAAATGGTTCAGAGCTCTTGAACAGATTTTGTCAGCAAAGAAGAATGTTAAGGACTCCCGCTTGCTGGCAGATATTTATGGAGCTCTTGGAGTATTTAGCAGACGTTCATTATTTTGAAGGCTTGCATAAATAAAAAAGGCATTGCTTTTATAGTAAAATTAATATAACAAAGATCACTTAGAACTCAATTTAAGAGCTACAGCCTGTGTGGAGGAAGTTTGAAATGAAACATAGGATACCATCACACCTCATACTGGGGCGTGAGGGTGCACGTGGTAATGTGATCCTACTGGGCTCAGGACAGGAGGAGCAAAAGTTTGCAGAGAGCTTTTTAATGTTTTGCAAAGGGATGCAGTCATTTAGTGATCATGAATACCATTTACACACCTTGTGAGGAAAATGCAAAAGGAAAATGAATTTGGGTGCCTTTTCTTTTTTTCCCCATTTGGCAAATGTGTGGTCAGTAATCCCTTATTTCTCATGAAAAACTTCATGTTTATTTATGCCTTGCTAGTACAGTGGGGCTGTGGTGTGGTTGGAATTAATTTGGAGGGATGAATTTGTGGCATTTCTAGGGAAAAAGTGGGTTTTGCATGTGATAAAAGGAACACATTTTTAAAGTGCCAAATCAATATATCCAATTAGCTTTATTATAATATGTGATTGGTTGGGGTTTTTTTGGACTCTATGTGAATGAATGGGATGCACTTACTTAATTCCCAAAAGACAGTTTCTCTGTCAGAGGTACTTAATGTCATACGTATTTTTGATCTTAATTATCTGGTAGATCATGTGAGGACGTCTTTTTCTTTGTTTCTTTGGTTTACATATTATTAATTGTACAAGTGTAATCATCTTTGTGATCTGTTAAAGTTAGCAAATGCTGGGTCAGCAAATGCTGATCTAGTTGTGGACACTAAACCGAGCAGTGTCATAGGGAGTGACTGGTGTTGATGAGGGAATACATCACGATGAAAATTTCTGTCATTGCCCTCAGCTGACCGAATGAAAATGTGGCTGAAATCAGTAGGGTGAAGAAGAAGGAAATGGCAGACAAATATACAGGCAGAAAGGATAAGTGGTGTAATAGGTGATACATGAACAATGACCTGAGTAAATGGGTCTTGTGTCCTAGGAAAATTGTTACTTGAAATAAATTTTTAGTGTTCAAATTTTTAATTAATTCAACAAAATGAGAAAAGCTATGAATGTAGTTGTGCCAGATGAGATCCTCACTCCCCCACCACTACCGCAGCAGGACGGGAGGAATGCAGGGAACTTGGCAAGTTCTAAATTTGTTAAAAGAACCATGGAGGACAGCCAGAAACTGGTGAAGTTCCTCTTGGTGGTGGAGAAGGGAGCATGTTGTGCACTACGCATTCCCCGTGTCTGCAGTGGGTGAAACTGTTCCCCACTCTGAACATCTTTTTTCCCAAATAAAAACAACATTTAATAAGCAGTTTCCCAGATAAATTAACATCCCATTTTTCATGCCTTTCAAGAATCTGTCTAATTAATCAGATTTAACTTTCCTTGAAAATGTAAACGCTGAGAGTTAAGTTGAAGATGTTTTAAGTGCATGCCTATTTCTGTTTTGATGTTTTATCTCTATAAATACCATTTACTTCTCAGGTTAGAACTCATAGGGAAACTGGGGAACAATGCTCCAGTTCAGACAGCTCCAAAGACTTGTCTGGATTATGTCAAGAGACACTCCTGCCTTGGGAACTGCCCAAAGTCAGAAGGCTCAAAGCTCTGGTGTGCTTTTCCTGAGCTATGAGCTCCTCTTTCACCTCCAAGGAAAGCATTCCTTCAGTTGGGTTTCTGATACTAGCTTCCACGAAGCAGGCTGAGTGAAGCCTATTGAGAAGACAAGTGCCATGTACTATAAAGTAGCGATTGCAAAACTATGTCTATCGGTCTATAATATCAGATAATACTGCAGGTAAGTATTAATCATATAGTTTATAGGTCACTTTTCTCATAAAGAGAAATCTTTGCAACTAGTAGCAAGGCATTCTAGCAGTAGTATCTTGAAATGCTGGGAAGTTATCATAGTGAAATCGCTGTTGCTCTCGAGGTTGATAATTTTAAATTCCTTCTGCTTTTTGTTAGTATGATCAAATATTTCAGTCTCTTTAGACATAGTCTTTGTGTTTGAAAAATAGACCTTATTTTTACCCTTACTAAAGGGTGTCCACAGTACTGATCCATATCTCACCGATATTAGAAACAGTTTTTTCAACTGAAACCAAAAGAAGCCTTTTTCTTTATTGTAGTTTTTAAAATGTTTACTGGAATATAATTTCACATTGAAAAAATACCATAAACAGTTCAGTCCTTAGCCTTCTAACCAGACAGTTAAAACCTACTGAAAGTGATTTAACACTAGGAAAGATGATACAAGATCTTCTTTGTCAAATTGGATACCCGATCTCTCTTGCAATCCTAAAACTGTTGCAATTTACATCAAAACAGTAGCATAATGTTTTCATATTACACCTCATACCTACCTATATGTCAAAATATAAATAAAGTGCGGGACATTTACCTGAAGTTATACATCCATTTATAGACAAAAAGGTCACATTTACTGCTTGGTCACGTAACACAAAATCATCCTAGACGTTTTTGGTTAAACTAATTTTCCATTGTTTTGCAGTCATCCAACTCTCTGAAGGCATCTTATGAAGACTGGCTGCTGACATACGGCTTGAGCGTCTCTCCTTTTCACATGCGATGGCAAACAGCTCTCTTCAACCGCCAGTTCTACAACTGGGGGAGATGGAAACCCAGATTTCTGTATTTATGGTATAAATTCAGGATTTTTTTTCCTCTGGCAAATACAGAGTCAACAACTTAACCACATCTGTGCCATTCAGCCTTAAAAGTGCAATGGATAGACATGGTTATTTCACCAGGCTAATGATAAAACCAAACTAGTGTGGTTGCTGTAATTGTACTGTGCCAGTTCAAGTCTTTCTCCTCTGCTAAAAAAATACATAGCTGTAATATAGATTGCATATTGAAATGCTATAAAACTAGAAATCTGTAAACTATTGTTACCTATGGTTTGAACTATACATAATTCTGAAGAGTACAGCTATTACATGTAATGCTGCATACAGAAGTAGGTCTGAAAGCAGCTTCTCATGTCCTAGATCTGTCCATCACTGTACACTGAGCTCTCCCCTGATCACTAGAGTTTACAAAGTATTCAAAGACAGTTGCATCCCTGTTGTCAGTTGTTGCCCAAACATTCAGAAGCTGTCCCTGCTTGAGAGCACATTGCTTACCTTCTGTCTTTTATATGCCTGCACCTTTCCCTGCTAAGATTGCACAGACTGGTTGCTGGGCATGGGTAAGTAATCAGGGTGGTTGGTATGGGTGCTCCTGGACTGGTTTAGAAAACTATTGCCTCAGTTGCCTTCCTAGCATTACTTTATATCTGCTCTGAAAATATAAAATTAGTAAGGTTTGAATTTCTTTTCATTTCCTGTATTGCTACTCTCAGTGAGATAGTAATAAGAGAGGTCTGTTTTGTATGGGTTTCTCTCGTATGTAGTGCTTTTATTATTTCAGTCTGAAGTAGTTCTATATCAATCACAATTTTTTAATGCGTATAATTTATTACAGTATAATGTTTCCACCAGTCTCTTTAATTAACGTTACAAGTATGTGTTGCTTAAAATAAATCTACTAATTCCCAGTGGGCTTTAAGGGTGGTGAGAGAACAGTTATGGTATTGTGAGAGGAAGAAGGACTGGTAGTGAATTGAAGTGTTTTAGCTAGAAGATAAACTTTATCACATCCTTCAACTATTGGACATTGTAAAATAATAACAACAATACTGAATAAAAATTCAGCACTAGGTGGACTGATGTAAATTGAATGATTTCCAACACTGATTTTAATGAAAAATAAATTGGTGAAAAGGACAATGTTTTTTAAGTAATTGATTTTAATCTGGTCTTGTAGTTGTACCTTTTAGTTGTTGTTCTTTAAAAAAGGCTGAGTCTCATTTATTGGTCTTTAGCTCTTTTTTTTTGTTTGTAAGGAAGATGCAAAATTTATTGAAAAAGGTTATATAAATAAATATGTATCATTTGATCCAGGTCTTTAGATATCTGATGGTGTGATGCAACATGGTACATTATAGATTGTTAGTGAAGTTTTTATATTCATAGCTAAAGGCAAGTTACATGTATTGGGTAACTGAATAAAATTTAGAACGCGTAAGAACAACATAAAAATATTTGAAAATTAATCAGGATGTAGTTTGGATGCAAAACTTTTATTAAACAAGGAAAATATTATGTGTTATTAGTATATGTTATTATTGTTACTAGTTTCCTTTAGCTAATATTTTTGTACTGGATTGTTGATACATGAATGGTAGTAGCATCAGATAAGTTTTGCCCTGTGAGTTTGGTGTGCTAAGTTGTGCTGAAGCAGTTACATGCTCGGAGAATATACCCTATCTTCTTGTGGCTATGCACTGCTAAACTATTTGCTTCTCTTTATAGGTTCAGCATAGGAATGGTGTTTGGTATCGTTGCCATGTTTGGCTCTGTTATTCTTCTCGGAAAGACACTGATGCAAACACTGACACAGATGCTCACCGAAGCACCGAAAGCCCAGAATGATCGTATGCTGCAAGTTGTGGTAAGTGTTCTCTCCTCAGGTCCTTACTTGAGAGTTGTGAACTGATCTTAACCAGCCTCCTAATGGGGTATGTGATGCTTAAATTCTCCCATGCAAGAATAACCTAACTCTTGACATTCACCTACATAAAAATTTGCTGGTTTGTTTTCAGCCTTAAAAATGGGGAGCAGAGGTAGTAAAACAGGGGAAGGCAAATGAAGACAAACATGTGGAAGAGTTTATATTAAAAATTCTCAGGAGTGAGAGCTGGTTAGTAATTTTGAAAAGCCCTAAATTATCATAGTATTAAGAATACAAAATGGAGCTAAGAATTTGCCTGCTCTGAGCTGTGCAGTGTAGCAGCACTGGTGGCCTTAAAGTTTGCAGAGCACATGCATAATCAACAAGAAGAGAGTTGTTCTATTTCATTTATTACAATAAAAATCATCAGTGGAAAAGGAAAGAAGTGTGAAGAGCTTTGTGTGATAGTGGAAGCAAAGATTCATTAGTGAAGAGATGGCATATTTTTTGATTGTTCAAGGACTTATGCCCTAATTTACAGTGTCAAATAGAAAGTGCTGTTTCTGGCAGTATCTAGTCAAAGGCCTAATAACAATGTATTTAATTGTTTTATGGATTTCTGATGCTGGACAATATATTGTGTGGTTTTAGAAAGGAATGTATTTCACAGAATGGGAGAGATTGCAAATACTGTCTGTTTTATCTCTGCGCAAGGCAGCAGTGGAAGAACTGACATTGCCTTACAACACTTTTAACCCGGAGGGATTCCTAGCCACCCTTATTTCCCCAAGAGTGCTATCTGGCCAGAATGTACAGTCATTTTCCAGAAATGCAGAAAGTCCTATGAGATTGCTCTGCCTTCTGCTGCATGGCCTAGAGCCGGGGTGCCCAGCCATTTTCCTCTATGTAAATACTCAGCTCGTCTAGCAAACAGAAGTTGGGAATTGTGTGCTGCCGTGGTAGGCCTTCCTCTAAGTGCTAAACTGACTGCATGCAGCTAGACTTAAAAAATTGCATGAGTGCAGGAAGCCTGATCATTGGCAGGTGCCAAACTTGGTGCCTTTGGGATGGTTTGGGACTCTCACACACGCAGGGTGAATGCAGCAAAGGTGGTATGTGTTGCCAAAAGCAGGCAATGAGACCTGGGAGAGAACTGCTGGTACTGCCAGGGCAGTCCCCTGCTCCACAGCCTGCTCCTGAATGATCTCCAGAAGCAGACAGGAGCAGGCAGTCTCTGCGTCCAATAGAGCACTGGTTAGGCGTGAGACAGAAAATTGTTAATTTACATGCCAACAGAGTCTATCCTAAGCATGTATGTCTGCCTTCCATCTTCATTTCCTGAGATCGTTATATGGATTGATCCACTTCTGTGACACCAAAGCGGTCAATTGCGATATATTGCTCTTTGGAGAAAATAACATAGAGGCAACCAAAGTAAAGGTGAGCCTTTGGAATTAATCTGGTGTGAATTGGAACTGTGAAAGCAGAAATCTAGGATAATGTTCACAGTTTCAATGTGGAATTGATTCCTCAGTGACTGCCTGCTGGCAGTATCACTGCACTCAAACAAAGGACAGACTGGTACTGAAAAAGATGTAATGTATGGGGATAATGTCATGTATGGGGAGAAGGTTACTTCTCCTAAGATGACTCATTGTTCTCTTTCTTTCCTACCTCATTCTTTCATTTCTGAATGGACACAGTTGTATAATTCTGCCTTTAAAAGTGTTTCAGTATTCTTTTTGAGGGGAATGTGCTAGCATAAGTTGACACAAAAAAAGTGACCCATGTGTGGTTGCAAAGAGGTGCAGAACAAGTCAGGAGGACCTTCTCCTCATTTAAGTTAGTTATTTGTATTTGACTGCCTGGAGGAGAGCAAGTTGGGGTTTTTTTAACTCAACTTTAGCCTGTGGCATGAATCTGTTTAGCCTTTAGCCTTTGGCTATGGAGAGAGGGAGATACTGTTCTGCTTATGTTTTATTGGTTAAGATTTTTGTAGCCCTCCTCTTTTGTTCAGTCATGTACTTTATATAAAACACCCATCTGTAGGCAACTGGGCTGTTTTTCTTCAGCTGCCCCCTCTTGTGTTGGTTGCCTGTTGACAAAAGTGGGAAAGAGGCAGATCAGTTACTAGCAAAGGATCTTCTTTTACTAAAGGCATTTCCAGAAGACCATAAAATATAAGATGACAATGCTTATTAGCAAAATACAGCTATTTATTTCAGAACCCTTCATAAGAGTTAGCTTCCCTTTTAGGTGAATCTTAAACTAGCTTCTTGGACGTGAAGTCTGGAAGCGTCCGGGGCTGTGTTCTAATGGGCTATCGTGATGGTGGTGTTAAGATGACGACTCTTGCTATTGCTGTCTGTCCTCCCGTGAGCCTGGAGCAGAGGGCCACTGGCAAGGCCAGTTAACTGATGCACTAGTGCCACCAGCTGATGCTGTAATACATTTGGTGGATGCTTAACGAATGAAGAGCAGCTGTCTTCCTACAGCGAGGTACGATAGTCGTGCCCGTTAAGATAACTAGCTTGGTCGTGATCATGCTCTGGACAGAATTTGTGAAACGATTCAGTTTAACATTAATGAAAACAGTCTTTTGAGGGATTTCTTTTAGCTAGGTTGTCTCACCGACCTATCATAGAGTTCTGCTGCACAGGTAGGTGAATGCATACAATTGAGGAATATGCGGGACTGAATGAAGGTAGAATCAAACGGGATCTGCTCACTTGGATCTGCATCCTTTTGTGTCCCACAAGGGCAGCTTTTAGAGAGTCCTATAGGCAGGCCAGGAATTTTTGCCCCTAGCATCTCTCTTCTGCCACTGGACTGCAGCGGAAGTTGTGCTCACGTCAGGTATTAGTGACTGCAGTGGAGCGTGCCCTGCGGCAAGCGGGGAGAACTGCGGAGCAGACGGGAGACCTGTCGCAGAGCAAGCGGCAGAAGTGGCCTTATCCCACTGCAGCACGGCAGCTGACCGGGCATGGGAACCGAGCGGGAGAAAGGTCCCTCAGGAGGAAAGAGAAGGATGGTTCCTCCTTCTCTGACTCGTGACTGCTTTGAAGCCTGTCTGGAAGCAGCTGGTGTCTCATGACTAGTACAGGGAAGGACTTGGGGAGCGCTGGGAATCCACAGCAACAGGAGGAATGCGAGGGGACTGCATATTATGTCTTGTGTAAATCAAAATAGTACACTCATTTCAAGTGCTTTTTTTAAGGTTAAATTGCTGTATGTAGACTGCCAAAACTTGAACAATAGACAAAAGTTACCCTTTTTTTGGCCTTGTAAATTTGGGATAGTGTTGTGATTTGGATAGCAAGAGAGAAGGGAGACTGACAGTTCCAGTTGTAGACTCATTTTTTGAACTTTTAGGGCTCGTAGCGTTTGAGGCCTAAATTTTTTGTTGTGCATGTGTGTACCTTTTTAAAAATAGTTAGTTTTTATTCTGGTACATGTGCACACCCTCTCTTCCACATTCCACCAACTTGAACTTTTAGGGCTCAAGTCTTTAGGTTTTTTTTGAGGGGTGGATCTTCTCCATAGCTACATGACTGGCTGCAGGAAATTGTCAACTAATGCTCACAGTTGCCAAGCCTGTTTCATTTGAGTGGAAGTCTGTGTACAATTTTATAAACTTGTTGAGCTTAATATAGAGTAGGACACATTCTGTCAGGACTGTGGGGAGTAAGTAGGGCGGGGAGAAGGCTTTTGTGCCTGGAGAGCTTTTCAGCCTTCAACAAAAGAATATATATTTAATATATTTTAAAATACATTGAATAAATTGGGAGAAGAGGTACAAGCTGATAGTGCTGCATGAGAACAGCCCCTATTCTGTTGCGGGTCTGAAGAAGCTGAGCGAGAGCAGCAAGTTTAGGGGCAGAATGATTTGTCTTTGTACCCCTTGGTTTCCTCCTGTGTTTTGTTTTGTTGTCATGCCCACATCAACAGGTGCCTGGCGTAAACTTGCCTGTCAGCCAGCTGACCTATTTCTTCTCTGCAATCCTCATCAGCGGTGTGATACATGAAGTCGGCCATGGGGTGGCAGCTATTCGGTAATACAAATTACTTTTCTCTTTCTATGTGCCAACAAAGCCTAATATTCCAGAGCATGTACTTACAGGTGAATGTTGTTCGCATTGCTTCAGTTTATCTACAGAGTCTATTTATTCTGTGTTTCATAGTTTCCTTAGATTTTAGGTTTGGAAGGGCGTACAATTAAGGATAGAGTTTTAATATAGTGTCTATTCTACAGATCATGAAAAAGAACTTCTGCTTTGCAAATAAACCATACTGCCTCAGGTTTAAAATAATACTTCTTTAAAGTGGTCCTGTTTTTCACACAACAATTGCATTTCTGCAGCTGTGGCACTTGAAGAGGACCCATGCACTATTGCACAATGGTACTTTAAAATAGATTTTAAATTGATTTGTTTAAACATAGCTTGTGAAGTAGCATACAAACAGGCTGAAGCAGTAACTCAGTCAAATGTGATTTGCTCCTATTAGTCTCAGTGATGTGTTAGTTTTCATCAAAGATGATATTTTTAATGTCACTTAACTATGATGATTACTTCACAAAGAAGTTATTTGACATGCTTAGTTGTTACTGTTAAATGACACTCTAGCATAAGAAGGTTAAGTGGTGGTTACTGGGACTGATACTCAGGTGTCCTCTGCATTTCTCCTGGACATTGTCATTGTGTGTCCCATGAGCGTGAAGCCCTAAGCTGTTTCTCTGATTTCCATGAGTGTAGGGAGTCATGACTGCATCTTAACCCATTACTACCTTTTTTATAACCCCAAAGGTTCTCAATTAAAGGGCTGGTTTGGGACCCTCTGTGTTTCATATGCTCTGTTTGTCTCTCAGCTTTTTTCTCCTAATATCCACAGGGATTTTTCTGTGGAGGATGAAGCTCTTGCTCATCCCACCACAAGAAGAAGCAACAAAATTTCCGTTCTCTTGCAGTGCCTTCGCATGTTGCTGGCTAACTGCAGAGAAGCCAGGAGTAACTACAGAGCTCTTTTATAAGCAGAATGAATAATTCTTACACCTTAGTGCTGTGATATCTTCATTCAAGATCTGGAGCAAATGCTCTGAATATTCAAGCTTGGGTTATGTTTTTGTCAAAAAATTGATTCCTGGCTATTCCAGGGGAGAAATTAGTTTGTCCAATATACATTGCTGTTGCTGTTGCTCTTTTCTGCTTGACTTTTTTCTTCCTCTTAGCACAGGTTGGGTCTATAGTGCTGTTGTGGGCTTTACTAAATAGCTATGCTGTGTGCAAGTTTTACAATTCTGGCAAATCACTTTGACTCCCTGAAATCTAATACACTTTCACCAACTTCAGTTCAAGATAGGATTGGCTGTGAACTACAAGAGCTTAAAATATTTGAGCCTTAGTTTAGTCAAGGCTTGTGCCAAAAAAGCCTTTTTCTTCTTTCCTCTGTACCTCCTACCCAAGTCATGAAATCATGTATAGGCATTAGACTGCCTATTACTAATTGGTAGCATGGGTGTGTCTGATGACTTTACTCTGGGGAATTAATGTATTACTTCAATCTGATTAGTTTTGCATAATTCTGTGTCGTCTTTAATGTATATGCACAATAAATAAATAAATGTGAATAAATAAAATACTATGCCCAGTGTACTGTCTCAGTAAAGATATGGGATTAGCTGATCCATGCCTGGTTTGTCTTGGAATAATAATTGGAATGTAATTGTCTTGGAACATGATTGTCATGCCCCTATAAGTACCTTATGAAATTTCTAGCTTCATAAAACCTTTACATAATTATTCCAAAAAGTGCCATTTAAAGGCAATTGTAAAAACTCTGAAATATATATATATATTATCTGTATGGCAGTGTCAGCTACTAATATGTTTTAAATAGCATTTGTCCTTTTAACTTCTTGACTTGTTTTCATTTTTTCAGAAGACATTTCATTTTTGTTATGACATCTCATTTTTGTTAGTTTATAATTTACTCTAAATTTCACGTAGGAGAAACAGAAAAATTAGAAATTCCAGAAATCTGTAAGTGTTTCTTTAAAAGGAAAGTGATTGCTTCTTCCAGATAATTTTTCATAGATTAGTTTGACACTGCATCCTACCGGCTGCCATTTTTTTACTTAAAAGAAGAAAATCCCCCAAATGTTAAAAAATATGTTGACTTGAAAGTAGTTTGTTTTTTTTAAGTATTTTATGAGTTGCTGCTACCAGGAGACAGAAAAGAAGTTGAACTTATCCTTTGTTTTTTTACCAGGCTTACAAATGTGTGCTGCTTAAAAGTGACAACTACTGCAGAAAACATCCTTTAGTTTAATTATCTTTCAATTATTCGTATTGCGAAAAATAAGTTAGTTTTATAATTATTTTAATTATTGTCATCGTCAAAAATATGTGCGCTATGTAGAATCTCTCAGTTTTTCTTTTGTTTGTTTACAGTAACACCACTTCATTTTTCTTTTCTTCTTTTTAAGAGAACAAGTACGATTTAATGGATTTGGGATTTTTATCTTCATTATCTATCCTGGAGCATTTGTTGACCTGTTCACAACCCACTTGCAACTGATATCTCCAGTCCAGCAATTAAGGATATTCTGTGCAGGTAATAGTTTGTGCTTTTTTTATTAAGTCTTTGCTTAGCACAGTTACTTATTCTACGGGCATCATTTGTGAATCCTTGATGGAGGATTGAAAGTTTAAAATGAAGAAGTACAAAAGCTTCTCTTTACCTAAAGGTGATCCTTCTGTTCTGAATCTAAATTGTGATTTCAGAAAATCATTTGATCATTACTGTCCATATTGTGCTGTTTACTGGAGGAGACACAGTTTCTAGGAGCTTAAATGAGTACCAATTTCCTGTCATGAAAAATGTTACTATATCCTAGATCTGATTCAAAGTAGTTGTGCATAAGAAATTCCAGTTGTGTGCTTGGGGAAGAAGTGTGGTTTGTGACCTTCCTCTCTCTCATTAGAATAAGCTCTTACACAAGCTCAGGTGAGGAAGTTTTTTGTTTTGTTTTTTTGATGCGTACTGCCTAAGTAGCAAAACCTTGGAGCACACAAGCTGGAAAATACTCAGCCAGAAGACTGATAGTATGAGAACATCACTTGCTGTCACAGGTGAACACCCCTGAGCAATTCACTATCGTTTTCTGCAACAAGACCAATCTATTATGTGATTTTTCAATAGTATTGTGAGTGATTTTCAGTGACATGTGAGTTATGTTATTGTACAGGTCACTGTGTTTTGATGTTGCCATCAGGAGAAAATAAAAGCTAAAACACAAACATCCAAAGAGAATCACAGCTTTTGGTTCCAAATAACCGCCAAATGTTTTTGATTTGGTGTTTTTTGAAGTCTCTGGCTACTGGGAAGTAGAGCCCTGTTGCTGTGGAAAGTTAGACTGAGACTGTGTTACGCTACCTGAATCACTTGTATTACTGATTTCTAGAGACAAAGGTGGTTCCCAAACCACTGAAATAAAGTTAGAAAAGTTAGCATCTTGGTTTGGATCTTGATACTGATGATTTTCTATTGCAGGAGACAGTAGGACAGCAGCCAGCCTGTTGTAATGTTTAGATACTAACATTGTTTCTTGAATATTAAAACTAAAACATTATATAGAGGGGTTTAGGCTGGGAGTCCAGAAGCCTTTAGCAAAGCATATTTTCAAGCTTTCATAAGTCAAGTAAATTATGATAAATGTTAGGTAAGTAAATATATCTATATTCCAAATACCCTAATGAACCAAAATCATTTACTGCAGTAGGCTAACTTTTATGAAGCCCTCTTTCTCAAATAAATCAATTTCCATTTTCAGCTACTGTGAACAGAACTGAAAGAGAAGACATACCAATTTTCAAAATGGGTTACTTACATACATGCCTGAGAAATCATCTAGAAAAAAAGATTATAAGCCGTAATAGAAAATAACTGCTTGCATGTTTCTGATGACAAGCAAACACCTATAATTTTCAGGTTTCTTGGGAAACTTGAAATAGGGGAATACAATAGGAACAAGCATGTTGCAAGAGTGGTTAGCATCAATGGCTTGTTATCAGTTAGGTATAATAAATATATGCATTTTTTTACAGCTAATGATAGGTATGCTTCATCATTAGGATGTCTGTTAATGATAAAATGTGATATGCAGTAAACTTGACTCAGTTTTTCTTAATTGTCAGAGCCGTTGAATGAACCTATTCTCAGTGTTCTGAAGATCTGAGTTTACAGAGATATGCTCTCAGATTTTTGTGTGGCAGCTAAGTAAAAGAGCTAGAGTAGAGAACGACACCAAATATTCCTTTTGTATCCCACCTATACTCTGGAGATTAAAGAGTATATTCGTTGTACAGCAGATGGCATCATGAGTTCAAGAATAGTGAATGAGCGTTCTTGAAAGACTTGTGATACTTTTTGCGTTAATTCTGTGCCTAGTAGATGAAAAGTGTGTCCGTGCAGCACTTTCTTATAATTAGTTCAAATATTCCTATTACTTTTTGAGATCCTTTTTAATACGTTTTGTCTTTAACAGAAAAAGGAGTTAAAGATTTTTAAAACATTATTTTAAGGGCTTTTAAGGGTTGTGTAAAGTGTTCCTTTTTAAATATAAGGACTTAGGTATCCAGGGATGAGGCTGTTTTAGCAAAATGAAATTGATGGCATACTCAGCAGTGTGCCTCTACAAGTATTCTATTTTGAGCCAGTTTATTTTTCTGTGGATTGCCTGGGATGGATTTGAAGCCTTTCTATTTTAGACTTTCGTGCTGTATTCCACACAGCAAACTGTGTAGATTATGGTATGAAGGCCCATGTTTTCCTAGCTGTTTGGAAGTATTCCTTGTCACCCTCCAGCAGTTCCGTCACCTCTTTTTTTAATTTATTTAATTTTTTTTTTCAGTTTACTCTTTCTAGCAGCCACACTGTTACAATGGAATTTTGTTTCTGTCTTAGATTTTGATCATTTCTTAAGCTGGAAAAAATAAAGTTTATTTTTAAGATAAAAAGGTTAAAACAATTAAGTTAAAATGTTTACCTAACACTTTGGGGTTTGTTGCACTTGTGTGTATGTGTACATGTATATGTATATGTGTGAGATAGATGAAATGTTTCAGCATGCAGTTCTCTATCTGATTGCCTTTCAATGAGATGAATAAAAACTTAGGTGCTTCTTAAAGCGATTTCTCTTTCTCTACTAGGCTTCTTCTAATGGCAACAAACCCTTAGTTGAAGTACTCCAAAAATGTCTTTCATTTCTGCAGCATCAGAAACATTGTAAAAGAAGACCAGGCAACATGTAGAGATAGCCAGGGGAAGTAGGAGTTATGTTATGATTCCTGTGTTACATACAGTGGAAGAAAGATAGGTTCAATATGTTTTTAAATATATTTACTTCAGTTCCTGTCCTGTAACTGTACTGTAAATATAGAACTGAATCAAACCCCTCTTGACAAGATGAAGCACTGTAAGAAGGAAATAAGGAGTCCTCAACATTCCAGAGTTTTCCTGCATTGGTCATACAAAAATGTTTGTCCAAGAACACAAATGAAATGAGAAAATTTGTGTAGCACTGGATGTTGAAGGAAGCCAAGTGTGTCTTATGACAGCAATTCATTTCTTCCTATGGAGAACAGCATACTGTAAAGATTGCAAATGAAAATATGTTGTCCAAAATAATGTGTCAGGAAATGCTGATTGCACAACTTAGTTTCTTGATGTGGTTTTACATCCAGATTTTCTTGTAAAAGGAGCCTTTTTTCAAATAATTTTCTAAACTTGTTTGACACATATACATGTAATTATTTTCATGGATATAATGGAGATGACCATGAAGAATACTGAGTTGCAACTAAATTTCATCCATCTTGCTGACTAGGACAAACAGTGTTTAATCACATATAATCCCATTGATTAAGATTATTAAATTCAACAGTTTATTGTGGTAGAAGGTGAAAGTAATACATTTCATTCCACTAGTTTTTTAATATTTGATTGATGACAGCTCTGTAGATAGAAACTGTAGTTTAAGAATTGATTCAGAAGCCCAGTTTTTCTTCTGGATATTCTGCCCACTGCATACTACATGGAAAAGTAGTGTTATGTGATGAAATATCAATATGGTAGAATGACACGTTAAAAATGGATTTACCACTTCTCTGTCTTTTCTGATAGTATAATTCTCAGGGGTTCAGAGGCTTCTCTAAAACTCCCCTACAAAGTCACACCATAGAAACTTAAGTTTGTGAAGTAATACACATATACTTCTTTCCTGCCTATGTTCACAAATTAGCTTTTCATCCATTCTTACAGTAATTATTTCAGGGAGGTTAATTAGAAGGTAACTGTAGAATCTTGCATTTCAAAAACCCCTTTTTGTTACTAGTGTTTATTTAGAAACGTGATTTTTTTTTTTTTCCTTCTTAGGAGTGTGGCATAATTTTGTTCTTGGTGTTGCAAGTTTCATGGGTTTATTTCTGCTGCCAGCCATTCTTTTCCCTTTCTATTACACGGGTGTCGGGGCACTTGTCACTGAGGTCGCAGAGGTAAGAAAACATCTTTACTGGTGTCATATTATATGCTTTGTAACCTGAAATGTACCTGTGTCTCTTATTATCACAGCCAAATTTGGTCAGTGCAGCACTCTGCAGAATCTAATACATGGCACTTTTTGTCTGCTTAAAGCTTCCTTCTCAGTTTCATGTTTTCTAGTATTAGTAAATGAAGGAACATGGCATGAATAATGATAGACTATTGAGCATACTATAGAACTGTTTAGACATTTGAGATGAGTTTGCAGGCTTATTTCTGTGTGTTTTTTTTAACTTCTTTTCAATATTGGCACCAAGTAAATCTAATGGAAACTGCATTATCACTCTATTGCTATCTGTTTTTAATGTTAAAGATATTTTGAGCTGATTTCCTTGCTTGTTTGGTCAGCTGGAAGCAAACTGAAGATAGACTGCTGAGTTTCTGGAAAGGACTGATTTTTTTTCTGACTTAATCAAATACAGCACAGTTGAACAGCAGAGCTGAAAGGATTCAGTCTTTCTTGGATAGGAAAGTGAACTGATAGAACTCAGAGTGACATTTATTATGCTTTATACCTTTGAAAGTATAGGTACACCCTGCTTTGTTGAAAGATTCAGGGTATTAATTTAAGCTTCTTCAACTTAAAATGGTGGGAAAAACCACAACATATTGGCTTGTATGAAAAAAAAATTACTCAAATATGAAGAGGTCCCCTGAAACACTTGGAGACTTGCCCTATTCTTTTCTTTCTCTTTGCAATAAATAAGTTATTCTTTTAGCAGGATGTCATCTTTGTAATGCTCTATCATAAGTTGAAATAATCAATTCTAGTGGAGCCTGAGATTTTCTATTTCTGTGGAAATAGCGTCTTAACCTAAAGATTTCATTGCTATTTGGCAGAACTGTAAACATATCCTTGTAGTTTTAGCTATAATAATATGACTGACTTCACTGTTTCTTCTCAGGATTCTCCTGCCAATGGACCAAGAGGTCTTTTTGTGGGAGACCTTGTCACTAACCTACAAGACTGCCCAGTTTATAGTGTGGAAGACTGGAATTCCTGTCTGGGAGACATTTCAGAGAAGTCACAGGTTGGCTACTGTATAAGTGCAGCCACCCTACAGCAATTAAGCTTTCCAGCTAGAGGTATGACTTTAGGTGCTCTCTTCATTATTTTATATTTTATCATATCTTAAAGACTATTTTGGATTTAGGATTTGTTGTGGGGACAGATTTCTCATGAGTCAGCTCTGCTATCCTGTCTTAAGCAGTGACCAATATGCCATTCATTTTTGTGGAATCTGAAAGTGAGGGAGAGGTAGATAAAAGAATTTCTCTGGTCTTCCAGTCATGCTATACAAATATCCTGTATGATCTGAATAATGAAATTTGCCTCTTCAGGTTATTGCATAACTTGGTTATTAGATAATACAATTGTCTCCTCTATCTTTAGTTCAGCTATATGGATCAACTCAGTGATCTTTTGCAGATGTAAATTCCACACGTTACCTTACTGCTTTGATCAGCATGACATTACAAATTGTATGGCTTAACCCAATGATGTGCTTTATTATGGCCACTTCTTCTGATGTGTCTCACTGTACGGGTTTTATGTTTCATTTGCTTCTTCAACCACACAATGTCATTGCCCATAAACTCAGTTTTGTCTGGATTGCACATATTGCTTCTACAACTCAGTCTATTTCCTTCTGTTTTCATTTATACATTAGAGCGCTTGTTGCTGTAGCAGCTTACCCCTGAGAAAGGAAAAAAAAAAAGTCAACTAAACTAGAACAATAAACAAAAATTAAGTAGAACAAAAAAGAACAGTCAAGTTAAATTGGCTGAATGTCTTGTGACATGCCCTAAAGCTCTCTAGAGTTTGTTTCATGCAAGCATCCATGGAGACTGAATTCCAAAGGTAAGGGACTGCTGCTGAGCAAAACCTGTATGATGCTATTCAGAGCTTTAAAATTGTCACTGCATTTTTCCATCATACTGGAAGTAAACAGGAGGTCAGCCAGCTCGACTACCCGTGTTTTATGATGCATTATAGTTCTCTTGTGAGACTGAAAAGGTAATTTTATTTTTTTTTTAATGTGTAAGGAAAGTAATCTTACAGCTGGAACTAAGATAAATATTTAAACTGGAAACTAGTGGAGTATGGGTAAGATCCTGCTTTTAGAGACCTAACAGTTTGGACTATCCCTCTGAAGAGGAGGGCAACTTTGGCACATGCTTTCAGCTGGGCAGGGATGGCAAGTAAGAACCAATTCTTAGATGCTCTAGGTGTATATGCTCAGCTTCTGCTGATTTCTGAAATGCAGTTTCAGAGTCATGGATAATAAAACTGCATATTCTGCAACTGGACCAGTCCTATTTAGATTGAAATACTAGAGACTTAATACTAGAGACTCAATATTGCTTCCAAGCTTGGTTGCTGTATTGTGTTAGCAGCCCATTGTCCCACTGCTGCATTCTAATCAGACCAGTCTGTCTGCATTTTCATAGCCATAAGCCTCCAGCAGTGAGAAATATTCCGCTGAAATTAAATGAACTCTGTTCGGTCACTCGCAGTTGTTATTTGTCAAAATTTTGACAGTTCACAACTTGACATAAATACAGATATCAATAAAAATGTATCAAGCAAATGGACCCTATCTACTTGACCATAAAACGAATGGAGAGTAAACTATCTGAGTATGAAGCTAGACAGAAAACAATGCCCCAAGGACCTTCTTGAAATTAAGAAAGAAAAAAAAAGTGTTTTCAGTGTAGTTTATAAGGAAACTAATTTCATGGTCATTCACTATTCAAAAATATATGTGGTTCGTTAGCCTCAGGTACTTGAAAAAAGGATTGTACGGTACAGTGCTTGCACCTGTAAGCCCCAGGCATAAAGCTCCATGTTAGTGGACTGCAGGTTATGCAGTGATAAATCAGCAACCAGTATGGCAGGCTTGATCTACCTAAGGAAGGTACTGCTGTGTTGCTGTGTCACAGATTCTTACAGTTACTATTCTTCTGTGGGTTTTCTTTAAAAGCTGTTGTTGTAGAGTAAGTTAGATTGAATTCATTTAAAGAACACTCATACAAAGATTCTGTACCAGACTATTTAAATCGCGGTTTAAAACATAATTTATTCACTGCTGCAGCCTTCAAGGCTTCGAAACCTTTCAAATCTTGAATCTTGTAAAGGCTTTCACATTTTAAAGAGGACTTTTTGAGTCTTTGTCATTTCCAGAGCCAGCCAGTGAAATCAGTACAGTAGCAGGTAATAAATTTCTATGCCAAACCTTAATGCAAATTGGGGGCAACAGATAAAAGTATTTTGTAACTCATAATGCTCAGAACATGGCAGTGGTAGATCCCCAGTATCTCAAGGAGACTTACTGAGATGAAAAAAATCAGTGTGACATGATTGAAATCAGGTGACACTGTTAAAGTGGTGAAGCTTATTTTTAATTGTGACTGAAGCACAGCTAGGCTCTGTGAATTACTATAATTCTTGAAGGCTACAGAATGATTGTCTTACTTTATTCAGAGACTGATTTCTTTTCAGGAAGGTACTGTAATATTGATCATTTGCTCTATGCCTATGTTCTTTAGTCTACAGGAGACTCGATGGCACAGTTGAATGTTGTAGTAACAACAGCCTCACAGACATTTGCTTTTCATATAGCAATAACTTGGACAGCCACCTGGTAAGTTACTTAAACTGCTAATTCTGTTTGGTAAATCTGAAATTATTTAAATTAAATTAGTAATATTTACCAACATTTATGCAGCGGACTCAAGTGCTTAAGAATACCTGCAGTTTGTAATAAAGGTATATGTGTTACGTTATTCTCCCCATTTACAGCTTAAAACCCCAAAGCATTAGCCATGACTTTTCCCATGATCAATCAGTCTCTGGAAGAACCAGAAAAGATCTTATACCCCTCGTTCCTTTAGGCAGAAGCACACCTCCCCCATTTTCATCAGTGGATGAGAATACTGGTGAGAAGAAACAATTTTTGAGAATAAGGTGAAATTCCTTATTTTGGTGCTTCAGCCTTTAAAGGTACTGAGCACTACAGGCAAAGCCAAGCCCTGGACTATCTGTTCAGTTATTTTGTCTGAAGCCAGCAGTGCTGCTTGGTAGGTTAAACTAAAAACATGCAAGAGAAGGTCCTAGAGATTGCCCAGTTTCTCAAAATCAGGGCCTCCATTTGATTCTTTTTCACCATGTTGATTTTCTTGTAACATGGAAACAACCTTTCTCAGTAGGATTTTGACTTACTCTCTTCAAAGTACAGCAATGTTTGTTAAAGTACCTGATCCTTATTGACAATGATGTATATTTCTGACAGTTCTCTTTACAAGAAAAAGAGCACAAGTACAGACTCTGTAAACTTTTCTACCCATACCAGTTTGTTATTGTTTTGACCTCTAGTGATAAATACCCAAAGAAATGGAAATAAGTCTGTTCCTACATCTGCTATATTTATAGTTTCTATGATGGTAAACTTCCCACTTCCAGGTGTTTTTGTGATATTTAACCATTGAGAATTGAGCACAGACCAGCAGTTCATTTGAAATGTGACAGTGGCTGGTAACATCCTGGAGTTCAGCAAGATTTGATAAATCACTGTCCCACTGAGCTTTGACATTCTTATGTTCATAGCTGCTACTTAGGAACACAAGAGAAATAAAAGCATCCAGGAGCCTGTGACCTTCAAGTGTCCTTAGACTGACTGTGAGATTTGAACAATTATTTTAAATAGTTTTTGCAGTGCTTTGCAGCAGTATTTGAAAATGTGCCCTCTCTCCTTCATTAGAATAGAAAGAGCTTGTGTTGAGGTTAGTGGAGAGTGTCTGACATTCATGCATCTATGGGGAGTGTAACTATCAGGGTAAGAAGCAAGAAATCTTTCTTTTTTTTTTTTTGCCTAAGGCAAACAGTAGATGAAGAACTTTCCTTACTTGTGTTTAAGAATAAAAGGAAAATTATCACTGAGCTTTTGCGAGAGACATGAGGGTGAAAAACAG